>NC_142505.1:91091666-91397083 GCF_057876585.1 Rhinolophus sinicus | reverse complement strand
AGCTGAACCTCAGCAAGCCCTGTGTGCATCCTGGAGAAACGCATTTGACAAAAATATAAACCATCGGTATGAAGGGAAATTCATGAGGCTGCAGAGGCCAGAGAAGCTGACCGTCCACCTTGTTTTAAAGAAGGAAGTGTGAAAAGTAGCAACTCTCTTTTTCCCCCCTTTGTTCATTCAAGATATATGTAATGCCCGCTTTGTATCTAGACTTACACTAGGCACTGGGAAGCACATATAAATCACTTACCATATTCGTATGCTCAAGGAATTTAATATATTAAGTACCAGTGCTGGACTATGAAGAATAAAACGAGATGGTCTCAGCCTCGAGGAGCTCACCTCGAATAAGAGAACAGATACTAACAACAAACCACTGCTACAGTACTACAGTGCTAGTGTTAGTATCAGAGGCAGACTCAGATAGGTACTATCATAGAATGGATAAGCACCATGAGAGGAAAAAGGAATGAGAGAAATTCTAATGGTGCGATTCCTGGAAGGCTTTGCAAAGGAGGTGATATTTTAGGTAGGTCGGTGATAATATTTGAATATCAGTATTTCAGAAAAAAAATGAAACTCATAAAAATGCTGAGGCATTCAAGGAAGGCTGAATGTTAGAGGCAGGTTCCCCACTTCAACAACAGCACATTTTCTTTAAGGTAGCATCTTAATGGAAGCTACTGGAAAGCTGATGGAAGCAGTACAGTGAGAGGAAAGTGATTATGGCTAATGTGATATAGTAAAAGCACAGAACAGGGAAACATTTAAGAGCTGGCATTGGGACTCAGGTACTCAAATCTCAGCACCACCTTTTTGGAGATTTGTGAGCTGAGCTCACAAATTCAGGTAAAGGCTCTAACCCTCAGTTTCCTAAACTGTAAAAAGGGGTAACACAAATAATTTAGGGTCGATGGGAACATATTCGTGAGCTTGTTAATAATATTTAAAGTGTGAATGTACATAGTATTTAAAGGAAGAGAAAGAGGAGAGAGTCCTGACTGATGTCCAGGGATTGTGCCAGGAAATAGTGAATGATGAGGCTTCTGGGAATAAAAAGTGGACAAGAAAGGGAGAAATTACTCAATTTGAGTTATTTAGTTGATATTCAACCTTTTGGGGAAATGTTCCTCTTTGCAGGCACAGGTTGTACATCATTACAGCTAAAGACCAAGTAGAGAAGAACAGTGGTCAAAAGCAAACATTATTCCCCGCTCATTTTGAGCTCTGTAATTGATTTTGCCTTTGGAACAAGTCAGTCACTAGCTAAAAGCATACGTATTTGAATAAAAAGGCATGAATTTCAACTAGCTTTTGCCACTTAGGGAAGTTAGCTGTATCAGGGTGCCCTATGGAGAAAGCTCTGAGAGACTTAGCAAAGATGAAAATTTCAGTAAATTGAAAGTTTATGATTTCTGATGTTCTTCCCATTCCCAAAAACCTTTGAATTATCTTTGACTCTACTTTCTCTCTTATCCTACATGCATTTCGTCAGAAAATACCTCTGCTCTACTGTATAAATGTGTCCAGAATCTGAACACATGTCATCACTGCTACTTCCCTGCTACCACGTTAGGCCAAGCCACCATCATCTCTAACTGGCCCGTGACAGTGGTCTCTGAGTTGGTCTTCCTTTTCCACGCTTAATTCCGTGCACTCTTTCCCACACAATAACTATAAAGATGGTTCAAAATCAGATCAGATCACGTCACTCCTTTGCTTGGATCCCCCAAAGCCTTCCCACTCACGCACAGTTAAAATAAAACGCCTGTATGATCTCTGACCCCATTACCTAAGCCCTCTTCTTGCTGAGACGTCTTCAGCTATTCTGGCTTCTTTGCTCTTCCAGACATTCCCAGCTCCCTCTTCGAGGTCTTTACATCTCTCTCTTTTGCTGGATCGTTCTTCTAGATAACATCGTGGTTTACTCACTCACCTTATTCAGATTCTAATAAAATAGCAATGTAACAAGAGTTGCTCCCAGGTTAACACCTCTGAAAGAGTAACCAATGCTGACTATCACTCTCTTCCCACCCCGCTTTGCTTTTTCATAGCATTTATCACCATTGGATAGAGTAAATATAGTATATTCAATTCCCTATTTCCTTTTACCAGATTGAAGCTTCATAAGAACTAACACTTAGCTTTGTTCTCTGCTGTATTTCGTGCCCATTATATATGCTCAATACAGTTTTGTTGAATAAATATTACCAGGATTCAGCTTAGGAATTGAAATGTAGTAATTAGCTCCCTTCATCATCAAACTTCAGCCTCGGAATGTTAAAGACCCCCTGACCATGTAATACAAAAATCCATTGTAAGATATTGCTATTCATTGACTTAACACTAAAATGAGATGCTAAAAATTGAGAAGTTTATTAATGTACCAATCAATGTTGAATGAAAGCCACAATATTAAATACATCCTAGGTTATTGGATCTTACAGCTCCTACATTGCTTTTGATTAAAGGTAGAAGAGAAATTGCAAGCCCCACTTTGAAGATGAAAAAAATAAAACCAAGAGCACCCAGTTTAAATAGCTACTTCATAAATATAAAATCTATTTTTACCTCATTAAAAATAATGGTCAACATTTACTGTAAGGTTACTGGTGTAGTTATTATACCCACTCATCTGCTATTTTATTATTTTATTCAATTTATTGGGGTTACAATGGTTAATAAAATTACGTAGGTGTGAAGTGTACAATTCTGTAACACATCATCTGTATATTACACTTCTCACCACCCAGAATCAGTTCTCACCATATATTTGATCCCCTTTTCCTTCTTCTACCATCCTTCTTGCTCCCTCACCCTTTGGTAACCATGAAACTGTTGTCTGTTTCTGTGAGTTTGTTTCTTTCTTTGTCTCGTTCCTTTGTTGCTTTTAGTTTTATATGCCACATATGAGTGAAGTCATATGGTTGTTGACTTTTTCTGACTTATTTGGCTTGGCATGATAATCTTAAGATCCATCCATTAGGGATATGCAAATCAAAACCACAATGAGATATGACCTCACCCCAGTCAGAATGGCCATCATAAACAAGACAAATAATAACAAATGTTGGAGAGGCTGTGGAGAAAAAGAAACCCTCATACACTGTTGGTGGCAATGTAAATTGGTACAGCCACTGAGAAAAACACTATGGAGGTTCCTCAAAAAATTAAGGACAGAATTACCATATGACCCTGCTATTTTATTTTGTTATATTTTAGTTTATAAATGTGTTAGTTTATGAAAGCATTGAAGATTGTAGAAGTGTAAAGAGGCATATAGCCAAACTATTTTGAAATTGTTTTGCATTTAATTTATCACATGATTAAGGGGGGAAAAACCCATGGATTTTTTAACTCATGTTTCTACAGATATTATTGCTTTGACTGAGAGCAATGTAGATATTTTAGATTTTAAAAAGTGAGTCAAAAGAAAAATAATTAGGCAAATAATAGTAGGAGTGATACTTGGATGTGGAAAAAAAATTGTGAAGGTTGTGAATTACTAAAGTTTGGAAAATGCTGACAAAGTATTCCACTTTCCTCTTGCAGAAATCCTGTGAAGAAGGTACTGTTCATCCCATTTCTTCTTTCAGATAAAACACTGATACTCAGAGAGATGAGGTGAACTACTCGAGACTCTAAACTAATATACTGTAGAACCGAGACTAAAACCATGTTCCCTGGCCACATAGTTGCATCCTTTCCACCAGTCTACCAGAATCAAAGGCCTCTTCCATCTCAAAACCAACACTGGTTACCAAGGATGAGGCCAGGATCGCAGACTGGCAGCCCACTATCTGGATCTGGCCCACCTAGGGGTTTTGTTTATCCCACATTGTATTTTTCATAAATTTGAACTTGTAGCCAACATTTTTTACAAACCAAGAAATTCCACATAAAAATATATATCTTTCTGGCTTCATTCAAAAACTCTAGTCAGACTGACTACAAATGGCTGTAATAAGCCCAAAGTCAGTGGGAGTTGGGTCCCATGAATGTGTGTATATTCTCTAGAGACTGATAGCATTCCCAGATGTCCAACTACAGTTTTGGTACTTGACTGGCTGTTACTACAAGTATTTTTGGGCTTTTAGACCACTGGATTTTAGAACAGTTATTTCACAGTCAGTGGGGTTCTGGTTCTTCTCCTGAAAGGTGAACAGAGTTAAATCAAGTTAATTTAACAGGACTTAACCTAAGGCAAAATTGGCACTAAATCATGACTAGTGGACTTCTGTCCAGTCTACTACATATGTTTATCCCCCGCTCTTATTGAAAGGGATATTCTAGGAAAGATAATACTTTCCCAAGAAGAGTCAGTCCATTGATTACCTGCATCAGAATGATCTGGAAAGCTTGTTAAAAGAAATACTTGCTAGTCCCCAGTTTGAGATGCCTTTGGTTGGGTCTTGCAAGATAACAACCTCTGACCCAAGGCCTCACCTTTGGACCATCTCCAGAGTCTAGTTACCTCCAACTGGAGTTATGCTTTAAGGGATGGCATTTGTGTAGAAGGCTATATGAATGCCGTCCCTGGAATTGCACAATATGGCAGCCCTGACTGGCTTCCATATGATTGGGTTTCCAGGACTCCAGAAAAAAAGTCTGGAACAAGAGTAGAAACATTTGCAGAAAAATAAGAAAAACTCAGGAACACACAGAGATTTCTATGGAAAGATGGCAGAGAAGACAAACTTGCTCAAGCAGCTGTAGATAGTAATTTATCATGTGTACCAGCAACTGTACGCGAGGCCTTGGTCCAGCAGTCCTAACGATCTTATCCTAAGGTTAATACTTAGCATCACTTCAAAACTCTGCCTGTGAAAGGAAATTCCCCAAACACCTTGGTCGCACGAGTGAAATTATTTCCTTTTTTCTTTTTGGAAGAAATGGAAGTAATTCCAAGGTGACTAAATGTAAATTCCAAAATGAACAATCAACCCTTCACCAATAAAGGCAGAGGTTCCTTGTCTATTGTGCCTCAAAAGTCCATAAAATGAGCCCTGGCAGAGCACAGGAACCACCGCTAAGCATTTTGAGATCTGTTGTTAGAAGAGCTACTATAGGACCAGGAAGTTTCACATACACTGTTTCCTTCATACCCTTGAGATTCTAGCCTTTTGTTTTCTGTTTTTACAATAATGGAAATCATAACTCCTGAAATTGGGTGCCGCTCGTAGAATAAAGTCTGAGCCAGCCTTTCATATACTGATGGACTTCACCCCAATAAGACCTAAAGGATTAGTTATAAAATGGGTAACCCATATCCTTTACCTTCCTACCACACAGATTGTCAGCCCTACAACTGTACCAAACCTGCTTCTTACCCTATTTAAATATTAACCAATAACTACACAATTTGTTTAAAGTGCAGGTAGTTAAAAAGCAATCTTGTCCCACACTTGTAAGCACCATGAAGACACCTCTGAGGAATAAGACCACACAGAGACTGTCAGATGACATTATTCAAAACAAATTCAACTTCCGGTTTGAGTGAACATGCACTGCCCCCTCGTGGCCACAAGAGGCCACAGGACAGTCTCCACAACAGGAGCACTGCTCAGGGCACCTTGGAAATGGGGTCCAGTAGGCATTTGGCACAATTAGTGATGCTGATTTACGAAGCCGTTTTTTTTCCCTGTTCACGTGGCAATTGCAATAACTTGCAATAGTAAACCTGTGACAGAGTGAAAATCTCAAAAACATAACATTACTCCTTTTAGATACTAACAATCTTCCATATTACTGAATCTCTCGTTGGTTCATCGTAGATTCATAGATTTATTCAACAAATAGTTATTGATTGCCTGTGAAGAATTCTGAACATTAGAGATATCTATGGGAAAAATAGATGCAATCTCTGCTGTCATGGTGCTTACTATTTTGTGAGTACTGGGGATATTTTGTATATTAATATATATGTATATATGTGTGTATATATATGAATGTGGGTCTATATGTGTGTATATATGTATATATGTGTGTATATATGTATGTGTATATATGTGTATATATGTGTGTATATATGAATATACATGTGTGTAGTTATTTATGTGTATATATATACACATATACATGTATATATATATATATATACACACAGTATACATATACTGTGTGTATATATATATTATATAATATATTATATACACACACACATAATGATCATGGCCTAAGTTGTTTGCTGAGTACAAAAGGACTTTCAGATTCATACTGAGCCCTCCCTACAGATATGGAAAAGAAGGCAGGAAGGCATGGTGTTACCACTATGCCATTCTAAATGACACTCTTTGGAAGGGCTCCAGAAGACCATGAAGCAAACCCCCTCATTTGCAGTGGCAGCAAAACAGGATTGTGATCAAGAGGGTGGACTTTAGGTTCCAATGTCAAGGATCCACATTCCAACTCTATGACCTGTGCAAGTCACTTAACTTCTCTGAATCCCCACAGCTTTCTTTGTTTAACGGAGACTATAAAATTAATTTGCAGGTTTGTGGTGACATTAACAGGGTCAAGTAGTAAAGTCCCCAGCGAAGCAACTGGCGGAGGTATTTCAGGGAAGTGGCAGAGAGTTATTCCATAAACTACTGCTTCTTGTACTTGCACTTTCCTGTTTATCTAGAGGGAAAAAGTGTGATTTTCACACTCTTACAGAACAAATGGAACTGTGACTTCCATTGCACATTGTATTTTTGTGTTCTTTTGAAAGGTTTGGCATATTCCAGATGATCATATTTTTTTCCTACTCCTTTTGCACAGCATGGGAGCATGTTCAGATATTATCCCAGGTCATTAGGAAGAGGACACTAGCATGCCTGCCATCCTGATACCAATGACGTGCTTATGGTGATTGACTCATAACTGGATTCCATAAATGTTAAATTAATCCTGTTTTAATAATATAGACAATAATTATTGTTGTTATTAATAATTAATAATTATTATTACCACAACTACTAGTCTTACTTTGAGTAGATCTGCCTAAAAGGACCCTCAGGCAAAAAAAAGAAAAATTTTAAATGGTATCCCCAAAATCTATGAGCTTAGTTCAAAACATCTTATTTCCAGATCATTTCAGATACTTCCCCTGAGAAACTGATGCCATATGGAATCAGGACACAAAGCAGAAGTCAAACCTGCCAGGTCACAATGAGTGGCAGAGCTTTTATGGTGATGGAGAGACAAGTCGTGTTACCATGGAATCAGAGTTGAAAGGAGTCTGTGGATCACCTATTCTAGAGGTCACTCCTTCACGGGCCAGGCAGATAACATACATGAGTGAGCGGGCTTGGTGGTGGGAACCTGGATCAACCAGGGAACAATGAATGCTGTCTTGAGAGGACAGCCACAACTGAGAACTGGCCAGTTATTTCTAGGCAGGAATGCGGACCCATTCTTGCCAGATCTACAGATATTCTAAGAGAAGCCAGAACTCTAGAGTTTATGAAATATTTCCCAATGTTTCAAAACATTGTTAAGATCAAACAAAGCAAGCTGAAGGGCAAGTTTCCACCTATTTATCTCCCATTCACCACTCTGACCTAGCCAGGTCCCCACATTTTAAAGAGAGGAACCTGAGGTCTAGAATTAGAAAGGGATTCTTCAAAGGCTGTATGGTTAGTCAACAGTAAAGTCAGGAGCAGAAAACAGCATAATCTGTACCTCAAATTATAGGGATACTGCTGATTTATTTCTTATGTGGTATCTTTTCTCTCTCACACATCTTGCTACCTCTGGCATTTGGAAACAGTCTCAACTACAATAACACAATCAGAGAGAATATCTCATCTATGGTTGGACCCTATGATTTTCCGGAAAGCAAGTGATAATTTCAGGGGGGGAAAAAAAGCCAGCATGCTAGTTTGGATAAGAAATGCAGCTCAGATGGATTGAAAGCACTTGGAGAAAAGAAGGATGTATTTAAGCTGAATTATTATTATTATTTGTGTGTTTGTGTGTGCTCCTACAAGTAGTTTACACCTGGAAAGAGTTCTCCAGTTAATGTAATGAGATTTGGGGCCATAATCATCTTTAAATAGGAGAAAGGAATCACGGAGGAGCTTAATTACCAATCTAAAATTTCGACTGGAAATTAGGAAATTTTTGTTACATCTCCATTTTGAGTTCTAACTGGGCAGTGACTAGGAAAAGTCACCTTACCTCCACAGTTCCCCTTGGGTAATTAATCTCCTCCACCCTAAATTCCAAAAATTGTTCAATTTTCTTTCTTTTTTCTTTTTTTAACGATTAAAACAAATATCTAGCAAATTGGCACCTAGGACAAACAGAAAGTTCAGTGCCATACTGGACGGATCCATGAAGGAAGTACCATTGGGCCTCTTGCCTTTGACTTTGGATATGGGAATCTTTCTCTGTCTTCACTGCTGTCAAGAGTGTGGCCCTGGGGCTGAAAGAAGCTGAGCCTGTCATTACTGTTAGGGAGATGTTGTGGAGTAAAGGTGACAATTTGCCAAGAGAGCATGGCATGTAAAATCTTACCCTCACATTTAAATAATTACTTAAGAAGTCTGCGTCCTCTAAAGTTCTGGGTCTGAGTCTCCAAGTCTAGTCCTTGGCTTGCTTTTTTTGAAGGAAGCCATTTTTCAGGGGCTACACACTGAATTGTGTTCCCCCAAAATTCATGTCTTGAAGGCCTAGCCTCCAGTATGTGATTGTATGTGGAGAGAGGGATTTTCAGGAGTTAGTTAAGATTAAATGAGGTTATATGGATAGGGTCCTAACCCAACAGGTTTGGCAGCTAAGAAGAGAAAGAAAATCCCTCCCTGACACGCATGCACAGAGAAAGCTATGCGGACACGGGGAGAACGCAGCCAGGATCTTCATCTTGGACTTCCAGCCTCTAGAACTATGAAAAATAAATGTCTATTGTTTAAGCCACCTAATCTGCGGTATTTCATTATGGCAGCTGAGCTGACAAAGGCATCCGGTCTTCATCTCATACACTGGGATGATCCTTTTACTATTTTCTAAGCACGTTCACTTTTATTTTATGCTCTCATACACACTGGGCAATAGAAAAGCTGGGCGTCCTTGACTCCCAGATGTGGAAACATACACTGATATCAAGTGACTTGTTCAAGCCATGGAGCATGTGGGTCAGCAGGGAGAGTCAGATCTGGGGGCCAATTGCCCACCCAGCTCTTCTCTGTAGCAGCAGCAGACACGCCTGTGTTGGAGAGACCAGCCTCCTCCAACGGTGAGCTCTCTCTGCTATGAAAAGAGCTTTGGGGCCACTGTGCTAGCTTCATACGGGTCACCTTTCACCCTACAGCATGTTTCTAATTAGTATGAGAGGGAGGGGGGAAAATGACACTCTGAAGCTGGGGCAAAGGAAGGAGTGAAAGAAGGATTCATTGCCTCCCTGCTGTCAGAATGGTAATTAAATTCAGGTGGTTGGCACCAGTCTTGCTTTGATTATGTGGAAGAAATCTCCTAATGCATCCACAGTTCCGTTGCCTTTTGCGCCAAAGGCAGGGCAGCCTGAACAACATGCAAACAGAGAGAGTGACACATCCCCGGTCAGAAGCCTCCTGGTGCTGAGAAGGGTTAGGGGCTCACAGAGGCCTTCCGGTGTTCTTTATAAAACCAAATCACTCAACTTGTGTGTGTATTCAGACCACCTTTGGAGGGAATGATACCTAAGCATTTGGAAGTCCTTTTCAAAGAAGAGACCACATGTTATTCACAGGCACAAGAGTTTAAACCATTCCAGAGAGGTCAGGGTCTTTAACCAGTGATGCTGAATTGCAGGTCTGGAGTCCCTCGTTCCTGGGCTAGGAATCCTGGATCCCAGCGCAAGTTCTGACATTCAGTCTCCCTGACTGTGAGCACAGTGGCTTTTATTTACCCCTGGACCTCTGGACCTCAGGTTAAATCCCTACCTTATCCCTTCTGAGAGAAGATTAGAATAGAATGATTCCTCTCTTCCAGGGCTAACAGTCTTAGAGTCTATGACCTGCCCACACTCCGTGAAAATGTGTTCATGTCTAAATATTCCAGGTTCCTTTCCTGATAAACCTGTGGCCCCTGGATTGCCAGAATTTTCCCCTGCCTTCCAGATACCTAGGAAAAGAGATGTCAGCCTCGGCAGGTGGAACATACTAGCCGTCCATATACTGTGAACTGTAATGATCTTAGACTCCCCTGGCATCTGCCTGTCATGCCTGGAATTCATTTTGGTGAGAAAAGTCCCAAGGCCCGCAGAGTCCAACTTAAAGAATCAAAACCCTCGGAGAAGGAATGCAAAGGCCATGCTCCCAAGGCACAGACGACTGATGCAGAGTCTTTCCTTTGGCAGGTGGAAATGCTGACAAATATGCAATTTCTTAACTTCTAGGGGTACAGGTGCCATGAATAGGGGCCGGGGGACAAGAAATGGGTGATGCAGGCCCCATTTTGCCCCATAACAGTTTGGCTTAGCAAACCTTGTTACCAAGATGACACTTAATTCCTTGTCTGTAAGAGGTGAACGCACACGGAGACCCTGGCACAGAGTTTGGGTCTTGGTCGTCTCATTAGAAGACTAACAATGATGAGTTCTACACAGAACTATTTCAAACATCCAAGAAGATAAGGATGCAAAATACTTTCACGGGTGCTATTTCAACAGAAGGGTAATGTTGACCATTTGTAGGATTGCATTAAAAAAATGAATCACAACTTTTACAGAGGAGTGGCTATGGGCCAGGCCCTCTGATAAGTGCTTTCTTGCATTACCTAATTGAATCCCCGTATTCACCTTCTGATGGGAATACTATCCTTCCCTCCACATCCCCTTAGCATTTTTCAGTCTGAGGTTTAGAGGTATTTAATGACTTGCGCAAGGAAAGCACTTAATAGATTATGAATCCAGGATTCAGGTAAGCCTTTCTAATTTCAGAAAGTGCCTCTTGAATTCACCAGAACCCTGTACTGTGAGAGTGCGTTCCCTGTCATCGGACATGTCCAAGCAGAGGCTGCAGAAACAAGTGTCACGAACACTGACTGAATTGTTTGCATAAGGTTGGAGCCAGACTGTGGAGACTTCTAAGGGCGTTCTTTGAGAATACAGATTCTACAGGCATAGATAGTGCTTGAAATGTCAGCTGAACTTGAGTGGCAGGCCTTCGTTCATAGCTGAGCAGAGCAGCAGAGGTGAGTCAAGTTCTCTAACACAAGGACTGTCTTTCTTCCTGGGAGAATTTACTTTCTGTTCCCTTTGTGGGAAATGGCTCGATGACCCCTTGGTTTTTCAGAACATGCATTTGTTCCTCCTCAATTCTATTACTCACTGTCTAGTCCACCATGGGCGATGGTGCTCAGTCCCCACGCCCTCTCATTAACTCAATTTTCTTTCCCATGATCTACAACAAAACTATGACTAATATCTCTTCCGTCGTTCTATGCTGTGGGCCCTGTATATCTGCCACTAGTGAGTGGGAACAAATAGATAAATGACCCACCCAGGTATACTTACTTGGGTGAAAAAGTCTATTGTTCATATTTTTAGATGCTATAAGAGTCACTTTTATGGGATAGGAGATTCGCCTTTGGACAGAATGCCATCCACATCCCTCTAGCTTTTGCTCATCGTCTGACTTTCATCAGCAGTCATTTACCAGCACCTGCATGCAGGCCTGTGCTTACAAGAAGAAACTTTAAAAGTTACAGAGAAGACTCATTTTTCTCTACCATAGGTAGGAAAGAAACTAACTATCCATAAGTGAATTTCGCACAGTTAAAACTTGTGCCTTTGAGTCCCCCGAAATAGTAGCCTTTTTTTCCTGCCAAATTTTTATAATGACTTAAACATTTCCTCATCTGCTTGAACAGAGTATACATATAATTAGATAAACCCACTTCTTGGTAGCTGTAAGTCATGCATATCAATTACTAGCCAGTCCTATGACACGTTATTTTTCTCGGGGATCCAACAGGCTTTTTGCTTTCACATTAAGTGTCACACAAAGTCCTATGCTTTTGGAAATCTTGAGCCTTTTACATATTTACCTGTTTTCCGCCACCACCCATTCACCTACACACACATACACACTCACACTCACACCAACACATACAATTGGCCAAAGTCTCTGCAAATGTTTGAGCTCCTGCCTTTTGCCCCACATTCTGAATTGTGCTCCTTATCTTCTAAGTTCTGAGGAAAAGGTATGGTAGTTTATCTGCAACTGTGGCTGCTTACGAGTCTGCCCATCAATAGATAGATTTATTTGAATATGGATCAGCCTGTGACTTGCTTTGACAAACAGAATTCTCCAGAACTGAGGCTGAGCTAGTCCTGGACCCAGGCTTGACAGTTCCACTTTTATCCTAGGAAGCCAGCCTCTGTGCTGTAAAGAAACTCAGAACAGACTACTAAATCATGTGAGGCCACAAGGAGAGAGAGAACCTGGAAGAAGGGAGTTCCCCTTGGACACTCTAGTCACATTCTAGAATACAGCCGTTTGTGTGACCTCAGCTCACAGGAGGCAGATCTACCCAGCCCAGTAAGCTCAGAGTCATGAAAAATATTTAATTGTTCTTAATTTAACCTACTAAGTTTGGGGGCAGTAAGGAATATTTTGAAATCATCTAGAATGAGAAGACGCATGCATTTGAGTCACTCTATAAGCTAAATATATCACATTTAGTAATTGATTCTGATAGCTGTTTTAAATCGTCAGAAAACTAATTTTCCCATCTTCTTAGTTATGGCAATATCCTATAAAGTTAGCGTTCCTAGACGAACAGGGAACTACCAGAAAGGAGAGAGAAGTCTCTTCTCAAAAGGTATCTAAGGAAAAGACACAAAGGCAGGCTGAACGTAGTATGAGGCAAGATGGGAGATGAGACTGGTTAACGAAATCGCAAGTTCAGATTAGGAACCAATATACGGGGGTAAAAGGAAGGGGTAGTAGGATGGCAAATAACACAGGATCTTAGGTGAATTCACGAGGTAGCTGACAGCATTCTCTGTGAGATGCGTTTTTGAAGCAATAGAGTGTCAATTCTACATGTAATTAAGTAATACAAGAATAGCTGTTATATCTTTAGCTGGGACTAACTGGAAATTTAGTTTGGCTTAAAGGGTTTTTTAGAAATTCTCAAAAAGCTAATAGATAAGTTGGTGAAACTACAAAGTAGTCAATATTCAATTAATGTATTCATCCAATATTTACTGATTCCCGATTCTAGATGATAGAGATACTTCAGTGAAAAACACAGCCAAACAACCCTGTCTTCTCAAAGATTACATTCTATTGAGGGGAGAGAGATAATAAGCTGAATAAATAGGTAGGTGATACCACAGATTAGATAAAAGCTATTAAAAAAAGAAAAAAGAACCCCCAGAACAGTGACAGGAGACCAGAAGCGCTGCAAGGGAGTGATAGTTTTAAATCCAGTGATCAAGGCAGATGCCATTGAGAAAGGAACGTGGAGCGAAGACTTAGAGGAGAGTGCAGAGTGTGTGGCCAAGAATATAACCATTAAAAAAGCCATGAGTTAGGAGCAGGCTGGCCTGTGTGAGGACCACAGAGGACCCTGTGGCTGGGTGAGAAGATGCTGGAGGCCTGGAGACCATCCTAAGCCACCTTGACTTTTACTCGGCATGAAATAAGAAGCCTCTGAAGGCTTGAACAGAGGAGTGCTAAGATTCATTTTTGAAAATATCATTCTAACTACTATGGTGAGAATCAACTACATTAGAATAAGAGCTAAAATAGTAAACCTATTTAAGAGGTTATTTACTGGATTCAGCAAGGAATTAATAGTGAGATCACGGTGGAACGGACACACACAGGTTCTGACAATTAAGTTCACAAACTTATTGCAATGATGTTGCTAACCTTTTTTGATATCAGAGGGATTATTCATTATGAATTTGTACCAACTGGACAAACAGTTAACCAAGGCTACTATTTGGAAGTGCTGAAAAGGCTGCACGAAAAAGTGAGACGACCTGAACTTTTCGCCAACAATGTGTGGCTCTTGCATCACGACAATGCACCAGCTCACACGGCACTGTCTGTGAGGGAGTTTTTAGCCAGTAAACAAATAACTGTATTGGAACACCCTCCCCACTCACCTGATTTGGTCCCCAATGACTTCTTTCTTTACCCAAAGATAAAGGAACCATTGAAAGGAAGACATGTTGATGACAGGACATCAAAGATAATACGACGACAGCTCTGATGGCCATTCCAGAAAGAGTTCCAAAATTGGTTTGAAGGGTGGACTAGGTGCTGGCATCGGTGCACAGCTTCCCAAGGGATGTACTTCAAAGGTGACCATAGGGATATTCAGCAATAAGGTATGGAGCACTTCTTCTAGGATGAGTTCACAAACTTAATTGTTCAATCTTGTACAACACACACAAATGATTGGAGTTTGAAAAGACTTTTGGAGAAGAACGAGCCACTGGATCATTGAGGTTTCTTTCTAAGTTCATGCCCTAGGACCGTGGGTAGACACTTTCACGGTGAGATTCTAGGGAGACTCAAAGCTCCGCTCACTCCAACATCCCAGCTGCTCTCAGGCTACTTCCTGAAAATTCACCACCGAAGTGTCTCTATTCTTTTGTACCTCTTCTTGTTAGGAATTCAATTTAGATTTAGATGTGAACTACACCTGGGACCTGACTTCTACAAATAACTGTCACTACATCTCTCTGCAAACAGGCTAACATAACAGTGAGCAGGGCTAGAATGGCACAGGATACTATGGATGCAAATAGTAGAGGCAGCAAAGCCATACTGAGAGATGAGGGAAAGATGGCCAGAACAAGAGCTCTCTAAGCTGAGATCTAAAGAATGCCTAGGCATTATTAACGGGAAGGGAGTCAGGATGGAAAGGAGTATGAGATGCCAGGTAAGGGCAGAACCACACGCAAAGGCGTTGAGGTGAAAAAGAGGAGAGTTTTTATTTCTCTTTCCAAGAAATAAAAAAGGTCACTGTGCTGTGATGGGGAATGGCTCTGGGAACTGGGCAAAAAATGAACTAGAGGGAACCTCATTCAAGAGTTAAAGCTGAGGCAAAGGCAGCGGGAGCCATTGAAAAGTTTTACGTAGGGGACTGCTGGCACTAGGTTTGTATTTTAGACAACTTCCTCTGTCTGCTCTGAGCAGAGAACCCACTTACAATATTATATAGTAGTCCAGGAGAAAGATGATGGGGGCCTAGACAGTGGAGATCAAAAACAGTAAAGATATTTAGAAGTACTTAAGAGCTAAAATAAGTACAATGCATTGACTGACTACATATGGCAGAAAGGTAAGAGAGGGAAGGAAAGATGGTGGCCAAGTTGTTTTTTGTAATAAATGCACACACACCCTTTATCCAACATCACTTAATGAATAGTCTAAAAATAAGCTTTCAGATTTTAAAAATTGAGGAGTATAGTGGAAAGAGCACAATAGTGCCCACCTGGAAACTTGGGTTCTACTCTCAATTCTGACATTAGCTATGTAACTCTCCCCTGTTGAACGAGTCCTTAATCTCATGAGGTATGAAATTCATTAATCTTTGAAAAACAGGAGGCTTTGGCTTAATGGCGGGAGCCAAGCTGGTGGTGCAGACAGAGGAAACATCTCTCTCTGACGTTCTGGCAGGGGGCCACACAATACACTGATTCCATTTGGCAGCAGCAAAGTAATTAATGAAAACTCCTCTTTCAAGATGGGGCATGATCCACGTGAGTTGTCAGAAGGAAAGTTTACATAAGGAAGAGGACTGGCATGGATCAAAACCATCTGGAACAGCCCAATTCCCCTTTGGGCAGCTTGCGACTCGGAAGTCCTTATGAGAGGGAAGCAGAGAGATGAATTCTGCTTCCATGGACAGTTATACAAAAGGATTAATTCATGATACTAAAAAAGGTTGAGATTAGAGGGTTGATTTTTAGGGGATCAGTGAACGTCATGTGGCATACGGCACATTGTTTGGATAGAGGACCACCCAGGATACATGCACGGTACTTCCAGCAATAAACAGCCTTCCATTCCAAGGTGTCCTCTCCTCCATTCACGCTATGGTTTAAGCGGTGCAGACACATAGTAGGTGGCCCTTCATTGCACAAGCCCAAATACGTGGTTCTGGGGTGGACATGTGAAATATGTGAATCCAAATAGAAAACGATCTTTCCTGGAAATGGTGGGGCCAAGGTACCCTCCTCTTCACTCCCCACCCGCACACGTACCATACTGTAGATTTCCATCCAGAAATATGGATTCTAGGAGCTAATTCACACTTATCTGACCACTCTGACAGGTGAAGCTGACACAGCCAGTAGCAGAACTGAGACCAGAACCCGTATTTCCAAGCTACCACTCTTGTGCTCTTCCTACTGTGTGCTACTTAATCTTTAAAATATGGAATGCTTTTCTAAACACATTAGTCGAGGAATTAAGTGAGGAGAGGGCTTATCTGACAAGGAAAACAATTCAGAGAACAAGGAGATGAGTGACAGGTCATTATTTCATTATTTGACCTCTGAGGCCTGCCCTGTCTCTGGCCTTTCCTACTTATAGGAACCAATAAATTCCTTTGATTTTTTTTTCAGACCACTATGAGTTATCTTTTAGTTACTTGCAATACAAAGATTCCTGATTGATACAGAAACTTCTTCCTTTCTGAACCCAAGGCTTCTCCTAAACCTAGTCCCTGGTTTTGCTAGCCCACAACATTGAATGTTAAAGGAGGGGTAGAGGAGAATCTGTACTCTTCTTCCCTCCATCAAAAAGAAGCACAAATGGTACAGTGGCCTGCGTCCTGACTTCAAGTTCTGCCCACACAACATTCAGTCTCACTGGACGTAAGACAGTTGGCCTCGGGGTCCCTGTAAGTAAAAGGCAGAAAATGTCCCGTGCCATACATACCCTATCGTGGGGCTGAGAGTATGAAACGGCACGTGCTTGTGAGACAATTTTGACACATCTAAAGCCTGATAGGTCTATTTGGTATGATGATTAGTTCAAATGTATGCTCTTATTTATATGCTTTATTTAGTATCACACTGAGTTATGAAAAACAACCTGCCAATATAGATAGAATACTATCTATATTTGGTGCCGGACTAGGCAAGTCAAAAAAGTTAAAAAAAAAAAAAAAATCATTCAAGTCGATGTTAGTCATTAGAGATTACTAATTAGCTCATCTATAACACATACTGCTATTTTACTGAAAAATTCTATTTGTATAGAACAAAGCACATAACACTTTACATTTTTTCTTCATCTTTGTTAATTAAAGGTGATTGTCTTGGCTCTAGAACCCAAACTGATGTGCCATGATTTTACAGAGGGAAAAAAAAGTATATAAACACAATGGGATTTATAGATGATGTAATACAGAATTGTACACCTGAAATCTATGTAATTTTACTAACAATTGTCACCTCAATAAATTTAATTAAAAAAAAAAAAAAAACGTCGTCCCAGAGTAGTCTACATTCCAAAATGCAAGTTTTTGACAATTTTTAAAATCAATAAAGCTGGCAGTTGAGAAACACAGCTCTTTGCTAGCAACCCCTGCCATAGGCATGAAATCTGTGTGACTGTATCCCCCTGCATAAATCACTCATCTCTACAGTCAGAATATCTGTATATTTAGAGAAGAAACACCAAATCAAAGATTGACAGCTTTAAAAATAGTCAGGTTATTTTAAGTCAGTTCCCTGTCTTCTTCTTTACTTCCCCCATGCTTTCTCTCAGAAGCTTTCAGGAAATCCATGTACCCAGACCTCATAAGCTAGCATCCTTCCAGCAATGTTAAGAAAGTAAGAAAGAAAGAAAGAAAGAAAGAAAGAAAGAAAGAAAGAAAGAAAGAAAGAAAGGAAGGAAGGAAGGAAGGAAGGAAGGAAGGAAGGAAGGAAGGAAGGAAGGAAGGAAGGAAGGAAGGAAGGAAGGAAGGAAGGAAGGAAGGAAGGGAGGAAAGTTTTTATCCTACTTTTAATCACTTAGAACTGATGTTTCTTATGAAAACAACTTTTCCTAACTAGTACTTACAAGCATGAGCCTTGTCTAATTTTACTTTCTGTTCCATGGTAGGCAATGATAGTCTCATCGTGAATCACAGAGCAGGCAGATGGTTTGATGTGAAGGACAGATGCTGTGAGATGCTCTACCACTTGGGTCCTTGGGAAGCCACCCAGGAGAAAGTGGCCATTGTACTGGAAAAGAGGACCCAGGCAGGATGCCTCAGGAGCTAGCACAGCACTCTGTGCAGCCAGCCTACACTCTGGTTTCTGCATGATACGTATGGCTCTTGCCTCCCCTCCAACTCCCCCTTGCACTTACTTCTTCCTCTTCTCAGTAGACTCCAGCCACTCTTTTTCAGTTCCTCAAACATGCCAAGCACTTTCCTGCTTTGTGGACTTTTTTTTTTTTTTCACCCTCTGTTCCCCAAGAATCTTTCTTATCCTTCAGATCTCAATTTAAATGTGGCAAAAGTTTTACCAGACCACACCTCAAAATACATCCTCTCCCATTTTTTAAAACTTAGGACCTCGTTTATTTATTTCATAGCACCTGAAGTAATCCATATTATTTCTTTATAATATCACTAGTTTGCTGTCTATCACTCCTTCTAGAATTCTGCTGTGTAATTCAATAGCCATTGGCCAGCCGCATGCGGCTATTTACATTTCAATTATTTAAAATTATAAAAAACAAAAAATTGAGTTTCTGAGTCATGCTAGAAATACTTCAATGCTCAGTAGCCACTTGTAGCTGGTGGGTATCACACTGGGCAGCACAAATATAGGACATCTCCATCATCATAGAAAGTTCTACCAGATGACATTGTTTTAGACTGCACCCTCCTTTAGGGCAGGATTCACCGTCCATCTTGTTCACTGTTGTACCCTAGGGTCCATCACACTGCCTAGAACAGAGTAGCTGCTCAAATATTTGTAGAATAAGTGTATAAATGAATGAATTAAAGAAATAATAAAAGGACTGCTGAATGACTGCTAGTAAGGAAAATCTTAAGACTAAGAACTGAAATAGATATTTGGGGTAAATTATTTGTAAAGGAGTCAAGCCTCACCCTGAGACAGAAGTTGCCATAAAACACACAGCATATGTAATGATTGGTTGCTGACGTGCCCCCGCCCCACACTAGAATATAAGTTCCCTCAGGGTAAGGACTGTTTGTTGTCCTTTCGCTGCTGTATTCTCAGCACCCAAGAGAAAGCCTATCTAGGGTAAGAAAATCCAGACCATCTTGTCCTTTTCACATAGTTATTTTCATAGATAAAAGTAAAATCACAATTTTATTTGGGGAACGTTGCCTCCATTCCCCGAAGTATCCCACTTGTATCATTGCCTTTCACGCTGCCTTCCCGATTTTGCCAGTTCTCCTTCTTGAATCCACAGATCTCTTCCTGCTCTTGGTGGCTATTTGATACCCACCTGTGAGCAGATGCAGCATCATCCTCTTCAACTCCCACTGCCTTTCCTCCATCCCTCAGTGTGACCTGCCTCTTCAGGCAGTGGCTTGTACTCAGCAGTTCCTCTTTCCACCTGCATCAATATCAGGGTGTCTACTTTTAATTCTGACAAATAGCTGCCACCCACGAGCTGCACATCTGATGGCTTCACCTGGGTTACTGTTCCTTCTCCAAGATGCTATGAATCCCGAGCAGGATTTCTTGGAGTCATTTTAATTTTGGATCTCACTCATCTCTCAGGGTCTCAGCTTAAATCTCGTCTCCATCATGAAGCCTTCTCTTATGCCCAGAAGTAAATGTGAATGTGCTTTTGACTTTAGCCAAAGCATATTTGAAATAAGTCATTTACTTGGAGCCAGAAGATGCCAAATTACAACACTCCTTAGCCCCCCTACAACAAAATAATTTCTTTATCCTCTCACCTCTCATAGCAATTCATCTATTCCTCTCCTATGACACATATTACTATCTATTTTGTATTGTAATGATTTATGTGCAGGTCTTATCTCTGTAAGACAGTGATTCATCTTTATATATCACCCAGCCTTATACAGATCAGGCATTCAATCAGTGATTTTCACATGAATGAGACAGATTGTCCTGTGCTGGGCCCATGGTTTGGATTCCAAATCCTTACCTAAGAATTCCCGTATGAAACCTTTGCAGTACGTGGAGAAGAGAAAAAGTCTTTCAGCCCTATGAATATAAAATAGTAACAAATAAACTTTATTTGGAATACACAAGGACTTAACATAGGATGATTTAAAAATTACCAAAAACTCTACTCCAATCTAAATTTGCACTCATACAGACATAGCCTTGTAAGGGCAATAACAAAGGAGGGAGGATGAACCATGCTCTAGAAAAACAGCACATTTTTATTGCTTGATTAGTTAATAAGTTAGAATGAAAATATTGTTAAGGACGTGATGAAGAGGTCATTCATGAAAACAAGCATGATACTCATGAAGACAAGACTATGGTGAGACAGATTTTTTTTTTTAAAGCAGTCAAAGGCATACAGATGGTTTTGAAACCAATGCCTGCCTCCCCAAATCTAGGCACAGACCGTCTTTGCTCCAATGTTCCTACTCCTCAATATATGACCCACCTGTCCACTTCTCGTAATAGTACCTAAAATTCCAGCATTGGAGACACATACCTTGGAGCTATACCTTTTTATTTCTAAACAGACTTTCATAAATTGGAAAATCGTCTTCAAGGGTTAATATGCCAAGGTAAGACATGGATATCTTAGCACTGTCTAGGAAAAAAAACAGCTGTTCACTAGGAAATACAATCATAGAACTGGCTCTGTCACCTTTGTCAGTGGGGCCATGCTGACGGCTTTGTGTCTGTTGCCTTGTATGCAAACTGAGTGATACACGCACCTGCACACACACATGGACATAGGATATGCATATATTTATTTTTATATGGGTACATTTAATACAAAATATGTAGTAGGTACTAGGAAATGCTACAAAGTTCTGTTCCTTTTCATAGAACATTAAAATGATTAGGCAACTTATAGGATCAATTGATTTATATTTTCTATTTTACATATGAGAAAACTATGACCCAACACAATGATATCATTTCCGAGAAAATGTTTTATTCATTCCTTTTACTTCTAGTGTTATTTTCTTATGGGGAACCTATCACCTTCCCAATTCTAGATGATCAGTTTCAGGAGAAATCACACCTGTTCTCAACTCTAAGAAAGAACCTATCATCCAAGAAGAGGGGGGGAATATACAAAATATTTAACATCTGGAACAGCATACAAGTCAGCCACAGACAGTCATAATGACAGAGGCAAGTTCTGGGTGCCCAGCAATTAGAAAATCCCTGCCCAGCAGTTAGAAAATCCGGCTGTTCCATCCTCACTGGCTATAGTGACTGGTTCAGGAAGAGTCACAAAAAACAAGTCAAGCCAAAGAGTGGAGCTAAGGCTTTTGGAGGACTTATTGGGGAAATAAAATTTTTCTCCCACCCTAAAGTGACTGAGACTCACTACACAGAATCTGAGAAGAGCACCAGTAAGAAGAAAGAACTAAAGTGATGGAGAAACATAGCTCCTCATGACATTCCTTGGATTCTAGATCCAGCTGTACCTGAAGCCAGCCAGATTCAACCCTGAGCATTTTAAGCAGGTGAGTCCAAAACTGCTTTCCCCTTTTTTTTGCTAAGGCCAGTTTGACTTGGCCTTCTGTCACTTGCAACCAGATAAGACCTGAGTAACAACTAAGTTTACCAAGGAAAAGTGGCAGGACCAAGAGTTAAATCCAACAATGTCTCTCAACTTAAAATTTAAGCTTTCTTTCCATTACATAGAGGGTCTCATCGCAGGGGGGAGAGGTGCAGGAGATTTAGATATCAGAATCCCTTGGAGGAAAAACTTTTCAAAACTGTACATTTACCTTCAACAGCCTCCCCAGGGAAACCAGAATAAAGGAAGACTAGAGGCAGGAGATGAGAAGGGGTATGGAGGTCAAACTATAAGCGAGTACACTTTGAGAAAGCTCTCCGAGTGACTGATACGTGCCCAGCTCTGGAACAACTCTATACTCTCATGCTGCTTTGTTACACTGAGTACTGAGGGCTCCATTATGGTGAGACTCATCTAAAGCACTGCCTTACGCTTTATGAATCAAGTTTCTGAGCTAGTAACAATGAACAATGCATTGGAAAAATTTCCTTCCTAAAGGAAATGATTCATTTTTCTGGGTCCCTGGAATAAAATTAATTTTTAGAATTGCAGGAAATAAGTGCATAACAACCATGCTTTTGAAGAGGGTGAATTCACCAATGACTACTGGAGGGCCATTTTGTCTTCTCACAAGCAGAAATGACAATATCCTCAAAGATGTAAAACAAACAAAGTACCAGGTCTGTCAGCTCCTGTACACATTTCTTGTTCTTTGACACATTCACATAATTTTGCATGAATTGTAATAATGCAGGCTATCTTGTTAACAGGTTTCAGGCATAATTAAAGAAAGTGAAACATTCTTTTTGAAAAGAAAACAGAATTTCAAATATGGCTTTGGACTGAAAGGCTAGGGTACAATTTTAGGCAGGTCTATGTAGAAAGCGGGAATAGCAAATAGGCCAATTCTGAACAATGAGCAGTGCCTGCTGAGAAGAGCAAATCGAGCACTGTAAAGCCTCATCTGGATCCATCCAATGGGAAAGGATATCGTGATTGATTATTGATGTCTGTCACGGAAAGGGTAAGTGGTAGCTTGAGTGCCACTCACTTATCCTCTCTGACCTAAACCATCCACAACTAATAAAGGACTGCAGTTTTATTTTTCAACTTGCACAACCTCTCATAAGTACTCTCAAATAAATAATTGCATTGGGCCATTATTTTAGAGTTGAACAGCAACAAATTGGCTTATTTGGAGAAATAACGCTTAAGCTGTGTCAGCTATGTCCGTCAACAGCTACACCTCTCCTGACCTTTCCAGAGAAACTGTTTCCTTCCATCTAGTAGTACAAGTGAGCAGGATGGATGGTAACTCGTAACTTTCTCTCCTAGGGAGAGACACTGTTTCCTTCTGAGAAAAGCTAAATTACATGAGTTTAAAATGTTGGTACCAATCCTGCTTCTTCCAAGAATCGGCTGTGCACCCTTGTGCTAATCATTTGACCTTTCTGAGCTTCAGGTTTTTCATCTGTACCTGGGAGAGACCTACAAGCTGTGGTGATGCCTTCATTGATATAATGTATGTGATATGTATTGGATATGGAAAAGTGCTATATGAGTTATAACCAAGTGAAAAAAACTCCAGGCAGCTTACTATGTAACACTGAGAGATATTTTGCAATTACAGGCCCCTAAAGGTCTATCTATGTCACTTATGATTAACTGAGCTAATTCTACTACACAGGGTGGTAACTGTGGTCAGTGCGATTACACTGACTCACATGATGCTTTCAGCCTTGTCAACTGCCACGCATTACGCCAACCTACCTCCAGGCCAGTTAGAGTTCTCTTTATGAGCTCCTCTCTGCTCTGTCTTGATCTCTTACTAGAAAATAACCTGTTATTGTTGCCACTGTCTATCCCAGAAACGATGACCTCCCTGCTCCTGCCCACATTTCCACTGTTGACTCTACTGCTGGCCTATAAACACAGGTTCTAAACTCTTCAAACTTCCAGCTGTGCTCATCTTCTTCCACTGAATTATCTGAGCAATTTTAGGGGGATCTATCTTTGCATCTAAACCAGGGATTTTGGAGCCATCATCTTAGGAATCACGTGCTCTCTCTAAACACTTGTGTTCTAAACTTGTGTTCTTCTTTTTCCTCACTCATATCTTTCCTTTTTCTTTTTTTCAAAAGCTATACAAATAATAGGTACTTTAGAAGCATTACGTATTTAACCCTCTTAACAAACCTATGAAGTTTGTAGATGAGGAAATGAATACCTGTAAAGGCTAATAAAACTGTCCAAGGTCACAGAGAGGGTACCTAATGGAGACAGAATTTAAATCCAGGTCTCCCTGACTCAGAAGCCCATATGCCTTGCAGAGTACCATGCCGCTTTTCAAATCCTCATCCATTTTGCAATTATCTTCATTCTGTAGCTCAGATTATGGCTGAGACAGAAAGGTCTGTAACACAGTCTGTTTGTCATCACAGAAACAGATGCACCGTTACCGCAAGCACAGTTTAAATGCTAATCGACACTGCTGAAGCGGATGACCAGCTTCTGTATCTATCCATAATATCTATGGACTTTGAACAACTATAAGGGAAAAACTGGGTCAGTGGTACTGGGCATGCAATTAGGACAGAAGAGAGAATCGTAAATGTCTCTAGTCTGCAAGCTGGAAATGAAGATGCAGGTCAAATCCTTATGGTTCTCATGGGTTATGTCAGAGGCTTACAACAGCAATACCCAATTTTGTTCCAAAACTCTGGGCTCCCCAAAGATGACCAGGTTTAGAATTTAAAAACTCAGAGTTTATTTTTTAACCCAGTAATCTGAGGGAAAGTGAAATTGCGATCAGAAAGGTCAAGTGATTTATTAACAATCATTGCAGCTAATACTAATCAGTGTCAGAATTGTAATAGGATATAAATCAATATATATGGCTTCCTTCATCAAGAAAGTCTTGCTACCAAAAAAATTAAAAAATCAGCTGAACCAAACAAAACACTTAGTGACGTAACTGATGTAACTAACATTCTGTGCACTCATTAGGTAACCGTCTAGTCACAAGCAGTTTGTGAACTGAGTCCTGGGTTATATTTGGAGTAGTATTGACCGACTCAGTAGTTTTGGAAATTAGTGTCCAGGTATCCAAAGCTATGTTGTTACATTAGACTAGCTCTCTTTACAGTGCTCCATGAAGCAGCTTTCCTATAAGATGTTAGATAATAGGAGTTCCATGCTTTGAGTCAGTTTGGAAAATATGATTCAAAGATATTTAATTTTTCTTCTTTATGCTACGGAATTTCTCAATGGTTTTCATTATGTTGATGTTTTCCATGACACTCAGAATGGATACTACGCCCCGAAATTTATTACACAAACCCTTAGCCTAACTGAACGAGCGACCCAAAGAGCAGGTTTGGAAACCCATGTCCAGTACCTGACTCACATTTCGGAAGAAATACGACACTCCGCAGAACGGTTCCCACTCTACCTTTTCGCTCCTCTTGCAGAAAAGCCTAAACAACAGAGAGCTCTGTAACAAAACCAGAGTTCACACAAGCCCAGGGGCAAGATAAAAATGCCAGTAAAAACCAAACGAACAGAGCAAGCCCAGACGGCCCTAGGTACATATTTTTCTCCCTTTATGTGCAAAGGGTTACTCCTTGTTGAGTGAATTCAGTCGACTCTATAACAGGCACGTTGGCAGAGAACTGACATAAACCAAAACAGTCTGTCAAAGTCCTTGAAAGGGTATCAAGGGCGGCTACAGAATTTCTATACCCGGGGCAATTAGAGTGACAGTGGGAACGCATGGGGACTTGGGGCGACTTAAGTGACTTACCTTGAATTTGACTATGCATAGCAAAATTATTGTTGGATTCTACAATTTGTTGAAGGGAAAATTTGGTGGGGCTGAAAACATTTGTGGGAAGATGACATCCCCTAAGCCTCCCCTCAGTTCTGCCATTAGAAAGGGGCGTTCTAACTGGGGAGACAGATGACAAAACAGATGACAATCTGCAGAGAAGTGTCCTAGACAAGGATCAACAGATTGTGCTCAGGCAGACCGGAAAAGGGAATCTTTTAATCTACATGCATAATGGAAAAAATACTTTAAATTGCTGATGGACGGCCATATTGAAACAAGAAAACACAGTCTTTTCACTGGTAGCCCTGTGAAGGAGACATTGCATCGCATAGTCGCTTTGAATAATAGTAAATGCAATAATGTGCTGGACTGCTGCTCCTTCTGTTTATTTTCTGAACCTCTTATTATCAGAACTGGGCTGCGAACAGAAAATGTAGGTTCTTATACTGTCACTTGTCAACCAAATGGCCTTGGACAAATCCCCCTTAATATTTATGAGACTCGGTTTCTTCATCCATAAAATGGGAGAGTTAAACTAAAGTATCACTCAAGTCCCTCTTGGCTCTGAAATAATGTGATTTTATAAGATTCTTTAATGCCTCTTAGGTATTCAGAGCAGTGGTTAAATGATCAGGCTCTGGGTTTAAATCCCACTTTGACATTTATTGTTTCTATGACTTTGAACAAATTAATTACTCTCTCTGGGTCTTATTTCCCTAAATGATAAAACAGAAATAATAAAAACAATAGCTGCCCCATACATTTTGGAGAAGATTAAATAAAGTAAAGCATTTAAAGTTCTTAATTTAGTTGCCAGCACCTGGTTATAGCTCAATACATAGTAGAAATTATCAGCAACACCATTGTAGTTTTCGTTTTGTTTTGTTTTTTTAAGTTTCATGCAGTGCCCATTATAAAAACTGGCATATAGTGCCCAATGAACAGGTCTATGTTCAATCATTAACCTTATTTTGATTTCTTAGGCCTAGTTCTAGCAAAATCTCACTTATTCAGCAAATACTTAATGTAATACTACATGCTGGACACTTTTCTAAACACTTGAAAAATGTTGCCTCATTTAATCTTCCCACAACCCTCTGAGTTAGGTGTTACTGTGTTTCCCCAAAAATAAGACCTAGCCAGACAATCAGCTCTAATGCGTCTTTTGGAGCAAAAATTAATATAAGACCCGGTCTTAAATAAGACCCAGTATATTATATATTATATTATATTATATTATATTATATTATATTATATTATATTTATATTACATAAGACCGGGTCTTATAATAAGACCTATTTACTATAGTAAAATAAGACTGGGTCTTATATTAATTTTTGCTCCAAAAGATGCATTGGAACTGATGGTCCGGCTAGGTCTTATTTTTTGGGAAACGGGGTATAGTATCTCCCCACTTTAGAGGAGAGGAAACAGGTGCAGCGAGGGTAGGCAGTAAGCCCTAAGGCACTGCCACCAGCCAGTAGGTACCAGAGCAAGGGTCCGGCCCTAGGCAGCTGGCTCCAGCATCCGTGCTCTTGACCACATGCTGCTACACTGCTAGCCTTATAGTACCTCACTTTCCTCTGCCTTACCCCTTCTGGAATGGTTCACTGTTCTCCTCACAGACCCAAAACAGTCCAAGCTGACCCCCTCCTTCTCACTGCCATGCTTTCAGCCTGCCAGCCCCCCTACCACCTCCTAACCCATCAAGTGACCTCTCCCGACTCCTATACTTCTTTGACCCTTCAAGACTTGTGATTTTCATCCCTACCAAGGTGTCGGTTTTCGTTTTCACTCACTCTGATTTCCTCTGTCTCAGTCTGCTCTATTTGCAAGCCGAGGGTTCAGGATTACAAGCGTGTCCCTGTGTCTTTCATGCCTGACTGCTCCTAAACCACCACTAACCTGAGAGCAGGGTCTATACCATCCTTCTGCATTTGCTGCTCATGGCTGGTTGTCTGTCTTAAGATGGCCCTAGAAAATTCCTTAGGCCCTGAAACATTAGGATGCATGACATTTATTTGATCTCATTTTTCCCCACTAAGAAAATCTGGGAAGGAAGGCTACAGTAGGCTCATTTGACAAAAACTAGTCTAGAGTGACATCTGGTGGCTACTTTTTTTTTAAAGGTTCACAAATATTCAGTTTGCTCCTTACAGGTAAGGTTTGTTCCTTAGGGGAAACGTGCATTATCCGTCCAAACATATGTTACTACTGGGCTGCCCACCAAGACTGTAGAAAGAATCTACAGGTGAGATCAGATGAGCAGAAATCCCTCTACTCATAAGTCATACAGTTGTGGAGCGCCTGCCCTCAGGAAGAGACCGCAGGTACTGAGACCCAGTGTAGAGATAGAAGTGGAATTCCCATATTCCAGTCCTGGCTGCTTGTTCCTAGAGAATAGGCAAGTCCCTTTCCCTCTTTGAGCCTCAGTTACCTATTTGTTTAAAAACATTGGGATTAAACTTAACTTCTAAGTACTTTCATCTCTACAAAATAGAGTATCATCTACAAATAAATATCTAAAATGTCCCCTAAATTTCCAACGCCCAGTAAAGTTGGTAGGTGTGATCTCCCATTTGAACATCACCTATCTGGCACTAGTACTTAACAAAGTGAACCATAATAAAAAAGTTTTAAAAGTACTCTCATAAAAGTAGTAACAATAGCACCATTCATACTCATCACTTGCCTCATATTGTTGGACACAGAATCCGAGAAGGGATCAGCAGCTGTCAGTCAGTCATAGACTGCATATTCTGGCCAAGGATGCCTCTGGGAAAGAGGTGGGGGTCACACAACAGCCCCAGAGGAACACACCACAGCCGACGGCATCGGCCTTGGATTACAAACCCCACCTGCCCTAACTGCACTGCCCTTTCCCTCTTCTCACAGCCGCTTTCCTATGGGAGCCGGAAGTAGTCATGTAAATAGAAGATAAAGAGTAGAAGGACACGTAAGTAAGTGGTAAAGCTAACCCACCACATCCCAACTCCTCCACCGGAGGCATCCCAGGCTGAATCAGGCTCCAACTGGAGAGGGGTCAAGTCTAAAACTGGAAGAACTGATACTCTGATATTAGACCAAATGGAATTTTTTTGTGTGTGTGAGTGGAAAATATGACTGTTTATTATTACTGCAAATGACATCAAAAGCTATGAAACCTATGCAAGGCATTATCAGGGACATAGAAAAGCAGTTTGATACAGTACAGAGTGACGGTGATGGCGAAAAAGAATAAAGTTGTTTTCCATTTGAGGCTTACCTAATCCAGTTCGTTCAATAAACCATACTTACTGTGTTGGACTGAATAGAATTGTCCATTTGAAAGATGTGCAAACAAAGGAAAGAACCCAGCACAAAACCTCCGAAAGAATGGAAGAGATATGGAAGACAAGACAGAGGGAAGAAAACGGTGTCCTACAACTGCTTTTCTCTGTCAAGGAAAGTACACCCAACACAAATGCTCTGACACAGGAAATAAATCTATAACACACAATGAAAAGAAAACTAGCCGAGTAAAGGCACACTGGCGTCACATGACCTCAGTTAAGAGCATGAGGCGTGGCCCAAAGCAGAGTTGGCATTCATGAAAAAAAAATGAGTCAGCGACATGAGGGTGGGCTTGAGAAAAATCACATAATGTTGAAGTTTAAAAAAAAAAACTAAGATAAAGATGGTTAGAGAAAATATAATAAATACTTGGGGGAGATCACAGAACACTGTTGTATTAGTAACTGCCCTCCCTGATGAAAAATAATTGCAATAGAAAAATATTACTCAAATATGTATTGGAAGAAGAAAATTTGGAAGTGAATGCAGGAGTTTATCTGAAAGTCCCATGAGTTTCCTGTTTTCAAGAAAAATTGAATAAATATTGTCACAAATATATTCTGATTGTTATACTCCAAAATTAAAAATATCTTACAAAAATAAGGTACACAAGGAGTGGTGACTAAAACAGGAATGAAAGACATATTAGGCGCTGACTTCTCAGTTTATGTGAAAGCAGTTGACAGAGCTAGGCTTGTACAGTTAATACAGGCAACTGTATTTTTTGTAGAACATTGCACCCAACAAACAGAGAATACAAATTTATATGTTGATTCTGAACTCCAAGCTCATTCAAGGGCCTATCTATATCTCCATATGATTACCTCATAGACAACTCAGAAGGAAAATTTCCAAAACCAAACTCCCCATCTTCCCCTGAGAACTAGGTCCCAGTTACTCCACTAAGTGAACGAAAAATGCATTTTCTTGTTACTCAGACAAAAACAGTTATCTTTGATTCCCCTCCCACACACATTTTGACCACCTCTCTCTCGCTCTCTCCCTCCCCCGCCCCACACCCTTCTCTGTTTGGAAATCCCATTGGCTCTATTTCGAAAACATAGCCTAAATTGAACGTTTCTGACCATCACCACGGCTCTCACTGTTTCCACGTCACTTTCATTTCTTACTAGGATTCTGACACAGCTTCCTGCTGTTTTTACCCTGGCCTCCTACTTGTCTATGCTTAGTGTGATCCTGTGTTTTACTGTCTGACACAGGACATTCTGAATGTGAAAGGGGTCAGGACAACGCACATAAACTAAGCCTGCCCTGCACAAGCCAGGTCACACAGCCACCCTATTTAATCTCCACACAGTAGCCAAGGAGTCTTTTTTTTAAAAAAAGGCAGACGCTATGTTCCTTTGTTCCGAGGTTTCTCAGCTCACCCTTTGCAGAAGGCAAGGTCCTCCCTTGGCCTGCAAATTTTTCCATGATCTGGCTCCCGGAGGTGTCTGACCCTTGTTCCCTTGTTCACTTTGTTCTAGCCCCAAGTTCCTGATCTTTCTAGAAAGTGCCAGACACACTGCTGCTGGAAAGCCTTTGCCTTGAGGTTCCTTCTGCCAGGAAGGCTTCCTCCTCCTGAGTTCATCTATAGAATTTACACTTTCTGATTCTTCCAGTCTTCGCTCAAATGTCTCCTTCTGAGCAGAATCTGCTCTGACAAGCCTGTTTGAAATTGCAGTCTCCTCCCTTTGCCCTCCATGTCCCTTCCCTTGCTTTTTTTTATATAGCATGTATAGCCTTCACATGTTCTATACAACTTATTTATCAGGTCTTATTATCTGTCACCTCACATCATTGCCCCACTAGAATGCAGGTTCCAGGAAGATAGCATTTTTCTTTCTCTTTTCCTCTATTAGGTTGGTGCAAAAGTAATTGCAGTTTAAAAGATTCAAAATTGCAAAAACGGTAATTGCTTGTGCACCAACCTAATAGTACTCATGATACAATAGTAAATGGAAACAAGACCAACCAAATGGAACAAACAAAGGCTATTTATCCCGAACTTGCAACAGCAAGGGGATCCGCCACCATCACTTGCCCTTTCATAGCAACTTATGAAGTCAGCAGAGTAGTGGGAAAACTTCGTATTGGAAAAAAGGAGAGCCTCCAGTTGTTCCTTAATTGAAAGCTGTTGGCTAATTAGAAGTGGGGCATCTATGTGATTGGCTAGGGATACATATTTGGCTTTCTCTGGTTGGTCTTAAGTTGGAAGAGGTGACAAATATTAGGAAAACTGCCAGTTATTAATCAAGTGCTGGCCATTTGGGGCTGATTGTTACAAAAGATAGCAAGTCTGACTGATAGCAGGCTGGCTTCTTGGCTGGGTAATAGAGATAAGGGAGTTGATGTCCTAGGCAGTTGCGTAGGTTGCGGGTCAGAGTTTTGTTTATATATACGGTCCGGCCATTGTCCATTTGTATATTCAGTCTCTCAAGTACTTGGCATAGATAAATGCTTAATATTTGTTGAATGAATGAATATCATTCCATTTCTAGACAATTCCAAAATTTGTAAAACTAAACAATATATTGGTTAAAGATAGAAACAGACATGATGCAATGTGGATAAAAATATGGTGACAATTATTATAAAATATAACATTTAAATAAAGTCTGAAATAAAAAGGTAAACAAAAATATATTTTGATATTAAAGTGGTCAACACGCTATTTAGATCATAAAAGTGTTCATGAAAGAGGATCTCTATGATGATAAAGGTAACAATCTACCAAAAAGTGCCATCAACACATCATGACACTAAAAGATAGAGTAATAATACATATTAAGTAACATCTGAAGACAATGCAGGAGAAATTTACAAAAATCAGTAAGAAACTAACTTGACATTCCAAGTGGGTAAAAATAAATTACTATTATTAAGAGGATCTCAAGAATATAGTATATACACTGCAAAGATCGAATATACTCCTTTCAAGCACCAATGTAACATTTTTTAAAAAAAGCTTACTACCTAATATGGCACAAATAAAAACTTAAAAAGAACTGTAAAGCAGGAAGAATACTGACTTTATTTTCTAATATCTGCAATAAAACTAGAAATAATAAAAAAGTAAAAGCCAAATAGGAAAACACCAGCAACAGTAATACTGGCAACTCACAAAATGTAATTGAACAACATAGAAATGCAGTCTCTCTTTTAACAGCTCTTATATCACAAAGGAAATCAAAACTTCAAGTACAGACTTTGCTTCTAGCAATATGGTAGACTGGATTCTTTAAGAAGACCAAGATAATTTATAATATAAATTACAAGAAACTTTTTTTAGTTCATTGCTAAGCATTCAAGAAAATGTTTGTTGCAGCATTATTTACAATAGCCAAGACCTGGAAGCAACCTAAGTGCCTATTGATGTGTGAATGGATAAAGAAAATGTGACACACACACACACACACACACACACACACACACACACACAGGAATATTATTCAGCCATAAAAAAGAGAAAAATCCTATCATTTGTGACAACATGGATGGACCCTGAGGACATTACGCTAAGTGAAATAAGTCAGACAGAGAAAGACAAATACTGTGTGATATTCCTTATATGTGGAATCTAAAACAAAACAAAACCACACTCACGAATACAGAGAACAGACGGAGTGTTGCTAGAAGTGGAGGGCAGGAGGGTGTGTAATATGGGTGAAGGTGACCAAAAGGTACAAATGTCCAGTTATATAAATAAGTAATTCAGGGGATGTAATGTATAGCATGGAGATTATAGTTAATAATACTGTTTTACTGCATATTTGAAGTTGCTAAGAGTAAATCTTAAAAGTTCTCATCACAAGAAATAAATTATAACTATGGATGGTGATGGATGTTAACTAGACTTACAGTGATGATCATTTTGCAATATATACAGATTTTGAATCATTATGTTCAACACCAGAAACTATTATATGTCAGTTAGATCTCAAAAAAGAGAGAGAAAAGTAAAGCACTACTGTATATCAAGTAGAAAAAAAATCACAAGAAATGCACACCTAGGCACATTGATGTAACTTCAAAACATTAAATCAAAGAGAAAGATTTCAAATCATCCAGTGAGAAGAGATGGATTTCCTGCAATGAATAACAATTAGGCTGACAGTAGGCTTAATATCAACAATGTAAACCAGCGAGTAAATGTCAATCTAGAAATATGCACCCAACAAAACTATTTAAACATGTTTTCAGACAAATAATTCTTAAGAGCTTGTCACCAGCAGAACTTTAATAAAAAAATTCTTAAAGGATTTATTTTAAGGTTATTAAAAATTGACAGATGACCTAGAAAGGCATTCTGGAATTTTAAAAAAGGAAGCAAAGAAGTTGGTATATGTGAAAATAAGCATAAACGTTGTGTGAAAAATAATACCAATTTGTGGGCTTCAGAAGTGATAAGTGCTATACAAAAATTACATGTAAATTAGGAGGGGAGTAATTGTACGTAAAATACTTTAAGGTCCTTTTCGTAGAGAGGGTTAATATGCTGATTAGAGTTTTAAATATGTATAACTGTACACTGAAATAAGTAGGAAACAAGGATGTAACATAAAAGTTGCAATTTCCTCTTTTATTCTGCTCAATGGGTGACCTTTCTCTGTCCTGGAATGGAAAATTTTGTCATCTCCAAGACTTTTCTTGTCATTTTTAGGTAATAAAAATGTCAGGCAATCTTTAAGAGACAAAACTTAGCCTCAATCCAGTAATAATTTCCAGTCAACTATATTTATAATTTCCAGTCAAATGTATTTAAGTATAATAATTTCCAGTCAAACGTATTTCATCTTTATGGCAAAATGCGTTTTCTTTCCCCTTACAGAACTAAGCTAGATCCAGCTGTAGGCACACTGCCTTCTGGTTGTGAATGAGGGAATTAGGTGCTTTTTCTTTGTTCTTTCCCGATGTTCCTTTTTTTCTTTTTCTTTTTTTTTCCAGATTGCTGATAAATACTATTGAACACTGTGTCCTGGCAACCTCTTTTAGGCTTTCTGAAAACTAGCAGCCACGCCTATCCCTTCAGGCAGGACTTTAGAAGAATCTCCTCTGGGGAATCTGATGAGTATAAGAAGAAAGACATAAAAATATTCACATTCTTGGGAACCCCCCTCAACCCACCCAAGAAAATGGTCCTTCCAGATTACCCTCAGTAAAACCCACTGTTGACACAAACCTCACACCCAACACTTCCACAAGATTGCAAGTGCTCCACTCTTAAATAAGAAAAGAACAAACAAACAAACAAACAAACAAACCAAGGATCCCAAACATCTGAGAAAAATCATTTCTAGAAAAGATCAAGCCCCAAATATAAAATGCAGCTGACAGAAAGCCAAGAAGGACTGAGAAGGTTAAATAAAATCCTGATGATATACCCAAATACCTTCAGAATAACAGCAAATATTTCATCAATAAAACATGTAAAAGAGGCAAAACGGGTAATGTTTCTGAAAAACCAAACAGAGTTTGTACATAGTAGAAAGATTAGTAGAAATGTAAGTCTCACAAAGGATTAGAAAATAAAATTTAGGAAAACTAGAAAGTAGAGAAAAGAGACAGAGACAAGAGACTTTTTTTTTTTTAAGTTACAGAACAAGTCTAGGCATGCCAACATCCAAATAACAGGAATTCTAGAAAAGAACAAAGTAAATGTAGGGGAGTAAACCATTAAAGATTTTTTTAAAAGAACATCTTAGACTCAAAGGGGATGTTTTTACAGATCAAAAGTGGTGCCACCAAATTCCCACAAAAATAGATGAAAACAGACTCATGCCAAGGCATCCCCACATAATGACATTTTAGGACACTGCTAATGAAAAGTAGATCCTACAAGCTTCCTGAGACAGGGAGAAAAATATCACCCTTAGGTTTTTAAGCTCAATACATCAATAATTGAGCTTTGCCCACAAATCTGTTCCTCTCCGTCTTGTGCATCTTTACAAATGGCCCTGACATCCACCTACTCAAATATTTATCCTTGATTCCTATTTCCCACTTCTAATCCATCAGGAAGTCCTACTGACTCTACCTCCAAAGCGTACCTTGCCTTAGTCCCTTCCTCTCCATGTCCACTACTGCTGCCCCCATCCTAGCCCGTCTCCCCTCCCCCAGATTACCACAGTAGCCTCTTAACTGGTCTTGTTCCCCTCTCGTTCCTCTCCGACTGGAAGGTCATGTCACCCCTCTGATAACATCCCTTCAATTACCTCCCCTTACTCTTTTTTTTTAATTAAAGTTTATTGGGGTAACAATTGTTAGTCAAGTTACATAGATTTCAGGTGTACAATTCAGTAATACATTATCTATATCTCACATTGTGTGTTCACCACCCAGAGTCAGTTATCTTTCCATCACAATACATTAGACCCCGTTTACCCTCTTCTAGAGCCCCCCTCCTCTTAAAATAAAACCCAACCTCATTATGACTGTAATAAATTCGAGATGTTGCCGCGGAGCCAGGGAAAAGATGCCCACTAGATGGCAGCAGCGCACAACTGTCTTCATTTGGGTGACGCTTTGACAAGTTTGCGTGGGGCTGGGGGACGGCCCTCAAAGCTGAGACATTGCAGACGCTGCCACATGGGAGGCCACCAACCAGATGGGAAGAGGAAAAAGAAACTCCGACGGGAAAGGGTAAGTTATGTTCCAAACAGGAAATACCTCCTAACCCATGTCAAGGAAATGAGAATTCTGGGAACTCGTCTCAAGTGCACTGAGAGCCACTGGAGGCATGTCAGCAGAATACATACATAAAAAGGATTACTCCACCCGCTCGTGCAATATGAACATGATATGTTTAGGTGATCCTGCCCAGCCGCACAGTGGGAATCTCTGGGTCAGGGAGCTCCAGAGAGCGGCAGAGATTTGGGGTCTTTTATCGCTCTGGGGTTTATCTTACCTATGACTGGAAGATGCTGGAGGCAGTTTTATAGGATTTATATACAAAGCAGGCTGGCTAGGCTATACATGGGAGATAGGCTATGTGATCTTTAGTCCCTATTTAACACTGGCCTTCGGTAAATTTTCTGGGTATTTAAATATTGATTTTTCAGTTTCTTGTTTTGTTCACTTGTTTATTCACTCATTCATTAGGCATTTGCTTTGTAATGGGCACCATACTCAAATGGGAAACACAGATGTGAATGAGGACAGTTCTTGCTTTCACGGCTCTTACAGTCCATTGGGCAATAAAGGTAACTGCATCAGAGTAAGGTAGGTGCTATGACTGGTGTACTGCAGAATGCACAGTGACATATAGAAGGGTCACCTACTGCAAGGACAAAGATAAGGTTCGCTTTATAATGATAGTGAAGTCTAAGTGGAAAGCTAGTGCCAGATTCAATGGGTAGGGGTGGCGATCTGGCAGGGGTTGTGTGGAGGTCCTGTTCCAGAACATCTGTGTACAAGCCTGGAGGTGAGAGAATGTGCAATATGAAATGGCGGAAAGTTAAAATTCAAGGTCGGGAGTGATGTAACCTGGGGCTGAAAGGTAAGTTATGTTCCAAACAGGAAACACCTCCTAACCCATGTCAAGGAAATGAAAATTCTGGGAACTCGTCTCAAGTGCACTGAGAGCCACTGGAGGCATGTCAGCAGAATACATACATAAAAAGGATTACACCACCCGCTCGTGAAACATGAATCAGAAGGAGGCCATATTGGAGGCGGGAAGATGGATTGATTACCTTAGGAAGCCATTGTAGCAGTTCTCAGGAACAGCGATGATGAATCAGGATAATAACAGTGGCGAGATGAGTGCTCAGGAAGAGTCAAGAGAACCTTATACAGATTCAACAGAGCGTCAGATGGATCCAAGAGAGCCTTGCGAGTTGTGTCGATAGGACTCAACGGATACAAGTGGCGAGAGAGAAGGGAGGCAAGGATGAAGAGCTTTCCTCTGCTGCCCGTTTCACTGAGCTGACTCCTGGAGTATTTCAGTCCAGAGATGGCTTTTACCACCCTCCCCTACAACAGCAATCTTAACACCTACCTCACAGACTAGGCAGTTTAAATCAGGAAAGAGGTGTGCTTAATAGGAGAACATTGTATTACTCCTATAGTTTAACAAATTCTTAACTACTGGGATTCCATGACTTTTATGAGTAGTATCATTGAACTCAGAACAAAACGCTGAACAGCCTCATTAAATATAACCACATTTTAGAACTAAGATATATGTTAGAAGCAGTGTGGTTTTAATATTCTCGTCAAATAGCTGAAGAAACTGATGCCCAGAAATGGAATGGGATTTCCCTAACGTATGTAAATGACACAATAGGCCCATTATTCAGTTCCTACATCTCTTCACCCCAATTGTTTCATTCTGTCTAGCAGAATTCAAGGCTCTGAAATCTAACTTCTAGGTTTGAATACAGGCTCCTCCATGTACTAGGCTTGTGATGTAGTGAAAGTTATGGAAAAATTCATGTCTCCATTTCCTCAAAATGAAGAAAATTATAATATCTAGTTCATGGGATTGTTCTAAAGCTTTAATGAGATAATGTACGTAAAAGTAATTAGAACAGTGACTACATATATGAGTAACTACAAGATATCAGTGTTAGCTCTTCCTACCATCATTGTTTTTAGTAGCAACATCTTTTATTACTATTTTGATTAATCTTCATTAGTGTCCTATATAGTTGTTCAATTATTTTACTTACCCCATACAAACACCTCCTTGTTAAGTCCCAGTGAATTATAACAAATAAATATAGATATTCTACATGGATCTCTGAAATTCACTTTTCCTTTTTTCTGTCCTGAATTTATCTTCTTTTCATGAAATCCTTCCCATTACCTATCCGTACCTTTCTCATATTTCAAGACTCATGTTAGTTCATAGCTTTTTAGTGACACCTTCCCTGAGCACTGTGCCCTCTGGACTTCCTTCTCCTAATATACAATTTACAATTTAATACTGAATCATCGTGTCTTTCCTGTTTCCATAGTTGGTCTTGTCCCACAATAAGATTAGAAGATCTGGAGACAATGGCCATGTTTTTGCCTTTCTTTTTCCCTTACCTGCTTCCTCCTTACACACACACCCTAGAAAAGCTCTGTATATGTATGAAGGTCCCAAATCATTTTGGTGAATAAATTCAAGAGATTCGGGATATTAATGTGCTGACTAATCTTTACTAATTTCTTTTCTTGACCCTGCCTCTCCTAATTTTAGACTCCACTGTAGGCCAAACATTTGCTCAACGTCCAAAACATTGATATGTTTTCTTACGTGGCACAATGGAATAGGGTTTTGATTTCATTTTTAATGAATTTTTGTGGTGGTTGTTGCTCTACGGAAACACATTCTCTTTATGTCCACTAGATGGCACCCACATGACTACGCTGATCTTGGGGAACCCGGTGGGAATTTTGTAAGGCTATGAGAAGGCCTTAACATACAAGCAGCAGTAGCATGCAACCTATTTATTAGCTGCGGTGGCACATATATGACGGATGAAGCAATTGTGAGGACCTGTGTATGAAATTTAACACAATAAGTAATGTTCCACGTTTCTCATAAAATTAAACATGCTTTTACCGTACAATCCAGCAATTGTGCCCTTTGGTTTTTATCGAAATGAGTTGAAAATTTGTGTCCACACAAAAACCTGCACGTGGCTGTTTATAGCAGCTTTCTTCATAACTGCCAAAAGTTAGAAGCCAGCAAAATATCCTTCAGTAGGTGATGGACAATCTGTGGTAACATCCAGATAATGGAATACTATTCGGTACTAGAAAGAAAAGAGCTATCAAGCCATAAAAAGACATGGAGGGACCTCAAATGCATATCACTAGTAGAAAGAAGCCAATCTGAAAAGTTTACCTACTGTATGATTCCAAATACATGACATTCTGGAAAAGACAAAACTATAGAGTTAGGGGATGAGGGAGAGGAAAGGATGAACAGGCAGAGAACAGAGGATTTTTAGGGCAGTGCAACTATTCTGTATGACACCATAGTGGTAGATACATATCATTATATATTTGTCAAAACCCACATAATGTAAAACACTATGAGCAAACCCTGATATAAACTATGAACTTTGGGTGATGATAATGTGTCATGGATTGTAAGAAATGTGTTACTGTCAAAGTGTGGGATGTCAACAGGGGGGTGAGGCAGTGCATGTGGGGGGAAGGGTACATGGGAACTCGCTGTACTTTGGCTGTAAACCTGACTTTACCTTGAAAATAAAGTCTATTGCAAAGTAAATGCTCTAAGACGTCGATTATTTGTGTCTATTCCCCCTCTCCAGTACAATCCACCCAAATGCTCAGACCCATGAGTATATCACCTCTTGACTCCTCTCAATCACTTATTTCCTCCATTAGGAAATCCCATAGATCCTGCTTTCAAATATACACTCAGTCTGACCACTTCTCATCAAATCCACTGCCTCCACCCTAGTCTAGATCATCATCTCTCAGCTGAATGGATGCAATAGCGTCCTAACTGGCCCCCTTGTTTCCACTCTCCCCCTTTAGTCCATTTGCAAAACAAGAGTCAGAATGAATCCTATGACAGCAAAGAGGAGGTCATGTCACTCTCCATGTAAACCCCCTCCACTGACTTCAAACTGTAAACAAATAAAACCTGAACTACTTAGCACACGGCCTAAAAGTCCCAGATGGTTGAATCATTGGCTATCTCTCTAAACCCATTCTTGTGGTCTCTTAGGCTTATTGTCCTCCTTCTATGACTAATTTCTTTCCACTTCAGCGTCTTCGCACATATTTGTTCCTCTGCCTATTGCACATATTCACATGACCAACCCTTTTCTCGTGATGCAAGTCTCAGCCAATGTCACTTCCCAGCAGAGCTCTCATCTTATTACTCCAGCCAAGATGTCTCCACCAGTGATTCTCCATCTTATCCCCCTGTTCATTTTCTTTACAGATTTATAACCATCTGGTATTATTCTCCCTATGTCCATTATCTGATTCCTCACCGTAGAATATCAAATCCATGAGTGTGGACAGACTCTAAGGGGGCTGCCCTAATTCCCATTTTCTGGTATTACCCTTGTGTAATCCCCTCCCCTGGAATGTAAGTTGAACATATTCCTAATAGAATACAATAAAGGAGATAAAATTTAATGTACTCTTGATTACATAAGATTGTAATGTGCCTCTTGCTAGAACTCTCTCTTCCTTGCTGGCTTTGAAGAAGCAAGCTGTCCTATTATAAGATGCCCTTTGGAGAGTGCCCCATGATGAAGGTGGCCTCCAGCCAAGAGCCAGCAAGAAAGTGAGGGCCTCAGTCTGGTAGCCAGCAAGGAATTGCATGTGGCCCACAATCACGTGAGCTTAGCAGCAGATTCTTCCCCAGTTGAGCTTTCAGATGAGATAGACTTTGAATACTTAGATGTGTGATGAGTATTGAGAAGTTTAGGGCTCCAAAGGAAGGGGTGGATGTTAGGGGGAGATGACTCTAATCCTGAGGGACCTGGGACTCTTCTGGTATTTTTTGAGAAAATGATAGTTACACTAAGTTGAGGGATGATTTAACCAGGCAGAGGTCATTTGACAAAGAACACAAAGTCGGCTGCATTTTTCTCTACATCTTATTTTACATCAATACCTGGATGTTCGAAACATTTGCACAGTGCTTAATCTACTATTCAGATCTCAGTTTCTAAATAGCATTCTCCATTCCTTTTAGCATTAGTTCCAGGTTGGGTTAGGAAAAGTACAAGATGAGCCTGGATAACTTGTGCCAGGAAGTAGTCAAGTACATGAAAGAACAGAGGAGCCGGGCTGAAGGAGCTTTCATTGACCAAAGCTGTGACAACCTGAGCTTTAGTAAAAGGAATACGATGGCAATGGATTAAAACACTTGGGATTTTTAAAAAGCTCTTGGGTCCATACTAGTAGCCAAGAAAGAGAAGGGGGGAAAAATAAAGTTCTTCTTTCTAAAGGACTGCCAGATAATCAATGTAGAAAAAGAAAAAAAGAAAGGAAAAAAGGAAGATTACCATTTTCAATCTACATTGTAATAACAATTCAGCTGAAGCTCATCATGGGTACATAAAATATATTTCAGGACAGAATGTTCACACAGTGTCAAAGTATCATGCCACAAATCAAATACTTAATATAACCAGAAAAAAACACACCTTTACGACAGCGGTACCTAGGAGTCACCAACTTAATCAAGTGATCAAACTTAGTATTACCCAATGTTATAATCTGCCCTGTGAAATCTCCAAAAAGTCAAGATCATGAAAAATAAAACACTTAGTTTTAGTCTCGATTACAAGAAACCAAAGAGACATAACAATCCAAGGCAATACATTAGCTTTGATTGGATCCTGGAAATCCTATTCAGGAAATAATATCGGGGAACATTATGGAATTATTATTAACTTTTTTAGTTGTGTTAATGGGATTATAGTTATACTGGAAAATGTCCTTATTTGCAAGTAATGTGTACAAAAGCATTTGGAAATGGAGGGTACAATGTATATAACTTTCAAATAGTAACAGCTGGTAAACCTAAGAAAAGGGTATTTGGGTATAGATTGAACTGTTATGTTAACTTTTCTGCAGGTTTGGAATTTAAGGAAAACTGAATTTTAAAAATGAAAATTTTCCACAGGAGGGAGGAGGAGAGGAGAGAGGCAGAGACAGAGACATCTGCTCTAAACCTTCGTCTCTTAAACCTCACGAAGACTCTGAGCGGAAGGGCACATTATCACCATCTGTATCCCAGAAATGAACAAAAAAACCAACTCCAGATAACACAGCCTTGAAGGAGCATAGCCATGACTCAAAATAGGGTTTCCACTACTTCTCTAGATCTTAAATAGCTAAACTGACATTTGCATATGGTAAAGCTCCTTTTGCCTTTCCTCTCCCCTCTCATTTTTCTGTATGAAAAACATAGGCACAAGAGGAAGAGTAAAAGTCAACAAAATCGCATGAAGTCCCATAACATACTCTTCAGATTTGGGTACTTAGCAAATCCCCCAATAGCAGATACAGAGAGATGCTTCTGAGCCCTCGAGAAGATACTGGTGTGTTTTAATACCGTGTTATAGGTAGTGCTTCCATGGTGTGCACAGAGGTATTTCCAAAAGAGTTGGAGAAACTGACCACTTAGGACGCCCACCTTCTTTTGTTACTAAATCTGTAGTGGTTAACTGGAAGAACTTACAGAATTTGAGATGAATCCCTTCCTCTGTTTGTGAGTGTTATGAAGGACCATGGCTGCTCTATATACGACATAAAAGTCTGAGCCCTGGACATGAACTTTGGTGGCCTGGATACAAGTCATCACACCTGCATGACTCTGAATGAGTTGCTGTCCTTCCCTGGGCTATACAGGAGGAAGTGGGAGATGTTAATCTCGGATTCTCTGTAGTGTTAACATCCTACACATCTGAACCTCTAAGACCCCCCCTTGGTCTTCTGATATTGGCCAACTCAGAATTCACCTTGAGTATTGGTCTGACCTGGTTTATATTTCTCCATTGTGTATTTAAATAAATTAGCCATTAGTGTTACTTACAATTTTAAATAGGTTTTACTAAAACACAGCTAGTTTGTTTTTTAAGCTGAAGTTGACTCAAAGTCCACTAGATGGCAGTCTTGTCCCTTTTTCTTCCAAGACCCCTGCCTGTTCACCATTTCTGGGTGCACACTACATGTCAAACACAGAGGGCTCAGCCTTCATGGAATTCACAATGCAATAACCCCTCTTGAGAACCCAGTGCCTCCGCCTTATCTTTTTTAAATCAATAATCAGTACTTACACAAATTCTTTCTATTCAAGATATGGTACTATCCTTTCAATTACAATTAACATTTAAATAAAAATTGCCATTGAAAGGAAAAAAAAAATCAGTAGAGAAATCTAAGTGCCTCTAGTGCTTCTTGCCCTGTCTGTACTTCTTTAATTTCCATTCGTAGTGACGTGCTGGTGAACTCTGAAAAGAATCACCAACCATTCTCCCTTCAGAGCCCTTACGTAGTCTGGAGGACAGAGAAGCAAACAGCACCAAAGGGCAGGTTACAAGGACATTGAACTTGAGGAGAGTAGTGAGGGGAAAACCCCTGGGACCAGACACGAGAGGAGCACATCTCACTTATTGATGGTGAGAGCTTGAGCAACTTTACCCACTATGAACCACAGCTTCTTTTCTGTAAAATAGGATAAATAGATAACGAACTTATGGGGAGATTATGAGAATTAAATAGTGTAAGTAAAGCTCTTAGAATAGCGTCTGGAAAAAATAAGTGCTCAATAAATGGTAGTTACTGCTGTTATTGCTACTATTACCAGTGTGTGTTTTTTTAAATAACTTGAATAATTATAATCATTTTGCTAATAATATTACTATTACTTATGCCTGGACTAATAACTATTTAAATAGTATCATGATAATTATTTGTTTTACATCAGCTATCTCATCTAAGCCTAAAAACCCCATGAGATAAATATTATTCACACCTAAAGGGAAACTAAAGCTCAGAAAAGTTTAGTAACTTGACTTTGTCACACAGCTTTAGGAGGTGAAGCCAGAATTCCAATGGAGGCTGTTTGACCATTGAACCATGACTTTAACCTATAGACTACAACTAAATGACAGGCTACAACCCTATGATGCAGAGACGACACCTGGGATGGCCTCCATTTTGCAGAGTTTCAGAAGCTTGCCAAGGTAACACAGAGTGTTAAGTAAAGGTCTGGTACTAGAAAGCAATTCCCTCCACTCTTAACCCAGCGTCTTTTATTTTATACCAGCATTGTTGAAAGCGTGCAAACTGATTGGACTGTGGAACCCTTTTGCCAAACAATACCTTGCGTGCTCAGTGTCCTCTGAAACACAACTGTGAACCAATTCCTTATGCTAATACTTTTCTTAAAACAACACTGAACTTCTATCAATGCAGCTGGTACACGGACCACCACAGAGTTCTGGGGTGATTACTGCTGGCACTGCAGAGCCCTGGTGGTCATTTACAGAAATGGAAATAGGATGGCGGTTTTATTATGTCCAGTCTCTTTGAATGCAGCCCATGAAGTAAGACAGAAAGCAATGTGAGGAACACTGATAGAAAAGAAATCTCACAAGAGCAAAACCAGTGAAAATAGTGTGTTGGATTAAGGGTGGAGAATTGGTATTGAGTATTTTAAAATTCGTTTCCAAGGTACTGAATCATTAAATCACAAATGCTAAGGCCAGGAAATCTGCTCAATTTATTCTTCTCTCACAGAAGATGTGCTCTCACAGTCAGCCAGAAAAATGGCACAGTCAACATTTTGTTAAAAATGCCAGGAATCAGAGTTGTCAAGTTATATGAATATCAAAAACATTTCATAGTACAACTTCTACAACAAGGAAGTGCACTTAGATCTAATTTAAATTTCCTTGCTTAGAATGTTGAGTCTTTGGTAAAAATAGGAAACATTTCACAGTTCCATTACTATGCTTTACTTGCTTCTATATACGTATTCTTCCCATTTACCGCTCTGAACTTTTCCACTCATTTCCATCCTTTGAGTAATCTTAACATAAACCTCTTCAGGTCATCTAGTCTTTGCTCTCGTGTTCAATAGACAGCTATCAGAAGGTGATGGCAACCTTTAGTGGGATTCCTCAGTAACGTTAGACAAGAAGCTCCAATTCACATGCAGAGAAACATTCCTTAAAACTGTCTTTCTCCTCTCTTCACACTCACCATTTTTCTTAAACCCCACACCTGCTCCAAAGCCTCTCTTCTGCCCCAATTCACTCAGCCTCACTAAAACTCTTACCCAAATTAAAGCCCCTCATGATACTTGATTCTTTTGCTCCCCTTCCTTGCATTGCCAACATATTAGTATCTTCTATCCCTGATGGGGCTTCCGCTCTCCAATTCATTCTTCACCCTCTTCTGCTTTCCATGCCACATCTATCTCCTTTCCCAAAACTGATTACTGGGACCCGAGGGAAGGTTCAGACACTGAGCCACCAAAGATAAAATTCTGTAATAGGGGATAGATTGTTTAGTATATTTTCTTCTATTGCTACCGTATTAAATAACAAAGAAAGGATAGAGACCCCAATGGACCTCAATCTTATGTCTCTTTGAACTGAAAGAGCTAATGTTAATTTGAAAATGCTTCCTCTTTCCATCCTCCCTTGTCCAAGTTGAGAGTACTTCTCCCTCAATCTTTCTCTTATACTTTCTCATTCTCATTTCTCCTACCTCCATGCTTCCGTGGCCTTTTAACCCCATTTCCTTTACCAGACTCCTGATTTCCTTCCTTTTTTCCTGCCTATTCTTTAGGTTTTTTGGTGGTTCCCAAAGACAGAGCTAAGAAATGTTCAAGACCCCGAGAAATTGAGAGACTGATGACCCATTCTCAAAATGAGAAAGGAAGGAAGGGATGGAGAGAAGTAAATAGAACAACTGCAGCCTTCAGCATGTGGAAACACGGCTTGTATTTTCATTGTTTCTAGAGTGCAGAAAATTTTGAACAAGAGAATATTTTCTTAACAGTCAACGCTTTTTGCTAAGAAATTTAGCCCTTGATATTTGAAGCAAACGGGCTTACAAGACACAGTCTGAATATCAAAATCCATTCCATTCTACCTTGCACAGTTGCCTGGTAACATCTAAGTGAGTACGTCAGCTGTACTTGAAATCCCATCGGTCTTGGACCCACCTTAACAGCATTATAAAACTCTTCTCCTAGGAGATTCAGACTCTGGGCCAGCAGCAATTCTGATCCAGTCATTAATTGCTTTCTTTGCAAATACAGATGATAAAAAAATGCTCACCCAGTACGGAAGCATGATTATCTCAAAAGCAGTATCTACAGCCCCTCTGAACCCTCATTTAAACTGAATTGGCATCTTCATCCAAAGCAACTACACTTTGAGGATTTACACAGAAAACAGCTTTATGTAAAACAACTTGATAAAAGAGAATATAGCAACTGATATGTTCTCACCTATTTTACAGATGAGGAAACTGAGGTTCCAACAGGAAAAGTGATGTGTCCAACGGTACACAAAATGAAGGCAGTGATGGAGTAGAGCATATGGTCTCTCATTCCAGTTCTCTTTCTACTGTATCCGTTTATGTCCTTAGCTTACTAGTGAGGGTTCTGTGAGGAAGGCAGAAAAACAGGATTTCTTGATCAAAGGATTTTTGAAAGTGTGGGAAAGTAAGTAAAAGGTATTTCTTTACTTCTACATGCCTTAGACTTTTCAATATGCTACTGTGTACTGTGAATTTCTAGATGGGAATCTATTGGGTCTGTTCATCACAGTTATTTGGCCACAGAATAATCTTCCTTGCATATACAGAGGGTGACAAAAAAATGTATATACATTTTAAGAAAGGAAAACCATATTAAAATTGTAACACTCAATATATATCAATAACAAAAGATGAATACAAGTCACGTTTGACTACTGCAATTACAAGAGGTGCTCAAAGTGGTTATAATCAGTTTCCAGGTACTTCTGATTATGGCGAACTACTGCTTGAGTAATGTTGACCAAAGTGTCCACTTGTATACGTGTTTTTAGCACCCCCAGTATATATTAAAATAACTTCTGGAACCAGTAATCCATGAAGTGTGCTTTTGAGCTATATATACAACACAGGTACCCCTTTTTGCTGGAATTGACCAATCTACCAGCCATCTTGACCTTGTTATTCCAGCAAGAGTTTGTATCAACCCAAACACTTCATGGTTGGTGGGGTACCTACAGATACATGATGCGATCTCTTCATCTCCATTATAACTTCCCTTCTCCAAGTCACCACTTCTCTTGACTGATTTTTCCCCCCTGTAATCTAACTGGTTTTCTTGCTTCTATTTTTGCTCCTCTGAGGTATGTTCTCTACTTGTTAACCATGGTGGGATTTATAAAATGTAAACCAGAGCAGGTTCCTCCCCTTTACCCACTTCCCACTATGGGGACTATGAAGTTTGATGAGCAAACTCCTGCATCCTTTCAGACCTCATCTTCTAGCAACTTCTCTGTGTTTGCAATACCATGACCAGCTCATCCTTTCTGTCCTTCCTGGAACATGATAAGCCTAGTCTTGCACAAGGACCTCTGCCCTTGCTGGTATCTTTCTACGTCACTCTGTCCCCGTGTCATCACATGGCTGACTGGTTCTTTTCCTTCAGGTCTCTGTTCAGGTGTCACCTTCTTAGAATTGTTTTGCTAACCCAATCTCTACTGCATGTCTCTATTTCATTTTCTTCAAAGCACAGAACATTACCTGGAACTATTTTTGTTCATTGTTTACTATGTCTCCCTTATAAGGGCCTCAACGGTGTTATCACTGAAACATCAGTGCCCAGGACAATTACCTGGCACACAGTGGGCATTCAATAAATATTTGTTAAATAAACAAATGAACACAATGGTAACTCTTTGCCCTTAAGGGTTCTCAGAACATGGGCACCTTGCCAAAACTGAACATTGCTTTCTACGTTAATATAAAGTAAAAAATATATGTATAATAATATACAGGAATATTTTAACAGTCATTTATTAGCTGTGAAACAATTGTGTATGAAAGGCTAAGTAACGTTTTGCTAAAATGCAACATATGTTTCTTCTCAATAACAATTGTTGATTATTTTAAGAACATCTCAGTTCACGTTACCCCAAAATGTTAGCTTAGAAACAAATGACCAAGAAAGATAGTTGACAAAGCACTGTACTGCAATTGAGGAGACTGAAGTCTGCATCAACACATGCTTCGCCCTTTCTATGACCTTGGCAAGTCACTTCTTTGCTCTGAGCCTCAATTTCCTTATTTATAAAACAAAAGACTGGACTAAATTATATTTAAGGCCCATTAAAGCCTTTACACCCTGATTGCTGAAGTCAGAGGCTTGATTACAATATTCAGTCTTCTCTAATTCTCAGTGATCCGTTCTACGTTTTTGTGTTCAAGGAAGAAGATGTCAATTTCACCACATTCACAACACAAATCAAGAAATTCCTACACACGCTAAAATGGAGAAGTAGCCAACAATTATATAATAGAGCCTTTTTCATTAATCCCAGTAATTACTGAGTACCTAAAATGAGGTACTGTTCTGTCCGGATAGTGCTTTCATTATTCTAGTTGATGAGACATACAGTAAATAAGATGCAGAAGTAAAACATGTAATAAATAGATAATGTTAGGTGCTGAGGATATAAATAAAGCATAGAGAGGGATTATAACACGTTCTGGGCAGGATTAAAATTTTAAATAGGATGGTCAAGGAAGACGTCACTGAGATGGTGATGGCTGAGTAAAGAACTGAAAGGACTGAGAAAGAGTGAGCCATGCAGAAATCTGGGGGGAGAACAATCTAGACAGTGGAAACAGAAAGTATTTATGCCTTGAGCTTGGAACTTGCCTGGTATGTTCAATGAACAGAGAGCTCACCACTGTGGCTAAAGCAGAACAAGTGAGGGAAAGAGTGGTAAGGGATGAGCTGGGGGAGGCAACGGGCCCCTAGCAGTCGTGGTGAAGACATGGGCTTTTACTCTGCATGAGGAGCATAGTGATTGGAAGATTTCTAGTAGAGGCTGTATTTTCACAGAATCAATTCGTCTGTTGTGATGCAAATAGTGTGTGTGTGTGTGTGTGTGTGTGTGTGTGTGTGTGTGTGTGTGTGTCTGTGTTTAGTAGGAGGCAAGGGCTGGGGAGAGTCCAATTAGAAGTGATTGTGATAATTCGGGAAAGAGATGATGGAAACATTACCCAACGTGGTTGCAGAAAAACAAGATGGAAACTGGCCCAATTCTGGATATAATTTAAAGACAGATGTGACAGGATTTGCTAAGAAATCTGACGTGGGGTAGAAAGAAGGAGGTTTATCTTTAGTGACCCCTCCCTCATTCCCTAGCTAGGGTAGAGATGTTAATTCTCGGCCAATGTTATCATCAAATATCCCCTTCTATTCTAAGTCATTGCCTCACTCAATCAGAATTGTGAGACTCTGAAGCTGACAAGAACCACCAAGTATGATCTAAGCTCATCCGTAGCAATTCCATGGAGGTGACGACTCCTCTGTTATGCCTCTGATACGCTCTGAGCTTCAGCGTCTTCCCCGCTGGCTCATTTCATATTGACAAGTCCTCTTTGCCCGCCTTGTATTTACGATCTTGGTGCTACAGGCCGAACTCCTTGAGGGCGAAGGCAGTGCTCTTCCCCTTCAGAAAGTAGACACACCGAGTATGAAATAAGTGACCTGCTGGGTTTTGTTTTCTATCCAGGAACCATGGATAATATATAAAATAGATATTATTAAAAATATATAAATAAATAGATATCTGTACCTATACCTATACCTATATCCGATTCATTCTAACCCAAACTGTGTTTTCTAGAAAGAAAAAAAAAATGTAAGAATACCACAAAAAAAATTTACACACGACCCTGAATAGCAGTTCCCAAATCTGGTGGGTTAGAGAATCAACAAGGTATTCTGCTAAGAATGTAAATCTTCACCTCTTGACCCAGTGAATTCGAATTTCTGGCAGCAGGGCCCAAGAATACGCATTTATGATACCTTTCCCTGGCGATTCCAGTGTTCCATAAACCCAGGCTGAGTCACCACTAGCCCAGCAGCTCTAGGTTTATGGACCTCTGCCATGAGTGCAGCTCCAACGAGAGCAAGGGCTGGCGCTATTCTCACATCACTTGCTGTTTTGGTCAAGAAGGTCCTATAATCCCTGTCATATTCATAGACCCCTTTACTGCTCCATCCCCCCACAGTCTGGCTCTGGAACCACATTCAGGTGGAAGGACATTTGGTCTCCAAAGTGCTGGACAGTAGGTGGCAATAGGCCCAGCGTCTGTTAAAAAGACCCTCCCTTCCCATAAACAGTCAGTGGACGTGTGGGGTCTTACTGGGGTGATGCTAATGCTTCCAAATGGATTTATGGTGACGTAAATTACAACCTGGTAATTTACTTTTTAAAAAAAATGATTGAATTGTGTGAATGTCATACAGTAACATGGGTGAATTACATGATATGTAAACTATGCCTTAATAACTTTATTTATTTGAAAAAGAGCCCATATCCTGTAGCTGGAGAGCAGACAAAGCTGAAGATTATGCACAGGGAGTAACTGTAAAAGTGGCAGAACTTCAGAGGAGACGGAATTCTTACCTTAGACTGGTCTCTTATGCCAACATTGGGCCCCTGGTAAGGGAAGATAATCCCACCTGGGATAAGCATATCTGTGTAGATGTCCTTGAACCCCCAGATAACCCTGAACTCTCTGGGCTTGCAGAAATGGCTGGATGACTTTGAAGAAACCCTAAACGAGGCAGGTGGACTTTCACTTCCTAAGACAGCGCTGGCGTTTCTCAAGATCTGTTCTCGCCCCTTTTCTGGGCACCAGACCAATAACTAGCATCACATCTTTTCATGATCCAACTGCGAAAATCATGAAGGTGCTAAAAGAAAAGAGGGATTCTAAGGCAGTGGAACGCACACCGGGAGGTGTCCTGCAGGTGTCTGGAGACTGTTTGGGGGTGACCCTAGTGCTGGACCAAGGGGGGAGAGTAGAATATACAGTTAGGCAAAGGGGGATTTGGTGGTATGGCGCAATATTCCCTAACAAGTTTTAACACCCCAGGAAGTACCTCGGAAGAAGGCTCTAATAGGTTTCTAAGGAAGACTGAAAAAGGAAATGACCAGCATGAAATGAAACAGGTAGCAGAACTGCCTTAGCAAACTGTGGAGAATAGAATCAAAAGGCTCAGAGAGGTGGGTCTGCTAGAATGTGTCTACTATATATCAGAAAACCCACTAGCTGACTGTGTTCCACAGAAGGGCTCAGAGGAAGTTCCGCTTACCCAGGAAGGAAGAAATGCACTGGTGAGGGGGCAGCTCACTCATCGCTCATCAATGATTGGCTTCTGTAGGCTGACACAGACAGTAGGAAATGTACAGAGTTGCAGAACGGGGCTTTCTGGTAACAAAGGGGGATGCTAGAGTACCAGGGTATCAAGGCCGGGTGGTACCAACTTAAACATCAAAAGCAGAGTGGGCAGAATTAATCAGCAGCAAGTTTACACTGGCAGCCACAGGGTGGGGCCGGGTCTGACCTGCAGGCTGCCATGGAAATAGTGACGTAAGCCCAGGTTCCAGATCTGAACCTTTCTCAGGCCCAGAACCCATCGACTGAAGAAGAGGCCAGTCTTCATGAGGAACAAACCGTAAAGCGCTATGGCAAATGTATACAGAGCTGACCTCAACCAGTTCTTCCCCAGAAGGACCTATAGTCATTCCCCTGGGTAATGTTACACTGGAGAAAACAGACTGTCCAGTTCTTTCAAGGGTTGTTGGACACAGTGACCAAGTTCATTGGTGGTGCCATCCAGAGAACCAGAGTGCCATTAGGAGTTCTAGCTCAGGTCTTGCCTCCCCTGATCTACAGGCCAAATGGTACTCGTTTCCCCACACCCCAAACACATTATCAGAAAGGACATCACCAGCTGTTGGCAGAGCCTTCACATTGATTCTTTTACCTACGGGGTAAGAACTATCACAGTCGGAAAGACCAAGCAGCCGTCACAAAATCTCCTCCCCATGCCTGGCTGAAAATAAAAATGAAACAGATAAGGAAAAATGAGAGTAAGAAATAAATGGAAACCAATATTGCACCGAGGTGGAAGGGCAGACACGAGGGCCACCCTCAAAGACACAAAGGACGCAGGAATGACAGCCTATCATAGCCTCATAGAACTATAATCTCCTAATTAATCAGCCTAACCCCTGAAAAAGAACGAATGGGCCATGAGAAACCAATAGTGGGTCAAACAGCAAATTTAACTAAGTAGAAGCCCCAACGGAGGCTTCTTTACAGTAGCAGATAAGCACAGCTATGGGTAGGTGGTATGTGGCGAATAAATTCTTCCCCACATTCATGAGGAGAGCTGTGCACCTCACGGCCCTGGGTTCCACTGAGCTTACCGCATACTTCCAGAGGCTGTCATGGCGACGGCCGGAATGGCTTATTAAAGACACAGCTGATGTGTCACTTAGAGATGACACTCTGAGGGGATAGGGTGCCATCCTCTAGGAGGCACTCTACTCTACAACCAACAGGACTTGTATATGGGCCTATTCCAAACAGATCGCTTAAAGAATAACAACATTGGCTCAATTAACAATGAAACTCCATTCTGTCCAACAGATTAAAAAGCAATTTTTTTTATAACTGCAACATCATTCTGAATCACAGCATTTGTGAAACTGGAAAAAAAATAATACAATGAATATTCTAGTAGACAAGGAGTGAAAGTAGCAGTGAGACGTCTCACCATCCTTCTCAGTGACCGGTGGGAGAATCTGTGCTTCCACAACTTGAGTATCTCTGGCTCTAGAGGTGCTGGTTCCGAGAGGGGACACTTCTGGCAGTAGACACAGTAAGAGAGCCATTACAGTTAAAGCTAAGGTGGCATTTGGTTACTTGAAGGTCCTGTGTCAATAGATCAGCAACCACAGTAAGGCATTTCCATCCTCTCAGGGAGAATTAACCCTGATGAGCATGAGGGGGTAGGACTGCTGTCACTTAAGGGAAGCAGACAGGAATATACACTTGACATGTCTGATAATCTATGGCGGCATCTCTTGATACTGCCATGGTCAAGTTTAACTTTAAATGGGAAAGCAGAGCAACGACAGCTGATAAGGACATGATGACCAGGGGCTCAGGCTTCTAAGGGATGAGTGTCTGAATCATCCCAAGGCAAGCCACCTAGACCTGAGAAGTCCTGGCTGAGCGTAAGAATCATCTAGAATGGGCGGTAGAGAAAGGTGATGATGAATATCAGTCACAGACTCAGGGCGAACTGTAGCAGCTCTGGAGTTCATCCCACTAACCCTCCTGAATCCAGGAGTAGCTGTGACTGGATGGAATGAACTTCATGTGAGCAATGCAAGAGGTAGGCTACAAAAGACAGGTCCTTGCTGGACCACTGTCCTGGGCTGGCACGCCCAGACCCCAGACTCCACCAGGCACTGGCTGGTTGCTCACCCTGACCCTCTTCCCTAGAGAAATGCCCTCTGTAGACAAGAGGTACTTCACCCAGGAAATTGTGCACAAAACCCCTTCTGGGGTAGCCCACAGCCAACGGCTACCTTCTAAGTGGTACAAAGGCTAGCCTCTGTCTCAAAGTGGGCCAACTCCACAGGGCAGTTTACACTCCAGGATCTCCCCCATCACCTTAGATCGGACAGAGATTGCACTGTATCTGAGACCACAGTCTTGCTCTCCTGCTTTTCCCTTCCTTAACCCATTTCACTCTCTCCCTTTTTAGCTTGCCCCTGAATTCCTGTCTGAGGCTTTGTTTCTGAGCCTCTGTTTCTACAAAACTCATCCTTAGACACAGCAGCATATTGTCTTTTCTGGGTCTCACATAGAAGAAATCAGGGAATCAACAGGCCCAGTCTGGTACAGTAGCCGCAAGTCATCAGAGCCCTAGGTTCCCTCTGTCTTTCTTCCTCTTCCTCCTTAGCTCATAGGTGCTGCCGTAAGACTGCCATCACCTCCACGTTCCAGGTAGAGGAAGAAGGAAGGGATACCAGAACAAGAGTACATCTCACTATGCTTAGTACTCCTTAAAAGCTTCCATGGAGGTGCTATCCAATGATTCTTCACATCTAGTGGCCCCACCACCCCAGCTGTAAGAGAAACTGGGAAATATGGACTTTCAGCTGGGCACCCCGGAGCACCAAATAACAAAGTCTGTTAGAAAGGAAGAGCTAAGAACATTCTAGCAGTCTCTGCTACAGGCTCTGACTATAATAGAAGGAACTGGGAAGGGGGGAGGGATGCTTCAAAAGGGAATCCAAACCTTCTCCAATAGCAGTCCCTTCCAGACCCTCTCACCAGAGTTCAACTAACCAAGAAGTGTGAGGAGAAGGGTAGCTATAGCAAGGGAAAGGAAAGCAGCAATATGTGGAACCAGGCCTCGTTCAGAGGCAGTCATGAGATCACATACCCTCATCTGTAGGAAAATCCTGGGAGATGGAGAGTGGGTGGGCATTTTTTGATCCTGAATCCTTCCTGTGGAAGCCCCATTTTCTCCCCCCTCTGGTCATATTCCCTAGTCTGAGTAGAAGTTGAAGCATCAGGCGTTAACAAAATTGCCCAGGGCTCTGCAGAGCTTATGGTTTATTTACTGTGCAAATTCTAAATGCTCAGATCCAACCACAGTACAACTAATTACCATCTCAATGAAATCTCTGTCAACGAATTACCAGAACCAGTTTCCATCTTCCAAAAAGCTCAATGGGGGGAATAATCACATCAAATTTCTGCTGAACAATATGAAACAAAAATGTGCACTCCAAACTTTTTTTGAAGGGTACATTAAACCTTGAGGACAAAAATTGCTGAAAAGCCTTAACATACAGAAACGTTTTTCTAAATTACTTCATCGTCGTTTCTTGAATTTGAGAATCGTCTGTCTCCTATAAGTCTACCTCTCTACGTCCTAATAATGTGCTTATTCCAGACAGATTGCTTCAGAAATGATCACATTGGCTATAATTCCATTATAAAGCCATTCAATTCAACAACTAAAATCACTTTTATAACTAAATCACAATATGTCTGTAAAACAGAAAGAAAAAGGGGAATGCAGTTAATACTCTTCTTAGAACTAAAGGAATAGTATGTTCAGTGACTGGCTGGAGGTCAGATAAATCAGAGAACCCAAACCTCCTGGTTCCTATCTCCAGGCTCTGGCCAGCAAGACACATTCCCTCCACAATTCCTTTTTATTTACACCTTACTCTAGTGGCAGAATCTACAGTTGTGCCCCAGTTTTCATTTTCCCTTTCTTTTAGTAACAGAACCTCTTGAGTTTTCACCAGTAATATGGCTGTCCTGGTGGGGGTATTCCCCATTTCCCTTACCTGCTACATATAGCCACCCCAACAAGCTTGGAAATGATACGCAAAACTGCGAATCATGTCCTTCAAGATGGCGTGGCTTTCCCTGCACGCTCTTTGTCCCCACACTTCTGGCTATAAAGTGAGGATTATAAAAACCCTAGAAGCCCATGTTGAGGTTCATAGAGCAATGCTGCTAGCCTTAGACCACTCACCTCTGAACTTTTATGTGCAACAGAAGGAAACTTCCATATTATCGAAGCTGCTATGTTGGATGATCTGCTTTTCCCTTAAATAAGTTCCACCGAGCCCCAGATTTTAGTCACTCAGGAGTCTCACTCTAAGGCACATTGGAAGTGAAATGAGTTCAGAGGAGAGCGACTGGAAAGCAAAATAACTAGAAATCATGACCCAGGAGGGACCATTTCAAAGCCATGGGAATACATAATTTGAGGAAGAAAAGAAAGGTATCAGGGGAAATTCTCTTCGTATTTTTCAAGGATCATCATGTGAGGAAATGACCATACTTGCACCCACATATATCAAGGAACTAAAAGAAGATTAATTTCCAGAAGCCCAATAGTAACAAATTTTAGCCTCGTTAAAGGAGTTGTCTCAGAATCACAACAACCAGAGATACGCAGGAATGCCCTGGGTACTAATGAGTTCCCTGTCCCTGGAGGTATGCAAGCACAGTTTGATAGGAGAGAATGTAGAGTTCTGACAGAGCTAGGTTCTAATTCTTACTCTGCCAATTAGTAATTGTTGTTTCTTAATATTTGTCAGCCAAGTCTTAAATTATAAAATGAGATTAACTTTAGTAATTAGTGAATTGAGCTGTAAATAATAAAAGGAAATACATGTGAAAGACTTTCCAATGGAGGTGCTAGATGACCCTATTTGGTGGGGATTTTAAAGTAGGGTTTAATCAGAGGGAAAGAGGGAAGGATGCTCATGATAAATGATCTTGTGATTCTGCAATGCTTATTTCCCTTTCAGCGACATATAAGCATGATGCGTAATGAAAAAGCCTGGCTAACAAATAAGTCAGTCAGTACTTCCTCTGTGAGTACCAGATGTTTCAGGGATAATTAAGTTGAGTAGCGCTCACTCACTCCAACCCCCCATCCCACACCCATAGGAAAGCTCGGAGGACTTCAGCATCTTTATTGGATGGAAGATTTAAAACGTCTGGACATCCCAGAAGTTCTGCCAAGACTATTTTCCTATTTAGACTCATACTTGGTCCAAACTTTCAAGAAAGTAATGGGTTCTAAAAGGCAAAGCATATCTGTGATACAGAGAAAGCAAATACGTAGGAGTCAAGAGGGTGAGTTCTCGTCTCATAACTGACAGTGACTGACTTTCCGGTCTTGAACAAGCATCCACCTCTTTAGAACTGGTATCCAAGTCTTAAATGCAAGGGGGTTGGGAAAGATAACCTAAGGGTCCTCCTGGGTTCAGAATCCTATTCTTTTCATTCAAAAAGTAAGATGACCCAGTTACATCACTCCCTTCAAGTTCAAAAGCCACTGAAGCCCAGGGTATAGGATCCAGAACAGAACCATGGAGATTTCAGAATATATAATACTCATGTGACATAGATAATGAAGTTTTGTGAGCAGATAGAAATAATCCCCTTTCAGAGCAATAGAGCTATGAGTAAGGATATCACAGCCTTAAAATTTCCTAGGGTAAGTGCAGGGGGTTGTTCATAAGGAACCAAGAGATGCCAGTGCAGAGATGGTCTTTATTGGGTACCATGGATGATGGTGAAGGCTATGGCATTTGACGTGATCAAACCTGAGTTTGAATCTAAGCCCTAACACGTGCTGTTTTGTTGACCTTGAAGAAGTCATTTTCCAGGCCTCATTTTCTTTCCCAGTAAAGATCCACCCCATTGTTTTTGTGTTTGTTTGTTTGTTTGTTTTTAATGACAATTAAATGAAGTAATGATTGTAAAATTCTTACCACTTGACCAGACAATTTACCAACTGGATTTATACCTATCTGAAGATAGGGACTTTGATTGTCTTACTCAACAGTATTCCTAGAAGATAGTCCTCACATGGTACAGAGTAAGTGCTCAAGAAACTTTCAAATGACTGATACCACATGCCTAAAAGTCTACTGATGAAAACTGCTGACCCACTTCTCTAATTACCTGATCCCTCTTTTGATCAGGAGATCAAGAGAGAGAGACAGCATCACTATTCTTACCACACCCCCTTTTCTTCTACATCTGCGTTTATGTACCGTAACCATATTTACTGCATCTGCATGGCCTTTGGACCCCTATCTAGATGATGCAAATTGACATCACTGTTCTTGGTCATATTCAAAGTTACCTCCACAACATCTCCATCACTTGGTAATAGCCATTCTAACAGGTGTGAGGTGGTATCTCATTTCGATTTGCATTTCCCTAATAGTGAGTGAAGTTGAGCATCTTTTCATGTATGTGCTGTGGTACATATACAATGGTATATAATGGAATATGACTCGGCCATTAAAAAAAATGAAAAACTGCTATTTGCAACACTATGGATGGATCTTGAGATTATCATGCTAAGTAAAATAAGCCAAACAGAAAAAGTCAAGAACCATATGATTTTACTCATACGTGGGATATAAACCTGAAAGCCACAAACAAACAAAAACTCATAGACACAGAAAACAACAGTATGGTGGTTACCAGAGGGAAAGGAGGGGTGGTAAAAAAAGGGTAAATGCGGCCAAATATATGGGGATGGAAAGAGATTTGACTTTGGGTAGTGAGCACATAATGCAATCTACAGATGATGTATTATAATATTGCACACTTGAAACCTATATAATCTTATTAACCAACGTCACCCAATAAATTTAATAAAATTTAAAAATAAACAAGTAAAATAAATAAATAAATAAATGTTGGGCCTTCCAATGGGAGGAAAAAGTATCCTGCCTTATGAACCTGAAATTTTAGTCTTTTGATTTTGGGGGGTTAAGTAGATTCTTCACTTTGTTTGGACACTAATGGAATTCAGCATAGGAAAAATCAATCAGATATGGTAATAAAACATGTAAGCAATTTGTTGAGTCATAGAATTATAGCATAGGCTCTCACTGCACTACCCCAAATAGGGTACAAAGAAAACTCAGCTTATAGATAATATTTTCAACCAAGTCAACCACCATTTATAAGGTTTTTCTGCTAGTTTACTTAGCTGGAATTTTACACAAGCCAATTTAGACACACTTCTGCCTTGGGAATCACAGCAATTACAACCATAATACCAAAAGAGTACTTTTTAAATAATCAGCATCATCATTGTAATTATTCAGCCAACAAAAAGGGACACTTTCAAAGCAGCAAACTTTTATAACCAGGGTATTATTAAATATAAATCCCCAAAGGATAAATTCATAGAAGAATAATGTGTTCTGTTAAAAATTAGAAATTGGTTGACAAATATGCACATAAATGATGCACATTGTGCAAGCCAGCTTGGCTTTGCTGTTACCAAAATCTTTTTACAAAAAATTTTTTTTCATATCTCTGTAAATATTGAAAGACAAAGTCTACGTCTTTTGTTTTTCCAAAGTAGAGGTAATTGTATATAAATCATTTTTGATTCCTATAAAATTGTATTCGTATTGATGGCTTAGATCAAGGCCACTTCCCTTAGTGAAAATACAGAAATTATTTCTTATTGCCTAGACCTATATCTGCTGCTCAATGTAGTCACCATTAGCCACATTTAGCCACTGGGCACTTGACATGGGGCTAAAACTAAGAAGTTGCATTTTCAGTTATATTTTTATTGATTTAAAGTTACAAATTTAAGGAATATAAAATACTTTTCCATTAAACATAACTTCATGATTTCAGTAATACCACATTCCTCTTTAATGATTGATAATTTAGCATCTGAATGGAGCTGAACTGAAAGCATAACACATACACCAGATTTCAAAGACTTAGTAAACAAAAATAATGGAAAAAATCTTAATTTAATATTCATTATTTGTTGAAATGATAATGTTTTGGATATGCTGGGTCAATAAAATGTATTTTAAAACCATTTTGCCCTAATAGTGCAAAACTATTTTGAACTTATATTTTAATTGTGACTACTAGAAAATGTTTAATTATGTATGTGGTTCACATTATATTTCTATTGAACAGCACTCATCCTGCAATCTAGAAATATCTACTTGCTCAAGTTCTACTTCCTGTAATGGTGGTGAAGCTTATATTTGGCTGACTCTCCCACAGATAACATTTGTAAACAGTGGACAAAACGGGGAAAACAACTTTTTTTTGAAGGACTGGAGAGCAACCAAAAGTATGAAGGAATCAGAGGAAATTTGGCCCTTGAAAGAAGGGAACTCCCCTGGATAAAATTCACATTTATTAAGCTTTGCACCTGTGGGCGTTCACTAACCTGGGGGGAATTGGATGGAGAGAATTTAAGCAGAAGTCATAATCATAATGAATTGAGAAGTCAGAGGGTCGAGTTTAGGGTTCCCAGAGCAGCTAGAAAGTGAAGGGGAAATACAGGAAAGGAGGGAGTCCCTAAATCTGCATATGAACACCATGGAAATCTTTGGCTCACCTGTGAACAAGTGCTTGGGAAATACCAAGATTCACAGTGCATAACAACAGCTGTAAAAGGGAGGGAACTGAGCAGAGATCTCAACTTCTACCTATCGTGTCTCCCCGAAAATAAGACCTAACTGGAAAATAAGCCCTAGCATGATTTTTCAGGATGACATCCCCTGAACATAAAAGCCCTAATGCGTCTTTTGGAGCAAAAATTTATATAAGACCTGATCTTATTTTCAGGGAAACACAGTCCTGCAAGGGAGGCAGTTTGGTGCTTAAGTGGAGTGCCTACTAGAACACAAACAAATGCTCTTTAGAAGAAAACAGAATCAGGGCCGGCCCAGTGGCTCAGGCGGTTAGAGCTCCATGCTCCTAACTCCGAAGGCTGCCGGTTCGATTCCCACATGGGCCAGTGGGCTCTCAACCACAAGGTTGCCGGTTCAACTCCCCGAGTCCCGCAAGGGATGGTCGGCTCCGCCCCCTGCAACTAAGATTAAACACGGCACCTTGAGCTGAGCTGCCTGCTGAGCTCCCGGATGGCTCAGTTGGTTGGAGCGCGTCCTCTCAACCACAAGGTTGCCAGTTCAATTCCTCAAGTCCTCCAAGGGATGGTGGGCTGCGCCCCCTACAACTAGCAACGGCAACTGGACCTGGAGCTGAGCTGCGCCCTCCACAACTAAGATTGAAAGGACAACAACCTGACTTGAAAAAAAGTCCTGGAAGTACACACTGTTCCCCAATAAAGTCCTGTTCCCCTTCCCCAATAAAATCTTTTAAAAAAAAAAAAAAAAAGAAGAAAACAGAATCAGAGTCTCTACCATGTTTAATTGAGACTATGCAGTATAAAATAATAAATTAGACTCACAAAGAAACAGGAAAATGTGATCTACAGTCAAGAGAAAAAGCCATCAATAGTTACTGAGCCTGAAATGTTGGAGATGTTGGAATTAGGAGACAGGACTTGAAAAGATCTATTAAATCTATGTTTCAGACTCTAAAGGATAACATATCCTAATGAATAAAGAGATAGGAAAACTAGGGAGATGAACGTAAACTAAATTAAATAATAAAATGAAAATTCTAAAACTGACAACTGAAATATCTGAAATAAAAATCTTGAGAGGCAACCAACTGAATGGGAGAAAGTGTTTTGCAAACAGTGCCTCCGATAAGGGGCTAATATCCAAAATATACAAGGAACTCATGAAACTCAACAACAAAAAAACAAACAACCCAATTGAAAAATGGGCAGACGACCTGAAGAGACATTTCTCCAAAGAGGACATACAAATGGCAAATACACATATGAAAAAATGCTCACCATCACTAATCATCAGAGAAATGCAAATAAAAACCACGATGAGATATCACCTTACCCCAGTCAGAATGGCGATCATCAACAAGACAAATAGTAACAAATGTTGGAGAGGCTGTGGAGAAAAAGGAACCCTCATACACTGTTGGTGGGAATGCAGACTGGTGCAGCCGTTATGGAAGGCAGTGTGGAGGTTCCTCAAAAAATTACGAATAGAATTACCATATGACCCAGCAATCCCTCTCCTGGGTATCTACCCAAAAAATCTGAAAACATTTAGAGATAAAGACACGTGTGCTCCCATGTTCATTGCAGCTTTGTTTACGGTGGCCAAGACATGGAAACAACCAAAATGTCCCTCGATAGATGAATGGATGAAGAAGTTGTGGTATATATACACAATGGAATACTATTCGGCGGTAAGAAAAGATGATATAGGAACATTTGTGACAACATGGATGGATCTTGAGAGTGTAATGCTGAGCGAAATAAGTCAGACAGAAAAAGCAGAGAACCATGTGATTTCACTGATATGTGGTATATAAACCAAAAGCAACAAAAGAACAAGACAAACAAATGAGAAACAGAAACTCATAGACACAGACAATGGTTTGGTGGTTGCCAGGGGGTAAGGGGTGTGGGGGGTGGGAAATGAGGGTAAGGGGAATCAAATATATGGCGATGGAAGGAAAACTGACTCTGGATGGTGAACACACAATGGGATTTATAAATTATGTAATACAGAATTGTACACCTGAAATCTATGTAATTTTACTGACAATTGTCACCCCAATAAATTATTTTAAAAAAAGCAGATTGGAGATAGCAGAAAGGATGGATCGGTGAGATGGAGGACAGATTAGTGAAGTTGAAGATAACCTTCTAAACATTATTATCTGAATATGGATATATTCAGTATTCATGTGAAAAACAATATAAAGTATTCATGTGAAAAACAAAGATTAAAAATGTACCAGCAGACCCTGAGAGACTCATGGACCGTATCAAGAGGTATAAAATATATGTAATGGCGTCATGCCGATAACATGTCTGCAAACATTTGTGAACATTCCTAAAACCTGCTGGAATTTCTGAAAGTATGGCAAGCACGAACCCCACAATATGACAAACTACAAAGACAAGGATTCTCTACATGCCTTCCCTTCTATCCTTTTGTCATGTCCCCACCCCTTCCACCCTGTACCTACACTGCAGGTAACCAATCTCTTTCATTTCTGGCTTATGCTTTCTATGTTTCTTTTGATGCAAATGAGATTTCTATAAGTTTTATTTCCCCTTCTTTCTTACACAAAAATGGATGGTTAAATGAAACTGTGATGTTGCAAGTTTCTAGTATTCTACACAGATTGGTAAAATATTACCTATAAATAGACTGTGCTAGGTTAAAAATGCATATTCTCCAGGACAACCATCGAAAAACAAAGATGTATAGCTAAAAAACCAATAGAATAGACTACCAAAATATTTTAATTAACATGTAAGAAGGCAGGAAAGAAGGAACAGGGAAACCATAAATAAACAAATAAGCTGGCCAGTAGAAACAAATGAAAACAGCAAAATGATAGACTTAAACCTACCATATCGATAATTACATTAAACAAAAATGGACCGCATATTCCAATTAAAAGAGAAAAATAACTGGATATAAAAAGCAAGAACTACATGTTGTCTATAAATGATGCCATTTAAACTAAAGATAAAGATAATCTAAAAGTAACAGAATGAAAAATGATTGACCACACAAATAATACACATACAGAATTTTAGGCAAGGAGTACTACAAGAAATAATGAAGAATATTTCATAATAATAAAACTTAGTCTTTCAGGAAAGCAACAATCATAAATTGATGTGCCCATTAAAAGATCTTCCAAAAATATCAAACAAAATGGAAAGAACTCAAGGGAAAAATAGACAAACCCATAATACTCATTAGTAACTTGAACATTCCTCTCTGTGTCACTTACAGAGCAACCAGACAAAAAATCAGTAAGAACGCAGAATATATGACCATTATTAACCACTTTGACCTAGACAACATGTTAGAGCATGACACTCAGCAACTGCAGAATCTACATTCTTGGCTGTACATGATGTTAGAGGGGTAGTAGATGGGGGAGGGGGTTATCACTGTGTGAGGGATCTAAATGATAAATGTCTGACTATTACACTGTTTGTACACCTGAAACTAATTTAAATATTAAAAAAATAATTGAAAAAATTTTAAAAAGAATATACATTCTTTTCAAGTGTGCATAAAATGGTCAAAAAAAAAAAAAAAAAAAAAATCCCAAAACAAAAACAGACTATATGCTGGGCCATAAAAGAAAGATTTCTCAAAAAGTTTTAAGAGATTGCCATCTTAAAGAAAGTTTTCTTTTTTTTTGACCACAACAGAATTAAAATAGAAATCGGTAAATGTAAGATATCAATAAAAATCCTCCACATTTGGAAATTAATCAGTGCACATACTCGTAGACATAACCCATGGATCAAAGAAGTTACAGGGAAGTTAAAAAGTATTGCAAACTGAGTGATAGTGAAAACACAACATATTGAAATTTGTTAAATGTAACTAAAACAGTGGTTAGTGAGAAATGTAAAATCTTTTATGCTTATATTAGAAAGGGAGATATGTTTATCATCAACAATATATTTCCATGCTAGGAAGCTAGGCAAATTGAATCCAGTGCAAGTAGAAGAAAGGCAATGCTACAGATAAGAGCTGAAATAAATGAGATAAAACAACAGCTAGAAGTTAAAGCTCAAAGCAGTTCTTTGAAAAGATCATTAAGACTGATTACTCCTCACAAGAGTGATGAGAGAGAGGGAGGGAGGGAGGGAGAAAGCACAATCACCACCATCAGGAATAGAAAGAGGGAACATCACTACAAACACTATAGCTATTAGAAAGGATAATAAGCATACAGTGTTAGGTGAAAAAAATTCAAAGGGTGAAAGAAAAGCTACAGTAGACTACTTCTATGTAAGAAAGAAGGGGAAATAAAACTCACAGAAATCTCTTTATGTGCATAAAAAGAAACATAGAAAGCATAAACCAGAAATAAAAGAGATTGGTTACCCACAGTGTAGGTACAAGATGGAAGGAATGGGGGAATGCAAACTGAATAGAAGGAATGGCAGAGGTTGAAGGATTGACACTTCTAAGTGTAAGTTTTTGTATAGCCCTGACTTTTAGAACCATATTATTTTGAACATACTTAAAATATACATAAAATCAACAAGGATAAAGGGTAAAATGGAATAGAACCAGAAACAAATGAACGTAACTATAATACAAACAAGTAATATAATCACACTGAAGAAGAAAAAATGAACCATTTCAATTAACTTTTGAATAGATTACTTTCACTTGATACCCTCAAGCTGAAAACAAAGGGAACAGTAAACAAATGCTAAACTCTGTCCAATAGATGTGTTTTTCAGTTTTAGCAATACTAAATTTAACATTACTAAATACTAATACTAGTTAACAATACTAACTTTACTATATATATATATATATATATATATATATATATATATATATAGTATATAGTACATATCCTTGTTGATATATATATATATATATATATATATATATATATATATATATATATTTTCTAGGATTGAGGAAAATAAGTATATTTTGGATAATGAGAGTCAGGTTTCTCAGTGTCAGAGAAGAGCCTTACAAATGTGCAAAGGCTCAAGTGAATCTTGTGGAATTGGAAGGATCAATATGAATCATGGTTCTAGATACAGTTGTGTATATGTCTGTGTACGCACACACATACCCATACACCTGGATTTCTACCTCAGTCTACCGAGGAGGCTCATATACAGTGACACTCAGGAGCACGTCATGTCCAGATCATGATTTCTAAACACCACTGTCAACTATAGGACCCACAGTTCCTTGGAGAAAGGGCTGACTCCAGGTCTGGGACAGGCCAGGTATAAAATGAACTTGGAGCATACCAGACGTAAGGAATCACTCACAGAATGGTTAGTATGCATTGAAGGACACAGGAACCAGTTAAAAGGGACTCCTGGCCAAATCTAGGAAAATTTGAGCAAAAATAATAAATTATCTTAACGGATCTTACGTAATAAGAATCCAAGAGAGAATCTCTTAAATACATGAGAAAATACGAGATGCAAAAACTCTTCTAGCAGTACAACTAAAATATAGAGGGAATGAGATTAAAAATCACCATTTGGTAATCACCATAGTAATCATTGTTTCAGGTCAGAATCCTTGATGCTACAACTGACAGGTGCATGTTTAATGAGAAACAGGATATTTTCATAATCTCACAGCAGTATTAATACTTGTTAATTACAAAGGAAAAATAGTAACATGATGGTGGAGAAAACTTGTAGACACCAACAAAACCAAGTGATCCAACTTAACAACACCATTACCGATTCCGACAGGTATCATGTGGCTATTGATTTGATTTTCTGAAAAGGACACAACATCACTTTTGAGATATTCCCGACAAAAACGCTAACTGAAATCTAGTAATAAGAACAATACTTTTTAAAAGGCACAAATTGAGAGACATTCTACAAAAAAGTCAAGGTCCTGAAACACAATAAAGATTAAGGAACTATTCCAGGTTAAAGGAGACTAAAGGGACTTGAAAAGGAAATGAATCATCTGATCTTGGATTGGAACTTGGAGCAGAGTTTTTGTTTTCGGTTGTTGTTGTTTTTTCCTTTTGCTATGAAGGATATTTAGTGAAAGAATTGGTGAAAGGTAAATAAGATCTGTTTACTAGATAGTAGTATTGTACCAATGTTAACTTCCTGATTTTGAAAATTGTATTGTGCTTATGAAAGAGAATATCCTATTTTTTAGGAAACACACATTGATGTGTTCAGGGATAAAGGGCTATTATATCTAATTTACTAAGTACATAGAACTGAGTTCAGAAAAATATTTATATTTGCTAAGAATATTTATATTACACTTTATAACTATACAAGTATAAAAGGGAGGGAAAGAGAGAAAACAAAGCAAATGTGTTAAAATGTTAATATTTGGGGAATCTAACTGAAAGGTATGCAGGTATCATTTGTGTTATTTTTGTGACTTTCACTTAAGTGCAAAATTACTTCAAAATGAAAAGTTAAAAAAGGATAATAAAGGGACATGGGGGAAATTATGCTAATAAATTTAATGACAAAAATGCAATGGACAAATTCCTTGAAAATCATAACTGGTAAAATATCCAGACTAAACTAAAAATCTGAAAAGCCCTTTGTCTAATAATCAAATTTATTATTAACAACTTTCTCCAAAAGAAAATTCTAGGCCCAGATAATATAACTGGTGAATACTACCAAACATTTAAGGAAAAAATGATACCAGTCTTATACAAATTTGTTGGTAAAATAGAGGATGAGAGAACCCTTCCCAACTCATTTTGTGAAGCCAATACACTCCGATACAAAAATCTAACAAAGATGGTAAAGTGTTTACAAACCATGATCTCTTATGAACATAGATGAAAATATCCTTCACCAAATATTAGCTTTTTTTTAGGAAATGGACACTAAAGTATTTAGGTGTGAACAGGCAAGGTGTCTGCAAATTACTCTCAAATTGTTACAAAATATATGCACATATGTCTATCATGCAGATAGAGAATCAGGAAACAAATCAGGCAGAATAAAACTGATGGATGTGGATAAAGGGCGTACAGGAGTTTCTTATATTTTTCATGCAACTCTTAATATAATTTGAAGTTTTATTGGTTGTAAAAGGCTACACAAAAGACATCTATTCACTATCACAGTTTAATGAGTATTTTACTTACCCATTTGAAAGATTGCATTGGGAACATAGAACACCGCAGAAACAGCCTAATTATATGTAAAAAATTACAATCTAGTAATCTTATTTCATAAGATATACCAATATTCTTTGTACTCATAGATCATATTCCATATCCTTTTGGTCTCCTTCTAATCAAGTCTTGATTTTGAGGAAAGCAGCTACAGGCAGCTGTGGTGTCATCCACTATATCCAGTCACTCATGAATTACTGCCCCATTCTCCTTTCTCAACATTTCTAGTATCTTTCCCTCCTTCCAGTCTTTGTGGCAATTATCAGTGTTGTACTCTTGAGGCCATCCCCACTGAGTTATTTAATCAGCTCCTAATTGCCTCTCAGCCAGCTCCACCGTCAAATCATTCACAGAGCCAAAGGAATTATCTTTTATTCTATGAAATTTCATGCCTCCTTGGATTAAAATCTAACAATAACTCAACATTACCTCCAGGGTAGGATCCGTGCCCCTTAGAATTTTGAACAGATCTCTTATGAGTCAACCCTGTTACTGCTTAAGTCTGCCTACCCTGGTAGAATCCTAACATAACCTAGAATTCTAAGTGACTCTTGCCCTTGTATAATCTAATTTTCCCTGGAGTATGGGCGGGATCTGTAACTGTCTTCTAACCAGAGAATGTTGCAGAGGTAATGAGACATCGCTCCTGTGATTATGTTATATTATATGGCAAAAATGAAGGAATTTTATGGATGTAATTAGGCTTCCCAAACACCGTGTTTCTCCGAAAACAAGACCTAGCTGGACAATTAGCTCTAATGCGTCTTTTGGAGCAAAACTGAATATAAGACCTGGTATTATATTATATTATATCATATTATATTATGTTATATATTATATTATATTATATTATATTATATTATATTATATTATATTATATTATATTATATATTATGTTATATATTATATTATATTATATTATATTATATTATATTATACCTGGTTTTACAGTATATTAAAATAAGACTGGGTGATATATTAATTTTTGCTCCAAAAGGTGCATTAGAGCTGATGGTCCAGCTAGGTCTTATTTTCAGGGAAATACAGCAGTTGATTGTGAATTCACCAAAAGGGAGATATCCTAGGTGGGCCTCATGAATCAGTCAGATGGGAAAAGGGTCAGGAACTCCAAATGGAGTCTCTCCTGCTCTCCTGAAGAATCAAACAGAGATGATATGAACTGCCTGTAGAACAGAGCCACACGGCAAGGAACTGTGGGAGCTTCTAGGAGCTAAGAAGAACCATCGGCTGACAGTCAGGAAGAAAGTGAGAACCTCAGTTTTAGAATCACTAGCCACCAAGTTCTGCCAGCAACATGTGAACTTGGAAGAGGAGCTGAGCCCCAGATGAGGATGTAAACTGGATGACCTTGAATGCAGCCTTCTGAGAACCTGAGCAAAAACCCAGAGAAGATATGCCCAGACCTCAAATCTACGGAAACTGAGATAAATAATTAACGGGTGTTGTTTTAATCCACCGAGTTTGCGGTAATTTATTCCACAGCATGTGAAAACTAACACACCTACCAAAAATTAACTAACCACCTGTGCTTTTTTTCTCTACTGTCATGTGCATAAACCTTTCATGTCTCAAAATCTTTGTATATGTTTAAAAAGATGTCTTTTTATTCTGCAGCCTCTAACCTAGAGATGGTTATTTTTCTGTCTTTGCACCCATTTTTACCTATCACCATATTATGATATTGGTTTAAACATTTGTCTTTCCTACTAATCTCCTTGATGGCAAGGGCAGTGTCTCATCTTGACATTTCCCTAGTAATTGGCTCGTAAAAGATTTTCAATATCTTTTCAGTTGAAATCCCTCTAATTGACTGGAAAGAAGCTGCACTATGTCTATGGGCACATTCCATTTTTGTCATTGTTCCCTAATTAATATAGGATTTTAAACATCTTTCATACCACAGGAAATAAATATGCATAAATTCACACAAGTTTCTAAGTCCAGTAATCAATAACCCTAATGCCGCCACAATTTCTGGAACATTCCCTTTTCTCTAAACAGCACAATGAAAGCTGCCAGCAAATTCACTAATTGCAGGATGAGACAAAAGAGATGGTCTGTGACTGCTGACATTTCACAAAAGCCTTATTAGTATGCTAGGGTACCAGCAAAGCAACCAAATAAATGAGCTGCACTTCTAAGGAGGACCAAGAAGGCAGCATGCTTGAGTCCCTCAAAAGAGTGGGAGTAGATTTAAGCGGTGGTATCTGGCACAGGATGACGTGTGCCACTGAACGCATCTGATTTGTACCCAGGAATGTTTCCTTCACATCCTCACTCTTCACCAACACAGACCTCAGTCACGGGTAGGAAATGCTGGCAGTTAGGACTCAATTAGATGCTGCTGTTATGCTCGATTTTTATAAATCACAAATGTTTGAAAAAGGAAAAAAAAAAGTACTTTTTGGGTAAAGGAACTGCACTGTTTTTAGTTAAAAAAATGAGACAGGTTAGCTATTTATAAAAGCATTTCTTTGGCTATTGGTGGGTTAATCGATGGGAATGACATTTACAGGGAGGCAATTTGAGAATATTAAACAAAAGGCATTGAAAATAATCTATTTACTCAGCAATTTCATTTCTAGGAAGCTATTCTATAGAGATACTAAATAAACAAAATGTTTTTCATCCCTAAGTTGCGTCAGTGTGTTGGCCTTTGCCGAGCCAAGGATAAATCAGATTGTACGTGAAAGGCTTGATGTGGCAGCTGCCTTTCTTCAGCCAAGCCCCCCTATATTCTAATTACATAAAATACAAATAAATCTGGCAAATTCCGATTGCTTTTAATGGCATCATCATTTTTCACCATGTTCTCAGGAACCAATAGCCCTAGTACTTGTTATGAGAGCTTTTGTTATGGTAGCCTGTCATCCTGAAAATTATGCTAGGGCTTATTTTCTGGTTAGGTCTTATTTTTGGGGAAACACAGTGTGGTATCTGCCTCGTAAGCGAATCCGAGAACTAAATGAAATCATTCACACATGATAAACCCTCAAAAAGAACAAGCTCTTACAATAGCTTCATTTGGAAAAGGTACCCTTCCTTCTTTCTTGACTATCTGCTGGTATACCCAACCAGTAGAATTCCTAAAGAGAACAGAGTTATAAACAATCCCGTATTTGTTCCTCTTCTTCCTTTCTTCCCCCATTCCCATAACTTCTAAACAATTAAATTGTTTAAAACATATTTTAGAAGAAGCCCTGGGAGGAAAATGCCATTCTAAATGGGGCCAACACCATCTGTGGAGTATGCACAGAAGGAGTCTTTGCTCCATTGTATGTTTTTAGCTTCTTTGTCAAAAATTATCTGTCCATATTTATGTGGTTTTATTTCTGGGTTCTCAATTCTATTCCATTGATCTATGTGTCTGTTTTTCTGCCAATACCATGCTGTTTTGATTATTGTGGCCCTGTAGTACAAGCCAAAGTCAGGAAGTGTGATACCTCCATTATAGTTCTTTTTCCTTAAGATTGCTTTGGCTATTCGGGGTCTTTTGTGGTTCCAAACAAATCTGATGATTTTTTGTTCTATTTCTTTAAAATATGCCATTGGGATTTTGATGGGGATTGCATTGAATTTGTATATTGCTTTGGGTAATATGGCCATTTTAACTATGTTGATTCTTCCAATCCATGAGCACGGAATGTCTTTCCATTTCTTTGTGTCTTCTTCAATTTCTTTCAAAAAAGTCTCATAGTTTTCAGCATATAGGTCTTTCACATCCTTGGTTAAGTTTATTCCTAGGTATTTTATTCTTTTTGTTGCAACAAGACAAATAGTAACAAATGTTGGAGAGGCTGTGGAGAAAAAGGAACCCTCATACACTGTTGGTGGGAATGCAGACTGGTGCAGCCATTATGGAAGGCAGTGTGGAGGTTCCTCAAAAAATTACGAATAGAATTGCCATATGACCCAGCAATCCCTCTCCTGGGTATCTACCCAAAAAATCTGAAAACATTTAGAGATAAAGACACGTGTGCTCCAATGCTCATTGCAGCTTTGTTTACGGTGGCCAAGACATGGAAACAACCAAAATGTCCCTCGATAGATGAATGGATGAAGAAGTTGTGGTATATATACACAATGGAATACTATTCGGCGGTAAGAAAAGATGATATAGGAACATTTGTGACAACATGGATGCATCTTGAGAGTGTAATGCTGAGCGAAATAAGTCAGACAGAAAAAGCAGAGAACCATGTGATTTCACTGATATGTGGTATATAAACCAAAAGCAACAAAAGAACAAGACAAACAAATGAGAAACAGAAACTCATAGACACAGACAACGGTTTGGTGATTGCCAGAGGGTAAGGGGGGTGGGGGGTGGGGGGGTGGGAGATGAGGGTAAGGGGGATCGAATATATGGTGATGGAAGGAGAACTGACTCTGGGTGATGAACACACAATGGGATTTATAGATGATGTAATACAGAATTGTACACCTGAAATCTATGTAATTTTGCTAACAATTGTCACCCCAATAAATTTAATAAAATAAATAAATAAATAAAAAGAAGGAGTCAAGGGCTATATCATTGCCATGTTATTTTAAAGGTCTAAGGACAGGTTTCACGTCTGTAAAGGGTAAGGTCACCTGGTCTTCAACTGCCTGCCACTCACTAACCACGCACAATCTGGGAAGCCTACACAGACCCTACCACACTCACCCCAATTCCTTATACCCTATACCCCTGACTACCTGGGAAGTTGCTCTTTCTTTGCACAAATACTAACAAAAATTTAAACAAGGCAGACTCATGTTTAAACTTTCATCAATACAACGTCAGTAGTTTTAATTATGTCCCAAATATTTAGAAATATTTTTATATGTGAAATGAATAATCTTCCATGAATGATTTTCCTGGACTGAGTTCAACGATCCAACGTAGATATTAGATATTTTTCTTATTCACAGACTAGGGTATATCTTATTAAGAACTTAGTGTCCTGTTAAATTCATTAATTTTACAAGTTTGTGACTACCATTCCTTATCACAGATTTTTTTACTTCTTCTAACTTTGAATTACATCAGCTTTTATTCAGATATTTCACCTTATAGATTTATGACCAATAACCAGTTTAACAGCTAGTCCAGTGAACTCTTTTCTACACACTCCTGCTTTTATCAACAGGAAACTGAGCTTAAGGGAGGGGTCCTGAGTTTGGAGCAGTGAGTTAAAGGTGGATGAAGAATTAGAATTCTGGATTTTGAGATGGAAACCCTATTTCTATTTCCTGACACGTTTCTCAAATGCTATAAGCCTCACTCTTTCATCTGCACAATGTGGATAATACTTGCATCAAGTTTGTCGGGCTGTTCCGAGGACTAAATGAGATAACAAACGTCAATCATTTAGCATAATGCCTGGTTTACAGTAAAGATACAATTCATTGTCATCTTCAGCAACTACATAGGGACGTAGAAATAGCCCGAAATAAGATGCAGGAGACACTTGCTCTCACTTAGATATTCATTAACCACCTATTTTGGATGAGTCACTTTTTTTCCCTGGACTTCCATTTTCTCATTCATGTATTTCAACAGACAGACCAATTTTTCTATGAATTAACTTTGAGTTCTAAAATTTCCTTAGTTCCACTGAATCTTCGTTTATGATTCAGAGTCAATAGGGTGAACACCTGTGATGATACTTTTATTCTTTCAACACATTTCTTATAATAAACACTGTTAGAGACTGGGAAAAACCACACTGAAAAGAACGGCATGGACTTGCCAGTACTCTAGTAGTAGTAACTGCCAACAACCAGGAAGTTACGATATGGTGTGATAAATACAGTAACAAGGGATTTCATGGTGCTGGGAGGAGAATTAGTTCAGGGGTGGCCTCTTAGAAGTAGTATCAAAACTGAGACCTGATTTATGAGTGTTACTCTCAGAACCCAAGGATAGCCACTATGTGCACAGTTTTCTGCCTCTTCTTTAGATGACCCAAGATTACTGTTCTCGTGTTTCCTCAACCCCCACCTTTCCTTGATTTTCACTGGCTGGGTACCTCTTGTGAGGCTGACTCTAGTCACAATTTGTTGCACTTAATTTTCTGTGGGTAATAAAACCACACAACTAATTTTCTTAAAATCATATATTTAAGTGTTCGAAGGAGAATGTATTTCTTGGCTGTTTGACAACTTTTGTTTTACTTTTCTAAAAAAAAGACTGGATTGTTACTATACTTCAGAACATTAATCTCCAGATTAGTAATGTTTTACTTTCTTCTTCTTCTTCATTTATTTTTTTAAAAAGAATGCATGGGGAGTAAGAGAAAAGCAATCAGATGCTATTATTGAAAGGGAGTTTTTAGGTAAAAAAATGAAAATTGCAGAGCCACACTTACTTTTCCTGAAAAAATATTCCTTACACATAATCCCTAGTATAATGTCCTTTAACAATGTTTAGTGGAAGTATTAAGAACTTAGTGCCTAAATTAACATAAATAAGAACAAGGTCTCATAAAAATTCTATCACGGAAGGTAAAATTTTGCTTCTAAAGAGGATAGATGAGAAAATATCTATATATCCTGTTACAGTAGTAATTTTCACTAAGAACAGGGCAAAACATAAAAATGGAAACACAGCCAAAAGAAATGAATAGGAACAGGGCAAATTGTACCTTGACTGCAAAGTACATATCATATATTTGGGTTTGGGGGAAAAAAAAGTCACTCTGGGGACATTTTTATTGTTTTTGGCTTTAATTCTATTTGGATGAATGAATATACTATCTACATTCCAGATCTCTTCCACTAGATGAGTTACTGGGTTATAATTTCTAAAATAATTGTCCAGCATTTTTTCAGTCACCGAAAAGAAAATGAGAATGTGATTTATTCAACCATTACATGTTTTGATTTAAAAAACATAAAATTCGTCAAGTAGCAAGCATTTTAACTATATATTTCATGTCTACAATGTTTAGAAAATATTCACAGCACATAATCTTGAAGTTTTATATAACTCCTGCTTTATTTTATACACATACATACACACACACACACACACACAACCACATACACACAGAGGCATGGAACATATATTAAAGGCACATATTTCAAGATCCACTAATTTTTTTATTGGATCGAAAGTCCTCCAGGACTTCCTCTCAGAATGAACTTGGACAGTTCTAGGTATACAGTACAAGCTCAATAAAAATAATTTTTTTTTTTTCTACAGCATCAAAGCAGCTTTGGCTCAAAACCTTGGTTTTGAGGTTGAAACATATACTACACAAGTGGTTCTAAAACTCCCAATACAGGTAACTGATGTAAACATGGTCCTAGGCTGCCGGAGTACCCATTTTTAGATTGCTCATCAGAAACCAATGTAAAAACACCTTGGAGATAAACATAATACTCTCAATAGCCCAAGAGTCTCTCAGATAAAGAAATAAGGACCCAGTAGAAAATTATAAAATACACAAGGAAACTCTCTACCATTAGTGCGAATGAATAGACATAATAGGATGTCTAACACCCCATGAACTTCAGATAACAGGAAATCTAAAAAGAAAAGGAAACAAGTCTAAGACAGTTACACACATCACCCATTAAGAAATAAAAAGGAACAAGGAATTGGGAGAAATAGATTTTTAACAAGTAACCAAAGCCATGCCTTAAGACAAATGATAAAATTACTGAAATTTAAAATTCAGCAAAGAGTTTTGTAACTACCAGTTTGGCAAAATTAGGCGAGCTGCCACTAACACGTGTTGGTAAGGGTGTGGAGCAATAGGAACTTACATACCCCTGGTTGGGAGCGCAAATTGGTACACCACCTAGAAACAAAAATTGCCATTGCCTAGTAAAAGATGCTCACACCCTTTTATCCCCAAGTGAGTCTGCAATTCTGCTCCTAATCAAACACCCTAGAGAAACCCTTGCCCTTGGGTAATAAAGATTTCTACAAGAATTTTTATAGAAGTGTTGTCATGCTGGGAGGCCTGTGGTGTCTCTGCTCCCGCTCCCCATACAAGAACGCAGGATATGGTGAGGCCAAAAAGGAACACCCACGGAGCCATAAGTAGGGGAGTCATACCACTATATTCTCTCTGGCAGCACTATACTCTCACTGGAGGCTGGATCCACACTGTCCGCAAACCGCCATCCACACTTGCCAGCCCAGCCACCATCTTCTTGCTAGCCCCCATTCTTTTTCTCCTCCCTACTCTCCTAGCGTAGCCACAGCAGTTATATTAGTGGCCAATGGCTCACTGGTTACAGCTGATGGCCAACTAGCCACAGCTGATGGCCATGCAATCACAGTTGATGGCCATTTACTACCTGAGCCAGAACCTGTATATGTGAGGCCGAGAGCCTGGAAACTACTTTCTGGGGCTCTGCCCCCACAAGTGTCATCAATGGGAGAATTAAAAAATAGTGATATATTTATAATGCAATACCATTCGGCATAGAAAAAGGAATAAACATATGTCAACATGAATGGATATCAGGAAAAGACACTCTATAGGAAAAAAGCAAGTGGCAGAACAATAAGGTATGGTTCCATTTTTATAAAAGTCAAAAGTTTATAAAACCAGCTAGTATGTCTTAGATGCTCATGATTATATAGGGATATTTTAAATGGGAAAGAATGATAAATTCATGGAGATGAAACTTTACCTGGTTCCAAAATCAAAAGCAAACAAAAAATTGTATTTCAGAAACAAAACAAGTTTCTTATTAGTTATTTAAATGAGTCTCACTTTCACTTTTTCTCTGTTTTCGTTGGTGTTTTGTTTTGTTTTTTGTTTTTTCGTAGTTTTGAGTTTATCCTTCTGGTATTTCATCTTATACATAAAAGGAAGCATACTATATCTAGTTATCCATCTACTTACCTACTGTCTCAATCAGAGTTCTTCAGAGAAACAGAACCAATAGGATATATACAATTGGCAGGCTGGATATTTTGGTAAGAGTTGATGTTTGCAGTTTTAAGTATGAAATCTGTAGCGTAGGCCAGCAGACTTAAAAACTCAAGGAATTCTGGAGGCAGGAATTCTTTCTCCAGGAAACTTGTTTTTGCTCGTAAGGCCTTTGACTGATTAGAAAAGGAGGATAATCAGCTGTACTTAAAGCCAACTGATTGTAACTGTTAATCAGATCTACAGCCTAGCCAAGGTGACATAAAATTAATGATCACATTTACCTACCTACCTACCATTCTTATTTTTCCATTTGACAATACAGTTTGGAAATGACTCCATATCTGCCATTTGTATCATAATTATCTCCCTTCATTTTTTCATGGAAGCATAACATTCTGTTACATAGATATATCATTTATTCAATAAGATGGTTCTATTCTTTTGTTTTATAAATATGGTACAATAAAAACATCTTGCACATATATTTTTTCATTATTTCCAGCATATTTTAGAAATAGTGCCCTAGGATTGGAAATATTGAGACAATTAATGTGATTTTCTTTGATATTATCAAATTTCCCTCCATAGGGATTGGACCTTTTAGCACTCCGTCCAGCAATGCGTAAGAGGGTCTATTTTGACATAACTACACACACACACACACACACACACACACACACACAAACACTCACATACATACATACATACACACACACACACATACACACACACACTCACATACATACACATACACACACACACACTCACATACATACACATACACATACATACACACACACACACACACACACACCACTGTATCTGCTTCTAGAAAAGCGTGGGCCAAAGCCATCTTTCACTTAAGGGACAACCAAGAAACTCTAGTCTAAGATCCTACACTACCACCACTAGAAAAGAGGCAGAAAACTTGCTGTCAAACAAGACTCCCTGATATAAAGCAGAATTTGGCAGCCCTAAGGGGAAAAACAGGAACACTGAAAAAGCCCGACCCCTGAGGTTCGAGTACTCAGGTCCTGCCTAAGACATGGGCTGGAGGACGAGGACACCTCCTGCCCATCACAAGGCTTGTCTCGAGTAACAAACAGCATCAGTCTGCCCCACTCAGTAGGGGGAGCTTTTCAGGGGTTTGGGTCAGGTTCCCTGAATGACATGGTTCTCCAAATAGGAATCAGGAGCTGATGGCAATGGTATGAGTGTTTGCTATGGGACAACCACAAATGTCCAATGTAGGCTGAGTTCTTAAGTGAGCTCTTCCCAATGGAAGAAGAAAACACGTTTGGCATTTTCTTTTGAGGGGTACAATTCTGTAAGTGGAGAGTCCTATACCTACACAGTGACTTATACTGTCTGATATGACAGGTCTTTCACTACATATCCAGTGAAGGGCGAGGATAGAGTTGTGAGGAGAACAGGTAAGGGTAACCAGGTGCTAACTTAGCAGGTAAGGCCTACCCTGTTGATTTGACAGAGGAGCAAAGGGGTTTTACAGGTAGCATTCGTTGACTAACTTCTCACAATCTTGCTCTTAAAGTGCTTTAGCTGTACTAACATTTAGTTGTTATTGCATGCTCAAGTCATGTGTCGACAGTTATGCATCTTAAAAATTACAGAAGTAACACCAGATGTGCTTGAGGGAAGAATCTATTCTTTGTCACCATATTAGTAACTCTTTTCCATTATTGCTTAGAAGCTGTCATAAAGGTCAGCAGGTCCACACTTGAGTGGAAGGATGAAGAGAAGATTCATCCTTCCCCAAATGGGCCATCAGGTTTGGGCACTGAGCTCCTTAAGTGACCATAGAGAACTGAATGTCATGGATGCCCTTTAGCTATGCCCCAGAGGCACATAGGATACTTTGATTCTTGGGTAACAACAGGTAGGTGGAAGGTGCCGCAAAACTTAGCAGCGGCAAAGTTGGGTCTCAGAGTTTAATTCAATTTGATGCTGAGAAATGAATTGACCTCTTATTTCTTATACTAAGAAATGTGAAACAAAATTCATTCCCATTACACAAGAGTTTCAACTATATATTAGGGAATAATTCATCTAATAATAAAACTAACTTCCCAACTTTGTCCAAACTTTTTCTTTAAAAGAGTTTTATTTGGTACAGCCACTATGGAAAACAGTATGGAGGTTCCTCAAAAAATTAAGATTAGAATTACCATATGACCCAACAATCCCTCTCCTGGGTATCTACCCAAAAAATCTACCCAAATGGCAGATGAAATACTGCCATTTGTTACAACATGGATGGATGTTAAGATTATTATGCTAAGCAAAATAAGTCAGACAGAAAAAGTCAAGAATCATATGACTTCACTCATATGTGGGATAAAAAAAACTGAAAACAACAAAGGAACAAGACAAACAAAAACTCATAAACAGAACAGTTTAGTGGTTACCAGAAGGTAAGAGGGGAGGGGAGGTGGTAGAAGAGGGTAAAGGGGATCAAATACACGGTGATGGAAGGAGAACTGACTCTGGGTGATGAGCACACAATGCAATATATAGATGATGTAATACAGAATTGTACACTTGAAACCTATGTAATTTTACTAACCCATGTCACTCCAATAAATTTAATAAAATAAAAAAGAGGTTTTTTATTTGAACAATTAAATTCATATTTGATTTCAACAGAAAGGTTTTACACAGAAATGAGGAAAATTTGTCTCATATATATCACGAAAATTACATTTCTGACCTGGCCAAACAATCGTTCTATGTAGATACCTGAAGTGACTAAATGATCTTTAAAAGGTCCCTTGAATACAAATACTGGCACCTTTGCAAATGTATTTCAGTGCTGCCGAACAAGGAAAGGTTTTCGCACTGAATGCTGAGGGTAGACTTTGAATTGATACAATTCTTTTTAGGAGACATTATTCCACCAATGCTTTCTATTTCAAAGGTTCGCTGGAGACTGTAATAGTCACACCAGTTTAAAGTGTGTTGGCAAGAGAGAGAAATCCAATAACCCAACTGCCATGAGAAATTAATCTAAATGTTAATACTTCCACAAACCAGACTCCTCTGGGTCTGGGTTTGAAAGGCAGAATTATCAGGGGCAATTGCTACACCGACAGCACCTGAAGAAACACTGCAAGATCTCCGTCGTGATAGAGCGGAATCCAATTAGAACCCGGCCACACAAGCTAAAGCCTTTGAAATGAATTGCCCCATGACCTTTCCCAATGCCTGTACCCAGACTCCAACAAAAGATGAGGAGGGAGTCAGCCCAGGGGCCGCTAGAAAAAGAGCATTCCTTAGCCGCGTGTCTCTTCATGAGTGAGTCTCTCCATCCGTAGGCATTGATTAGAAAACTGATCACCTACTTAACCCTGTATCAGTTTCTAGAGGGTTATCATAATTAATCACACATGGAATTTTTAGGGCACTTGACCATTTACAAATCTCTCTCTCTCTCTCTCTCACCAAAATATTATATTTCCACACTTTAAGAAACTTATACACGGTGGATGGGAGAGTGAGAACAGATGATGAATTTCCCTAAAACAATTAAGTGATAATATACAATTGTAATTTCATATTTTGAACAACAGGAGTAAAATGCTTACAGTATTCCTGGAATTGTTTTACATATTGCTTTACACATTAACTTGTACCGATTAAAAACTATATGTAAAGCAGCACCCCGTGTAGCCCTGGGAGGTACTGAGGATACAATGATTAACTTAAAAATGAGAAAAGAGTGATCCCTGCTCTCACGAAACCCAATCTTTGGTTGGGAAACAGATATCAATCAAAATAACCCTACTGATGAATGTCCAAACAACTAGGACGAATGCCCTTAAAGAAAAAAGTTAGGTAGCATTTGGGCATGTAAGGAAACTGACCGAATAATGGATGTCAGGAAAGTTTGCCTGAGTAAGTGACAAACTTGAGCTGAGATAAAAAAGATAAGTACATCCATTCTCTCTTCCATCGTAACCCTTGCAACAACAGGATGAGATAGTGTTACTGTGATTCTCCATCTCAGTGTTAGGGAAACTGAGGCTTAGAGGTTAAGGAATCTTCCCAAGGTCTCAGAGCGGATGAGCAGACGGACTCACACCCAGGACCCTCCAGTGAACCCGGGGCTTACCCACAGTGTCCATGCCCTGTGGCAGTGTTTCCCAAAAGGCGATCCCAGGGCAGGCAACTTCAGTCTCACTTGGGTACTTGTTAGAAATGCAGAGTCTCCATTCCCATCACAGCCATACTGGAGCAGAAACTCCCCGGGGTGGCGCTGTGCCCAGCAATCTGTTTAACAATCCCCCCCTCCCTCCCCACCCGTAAGCATTCTGATGCCTGCTTAATCAAGTTTGAGAGCCATTGTACTGTGGTATTTCAAGGGAGGAAGGGTTGTTGAGGGCCATAAAAATCCAAAAAGTCTCATAAAGCGTTCTGACTCAGGCTCCATCAAACTTCATTCTATTTTAATTATGTTAGTAAGAGTCAGTCTTTTTCCTCTTCAACTATTCTGCTCCTCATCACCACACTCTTATTGTCTAAAAGTAAATCTATCTCTTTCCAAAAAAAAAAAAAAAATTCTGCCTCCAAGTAGAAACAGAAATGTTCTGACCACTATTATCTATAAGACATAAGTTGCAATTGTTTTAAAGAAGTCGTGACATACATGAAACACGATCAACGAACAGCCAGGGGGAGCCAAGGCCTTCGTGGAGTAAACCATGGCCGTGGTCTTCGTTACAAGAATATCTCCCTGTATTTACTAGCAGTCGGTAAGAAACAAGATTTGTACATGCAAAGGTTTTACAACTTGAGATTGGTATTCGTGTTTGTTGTAAGAAACTGTTTGTGTGTTTACTTGAGTTATAAAATGTTACAGGAAATTGACTTTGCTCACTGTGGCTACAGATTCACCCGACAGCCTCATGATCGTTGCCTTACTGGTCTGTAAAATTTACCAGATGTGTGTGGACGTAACACAGCACATGGCATCCTGGGTGGGTTCCCTCCACAGGCAGAGGGCATGTTAATGGGTTCTCCTCCACAGCTGTGGAAATGACCTCAAGCTGCCAATGGTAGATTCTGGTAGACTCACTCAACCCCATGCACAGGCTCGTTTCTCATAAACTCACTTTCTTCCCCTCTTTTCATCATTGTGGGCAGCAGCAAGTTGTGACTCTGTTTCCGACTGTTCATCTTGGGCATTGCAGTTGTCTTCTCAAGGTGTATTCTCCCTTCTCAGGCTCCCCTTCCTTCACGGCATCTCAGTCTCTCTCCTGCAGTCTCTGAGTCCTGGAAAAAGCCTACCCACCCCCGTCCTTTCAGGGTATAGTGTGTGACTCAGGCATAAACTACTCAGCATATTCTCATCTCGAACCAATCAAAAACTGGACCAGTAAGAGGTGAGGAGTGGTTTGCTGAAACTTTGAGGAAAGCAGCTTACTCACTGTTCCAGAGAAATCTTCTTAAAGAGACCCTTTCTGTCACTGGAGCTGGCTGAGGAGGCCTGCTGCCCCAGGAACTGTCAGCCCTGTTTGACCTCAGAAAAAGCTGGTGTGGCACAGGGCTAAGGGGGAGAGATAAAGTGATGCGGACAGGTCCTTGATGGTGTCATTGAAATGCGGAATCAAACTAGCCCTGAAATTCACTTAATCTCTAGATTTGCCAGTTATTTAAGCCAATAAATCTCCTTTATTGTTAAGTCAATTTGAACAAAGTTTTTTCTTATTTGTAGCCGTAACGCATCCTAAATGATATCGATCATTCCATTAAGTAGGGCAATTTGGCAACATTAGAAAGCTTCAAAAATGTACGTACCCTCTGAGCCAGCAGTTCCTCTTCTAGGAATTTATCCTAAGGAAACGGTTGAACAGCTATAAAGATATTTATAGGCACAAGCCTCTTTGCATTCTTCTTTAGAACAGTGGAACGCTTAAAATGACTTAAATTTCTAATGTGCAGCTAATCAAGTAAATTGACAGTATAATGATGTTAGTAACTGTTTTAGGAAGTCAGAACATATAGAATGGAATAAAGAGGGATACTCTTAAAAAAATAAAAATCAAAACTTTTTAAGAAAAATTTTTTAAAAAGAGTATAATGATACGACTGGATACCATGCAGCCAAGGAAAATGATAAACAAGGTAACTACACATTTATCAGTAAAAGCTGCATCTCATATAGTAAGTAAAAGAATGCAGGTGATAGCATATTTTATTAGTCCATTTTATTTGGTAAAAAATGTACAATAATGATGCTAATGCCCTTTCTGAGCTTTAAGTATCAAGAGCTTTGCACACATTATGACAAAGCGATTCAGCCCTGGCTGTATCACAATCACCTAGAGAACACTTGAAAGAAAGAAAAAAGAGAGAGAGAGAGAGAGAGAGAGAGAGAGAGAGAGAGAGAGAGAGAGAGAGAGACAGAGAGAGAGAGAGACAGAGAGACAGAGAGAAAGAAAGAAAAGAAAAGAAAAGAAAAGAAAAGAAAAGAAAAGAAAAAGAAAGAAAGAGAAAGAAAGAAAGAAAGAAAGAAAGAAAGAAAGAAAGAAAGAAAGAAAGAAAGAAAGAAAGAAAGAAAGAAAGAAAGAAAGAAAGAAAGAAAGAAAGAAAGAAAGAAAGAAAGAAAGAAAGAAAGAAAGAAAGAAAGAAAGAAAGAAAAACAATCCAGGGCAGCACAATTAAGTCAGGCTCCCTCTGGAGAGATGGGAGATGTACATCAGAATTTTTCAAAGATCTTGGGTGATTCTAATGCTCAGTGAAAACTGAAAATCATAGTATCATCTATTTTTTATTCTCCAGACAGCACTCTATTATTTGTATCACTTTTCTCGTATAGTTGAGGAAATCTTAGAAAGGTTAAGTAATTTGACTCCAGACTCTACCCACAGCTGTCTAACTTTAAAATCCATGATCTTGACAATGATATCAAATTATTGTTTTAGTGAGCAAGAGTGAAGTGAGGAATTTGGGTGCAAATTAAAAAGAAAGACCAGAAGACTTACAAAGCGTTGTATCTCTGGGGGGTGAGATTACAAATAATTTATTCTGTCTTACGAATTTAAATGTTACTTTTAATAACCAGTATGCCTTTGTATTGTAAATATATGTACATGAATGTGTGCTACATTTACATATACATGTATATAAGTGTGTATATACATAATACACGTCATATCCCGATTACAGCTGTCACCATTATTTCATTTCTCTTCAAAACCTCTGCTACATCTGCTATTACATCTGTTCTACATCCATAGAACATCATCACATCCTCTCTGGGAAGAATCATGTCGTTTCTGAGTATCAGATTGCCCACTATCCCCCACTTTATCTCAAAACTCTAGCTCCAAGTTCAAAGGGAACATTTCCATGTATATTGGAAATAACCATCAAAAAACACAAGCGGTACAAGAATACTGAGGCTTACCAAAGAACTAAGGTTGCTAACAACACCACCACCATCAACAACAACAAAAATCGCATGTGAATCAGGTTAGCTCCTAACTTCAACACACACCCATTTGTAAAGTTAACAGTATGGTCAAATAAATTATTTTGGCATCAAAACAAAAAAACAACTGAATGTTGTTTCACTGAAATTCTAAAAACTTGATTCAGCCAAATTATGTTTTGTTAATATAGTTTCAGACAAATATCACCCCACATCCCACCCCAACCCCAATTTCATCCTGGTTTGCTCAAGAAACATAATGTGCTTTCTCAAGATGAACACCATGGTCCCCTATTTTCAATTTTCTGACAATATAATTTTCAGAATGCTTGCTCTGATTATCAATACTAGCAGATGCATTTTCTTTAAATATGTCCCTGGGCATGTTATTCGAGAACCCCACTGCATACAAATACAGACCTGTGGATGTATAAGGCCCAGGGCCCCCCTCCACAGGAGTGGGGGCCCTGAAGGAGCCCCCGGCAGACCCCCTTGCTCACGTCTGGGGGTCTGCACCACCAGGCTGCAGACCTCCCTGCTTCAACAGAGCAGCTCCATCTCCTGTGCAACATTTCCTTTGAAGAAAAGTTCTGCGGGTAAAAATATTTGAAAACCACTCCTCTGAACCAGCTCCTTCATTTTTTCGGAAGAGGAGACAGTAGCTCAGAGGAGAAACGCTCAGAGTAAAGCTTCCTGAGGGAGCTTCCATGAGGGAGAATCCCAGGCCTCAGGTCCCTGGACCGTCAGTCCAGGGCCGTGGGCATGTCCATTTCCCACTGCTGCTACAACAAATTACCATAAACTTAGTTGCCAAAAAAGACCACACATGTATTATCCTCAAGTTCTCAAGATCAGAAGCTGGACATGCATCTCACAAGGCCATTCCTTCCAGAAGGCTCTCGGGGAGAATGTTTTCTGGCCTTTTCCAGTTTCTAGGGGCTGTCTGCATTCCTTCCTTGGCGTGGGGTCCCTTTCCGCAGTGACATTGGGCTGGGTACTTTTCATGCTGCCTTCTCTCCAGCTCTCAGTTCCATAGTCATATCTCCCTCCGACCACAGCCAGAGAAAGTTTCCCACTTTTAAGGACTCATAATAAGAGGAGGCTCACCCAGACAGTCCAGAATCATCTCCCCATCTCAAGGCCCTTAATCAAATCACATCTGTACCATCCCTTTTGCCAGGTAAGGAAACGTTCACCGGTTCTGGAAATCAGGATGTGGATATCTTTGGGGAGCCATTATTCTGCCTCCCGTAGTGAGTATCAGTACTTTTCTCTGTCCTAGTACAACTGAGAGACAGAACATACTCATGAACGCCAACGTGCCAAGGAAGTGATTCCCAAGTATAGAAAGGCACACCCCTAAAGGAGTCCATAGGATGGCGGTAGAGATGAAAGAGGGAAACCATTATTCAAAGGGTTTCCAAAAATCACAGGTGCCCTCTATTTTAGGTATGGTGCAATAGAAACTCTTAACACAGTGACTATATCCATATGCCTTTTTTGCATACTCTCCTATAATAGTTTATAAATGACATGTGAGCCACACATTGACTATGGGATATATAACTAACGCAAGAAGGAGAGGTTAGGAGTACATATTTCTCCCGGGAAAAAAATATGGATTTGGATGTAAGGGCTCCCAGCAAAGCAGAATTTTCAGGGTGTACATGCTCACATATAATTTATTCCAGATCAATCCTGTACAAAATGTGAACTTTATTGCCAAGAAAACACGTGTCCTTAAATGGTTGAGTAATATGACAACTTTTCTTGAAAACAAACTGGCAACTCAAGTTCCTGAGGGCAAAAACGTCAAGTCTCTGAGTCAACTAGCCGGTTTACCGTGGCAGGTTGCTGCAGGCAGTGTCACAGCCCTAAATCAGGGGACCCGGTAACTCCTAACAGGAGATGAAATCTTCCATGGAGCTCCTGTATAGTTGCTTGGCCTGTGTCCTCATCACAGAGGTCCTCGGCTGTGCTGATCACAGTGACTGACAGGTGGCATTTACTGTCAAAGCCACCCTTCCTTTTCTTTCCTTCAGATATCTAGGTCTTTCACGCTCCGCCCTCCTTTCAAAGCTTCTGGATAGCATTCTTCAATCACAGAAAATTATGTCATGGCACTCTTTTTTTTTTTTTTTCCAGTTAAACAGTAAGAGGGTTAGAGGACGTAAGATTCTGCTTCAAACTATAATATTGTACATTCGTGACATTTCTGGAAAACCACACAGGACATTCATTTAACAAACGTATATTGAGAAGCTGTTATTTATCGAACTCCTAAGGGTGGTAGGTCCTCATGTGGGTTTTACCTTGGAATGTCACCTGGGAAATTTTTTAAAAATACTGATGGCAGTCATTCTAGCCCTAAGATTCTGATACAATTGTCTAGGATATGTCCTGGGTGGACAGAGTAACTCAGAACATACTTTGAGTATGAAAGGGACGGGTCACAAAGAATTTTAGGGCCGCAGAGAAGAAATGAGTGAGAAGATATGCTCATTTGAGTCATGGACTCTTCGCACAATTATTATGAGGCGAAAGCAAAGACATAGCATGAAGGCTACAGAATTAGCTAAAAGTGGACTGTTTTAACCATGGGTGACAGTAAGTAAATGGCAAATCTGGAATCCAGATCCAGAAATTCTAACTTCTGTGCTGTTTCTCTCTATACTGTCTCCACCATTTTCTTGATTTATAAATATATCATAAAATTTTTAGAATGGAAACATGTCACTAAACTAAAAGCAGCCTTAAGCATTGATTGTAAATCTTACACCCTGCTTAGAAGACAGTAATTCCAAAATGAGATAAATATCTTTATTCTTGGCCCTTACTTAATAAAAGTCATTTCATAAGCCATGCCCTTGGCAGGCTGGTTTGTTCCCCACAGATTCTACAGCTGAAATGTGAAGGGCTTCCATTGGACGTCAACGAATATACAGCCTCTGCATGCTATACCTGTTCATGCACAGATACAGGGAAAATAGTTAAAAGGTTACCTAGTTGGAACTTTCTATAAGAGTTTTGATTACACCATAACAACTGCACCAGTCTGGTTCCTCAAAAAATTACGAATAGAATCACCATATGACCCAGCAATCCCTCTCCTGGGTATCTACCCCCAAAAATCTGAAAACATTTATACATAAAGACACGTGTGCTCCAATGTTCATTGCAGCTTTGTTTACAGTGGCCGAGATATGGAAACAACCAAAATGTCCTTCGATTGATGAGTGGATAAAGAAGTTGTGGTATATATACACAATGGAATACTATTCGGCGGTAAGAAAAGATGATATAGGAACATTTGTGACAACATGGATGGATGTTGAGAATGTAATGCTGAGCGAAATAAGTCAGACAGTAAAAGCAGAGAACCATGTGATTTCACTGATATGTGGTGTAGAAACCAAAAACAACAAAAGAACAAGACAAACAAATGAGAAACAGAAACTCATAGACACAGACAATAGTTTAGTGGTTACCAGAGGGTAAGGGGGTAGGGGGGTGGGAGATGAGGGTAAGGGGGATCAAATATATGGTGATGGAAGGAGAACTGACTCTGGGTGGTGAACACACAATGGGATTTATAGATGATGTAATACAGAATTGTACACCTGAAATCTATATAATTTTACTAACAATTGTCACCCCAATAAATTTCAAAAAAAAAGAGTTTTGATTTAAAAATGTGTATGTTATTTTAAGGCATTTTAATCAAATGCCCAAGTGCATATTTTAAGCATGACAGAAATTGCTACTTGAAGCAAATTTTTAAAAACAAAAAAGTCAAAGAAAAGTCGACATCTGTCCTCCAACTTCATTCAATCTCTGCTTCCTCCTTAAATTTCTTCCCAGGCTAAATAGAACCTCCTTATTTTTAACCTCAGAGACTGAAGTCTTTAAAACAGTGTACTCTCCCTAGCTTTAGTTTTATTCCTGGGCATTTCTGAGAGGCAAACTGCTTGCTTGCTTCGTGCCCCATCATAGGGACAGAAAAGATAGGCCTTGGCTGATATCTTCACCTACGAAGCATTAAGCTAAAATATTAATTTGCTCTGTCCAGCACACTTGTAAAGGGAGGTTCGTTGCAAATGAAAAACTTCTCTTATTTTGTATCTTGATCTTTGTAAATGACCTTTTAGTCTTATTATGCTATTTCCTCTTTTCCTGAAGGGAAAAGAAAAAGAAAGCAACTGACTACAGGGTGACCTACCCATCATTAAGTGTTCCCTGACTTAACTTAGTAGTTATTAATGTAGAATAGCTCTTCACATCTCTTTAACGTTGTTACTTAATGGGAATTCATTCAGTTAAAATAAATGTTGCTAGCGCTCAGGGAGCAGATATGTCTACAATTACCTTCCCGCAACCTGCATTTAGGTTCTTGGGGAGCTTTATCTTTTTTGCTCTTATTAGCACACAACACTCACAAAACTAATATTTGTATCTAATGTCACAGGTGTAGAGCCTAAAAGTCAAACCGTACAACAAACAACAAAAATGTAGCCACCCTCTGCTTGATCCTGCCACACCACCCACGGATTCCCATTCCCCCAAAACTGTGATTGCCTCCGTGAAGTAATTTCCCAAGCAAAGCCATCCAATGCCCTGTCATCATAAACTAGAGAGGAAAGGTATTTTAAATTACTCCATCAAGTTGGGGTGAGAAGACTTGGGGAAAGTTGCCATGAAGATACATACTTGCTAATAAGGATGTACGTCCCACAGGGACAACAAATCCTTTTTTGGAAACACAATCTGGACAGTATCTGATAACCTTGTCCCTAAATTTCCCCCACAGCATTACAACTCACAACCTGTCCTCCTTTGCCCACTTGTGCCAACAGCTTCTGCTGACCATCCACCACGCGTACAGCTCCTGGGGGTGGTGGTTTGCAGGTAGTGACGTTATAGCAGCAAATTCATCTTTTTATTTATTCATTAACAGTCAGCCTCTCTCACACACAGATCTAAAAAAGCAATACACTTTCCCCTCCACCCCCGTCTTTTATAACCTAGGAGTGGGGAGGAGTATCTTCAGCGTCTTCCCTTTCCCCTCACAGGAATTGAGACCAGGAAGTGAGCCACAAGTGACATTTATTTCCACCAGTGCCATTCATGTGCCCATTTGCTGGCCATCATGTGTTCCTTCTTTGAATACAGACAATTGTCTCCCCGACTTCTAGGATCATATTGATTTGTAAGAACATTTCCAATTCACATTTCATCACGCATTCAGGTCACAATCTTTCCCCCTCTAATGCTCCCTTTATAGTTTTCTGAATAATCTCTGCTGGTGTATCAATTGCTACCTCCTGACTATCCATCCTTAAGATATGCGTCTCTCTTGTCATGGCCTTCCTTCTCAGACACTGTTTAACTCTTCCTTGCCTATTTCTTTTCCATCTGCCTCAGCCTCTGTGTGCTTTAGAAACTGCCAGCTCCATTGCTAAGCCCCTCTCTGTGCCTCTCACCCCAGGCCTCCCCTGAACACTCTCTGCAGCTTCGGTCCCTAACCCCCTCAGGCAACGCCACAGAGATGGCCCGGCCTTCTGCCAACAGAGAAGAGTAGGCTATTTGTTGCAACTATTTATTGCTTCAAAAATGAAAATAATTTTCTATGGGGTGAGCAAGAGCCTCATTTCCCTCATATATTCGAGCTGGATGAGTCCCTGTCCTCTGAACCTGAACACAGGGCACCTTTTCACTCAGAAATCCCAGACCAAGCTCCTTGGCAATTCTTTCCCTCTATCACCGTCAGAATAAATGGGCATCTTTTAAATTCCAGGGCTTGCAGTACATAGGGGAGATTAGGTAAGAATCATCTCCATTAAGGAAAAAAAATGGGCCATGCACCATGTCCTGTCTGAAGGACACAGAGATGCAGCTGGGTGTTCAATACCTAGTTAACAAGCTTTCAGACGTCTACCTCCAGGGATGGAGGGCACCATCGAGACACAAAGTTAAGCCCAAGCTGCCTCTCTCTTCCCAAACTCCTCAAAATGACATCAAATGTGTCTAATCAATCAAAACTTCAGCCTGTGCCAGCACAAGGCAGAACAATTCCAACGGCCCCAGGGCTTGGGCCTATTCAAACAGGAGTAGAGACTCAGAGTCCCTCTGAAGGCCCTTGAGTGCCAGCAACCAGTAGAAACAGGCCTGGGGTAATGCCATGCTCGAGAGATACCTGCTTCCTTGGGTCCAAGTTCACCCGAGCTGCCTGAGCAAAGGTGGCATGAGCCCAGGAAGGTCAGGTTCAGACATACCCCTGAGGACCTCACTCAGTGAAAACACTCTGAAGGCACCTCCATCCTCACTGGTAGCAGCTGGCCTTTTCCTCTAGACCTGACTAGCTCTCCGAATCTGAAGAACACACAGATATAAACATTTCTGAAATTCTGTTCAGCTAATAAGGCTTTTCACTGCAGATTCCGCCTGCTCCCATGGACCTTCTGTATTTCCTTCACCTGGCTGCCCAACGCTAACAACAGCTCTCTTTGCAAGACCTCTATATCAGAGAGCCCAAAACAGCATGGGCCATTACTTACCTCCAGATCAGGAGCGGAAACCCCGATCTCCAGCTCCAAAGTTCTTGGCTGGGATCTCCCAACTGCTCCATCCTGACTATAAAGGGAGGAAGGTGCTGGGCGTTTCGTGGTAACTTATAGCAGGTGTGAGGAGGACTGGAATTGCTTCAGAGAAACACCCAGCGCCTGGAGGGAACTATAGGAGATCACAGAGCTTGTTTTCAAAACCCTAGTGTATATAAGAATCACCTGGGGACAGTTAAAAGACGTATTTCTAGGCTTCAGTCACAAATAATCTGTTCAATGATAAACACCCTGGGTATGCCCAGTGCAGACGAGTTGCCAACACTGAGGAAGCAGGTCTAGAACTACCTTTAACCCCAGAGGACAGACTTCTCTACGTTATGCGAGGGGCCTGTTCCCAGGGAAAGAGTAGCTTTGGCTCCGGGCTGAGTCAGTGAAAACAACAATACTAAACTTAACTTTTACAGAGTGCTTGCTTGCTGCCAGATATTGGGGGCGGGGGTGCTCATTAGACATTATTTAGTTAAGCTGCACCAATAAACACTGATATCCTCATTTTATAAAAAAGCCTAGATTGGTAAGTGCCTGAGGTCACACAGGTGGTATGTAATTAAAACTAGGATGCACTTTGATTGTTTTGACTGGTCCTTGATCTCTGTTAACAGGAAGTCGCATATCCTAGTAGTGTCCCTTTGTGTCACTGAAAATCCTGAAATGTCATGACCACTGTATGGCTGGCAGCCACGTCCTAGAAACTCTGTGTTTATCTTAGAGATGTCCAGACCCCTTGATGTAGCTTGCAAGGGACCCCAGCCCCTGGAAACAGCTGAGGATTAACTCAGCCCTCACTCCTTGTCAGTGGGGCTCTAAGAGCTCTACATGAGTTAACTCATTCCATCTTGACTACAACATTATTTATTATTATTATTATTATCACTCTGTAGATTAGGAAACACTAGAGCCCAAAGAAATCTAAAAGCTGTGAAGGACTGAATACACAAATGGACAATGGCAGGGCCGTATGCAAAACAGGACCCTGACCCACCACCTGCAGCCACCGGCCCAGGACACCAAACCCTTGTCTGCAACAAGCAGCCTGGGAAGCCAGCCTGCTAAGAGTCAGACTTGTGAGAAGTCTGATTACTATATTTAGTAACAGTCCAGGAAGCAAAACAGTAACCCCTGTAACAATCAGCCCCAAGTGGCCAGGACTTGACTCATAACTGATAGCTTCCCAAGATTTTGTCCCCACGTCCAACTTGGGACCAACAAGAGTGCAGACAAGGGAAACTGAGTCTGGTTACCTGAAGCGGATGTGGACTGGCTCAGAGGAAAGGGCGTCTTCTCAGAGGCTGCAGGGCCAGGCTCGAGAAGGAGACAAAAAGGCAGCCCCAGGGGATCCGCACGGCAAACAAGGCCGGTACTGAAGAGTCTCCCAGGACGAATAAGAGCCCTTCCTTCCTCGTCCTCACGGCCTCTGCACACTGTTCAAGTCAGAACGAATTCTCTTTATTTCTTTCAGCAATGCTCCCCCGCCCCCCGCCCCTCGTGTCTTTCTCTGCCTGAAATGCTTTCCCCACTTTGTCCCCTCCTCTCTCGGATCAGTTTGGCCCATCGCCCCAAGATGTCACTTCCTCAGGGAAGCCTGTGGTCCCTCGTGCTTCTGTTCCCATAGCACCCTGTGCTTTCCCTATCATGGTGCTCAAGACATTCTGTTCTGGTAGCCATGACAGTTCGCCTCTCAGATCTCTGACTGAGGGGCGCATAATTTAGTGACCCCAGCACTGCAGCCATACTTTCCCACCACCTGCTCCCAGCACATGATTGAGCCCAGAGGCATACAACGGCAGGTCCGTTCCTAGATGTGACTCTGACTGGTAACTTGGCTGCAAGACTCTCATCGGCTTTACCAAAACTTTGAGCATAGCACAGTAGATTGGTTTCTAACACATTCCTTACTTCCTTCTCTCCTCCACAGGCGTCAGACATGCATTGTGTTCTGTTGCCTCTACCATGCTCTCCCAACCTCCCCTAGCTCCCTCTCCATTTTCCTGTATGGGCATGCTCTCCAATAAATCTCTGGATGCCTATTTCTCAGAGGACAAGAGATAACATATTCATTTAAGTCTCTCTCTGCTACACTGAGCTATGTGAAAGAGGGGCCAAGTCTGTTTTACAAACATCACCGTTGAGACTCCTGTATCTAGCACAGTGCCTAGCATATAGTAGCCACTCAATAAAAATGTGTTGAGCGGATGTTATTAGATGAAGGTTTAAATCCACAATTCTTTTCAATCTGACTCCAGAACCCATTTTCTCTTTACCTCTCTCTGATTTGTTTTTCCCACTGCCGCCACCACACACACACACACACACACACACACACACACAGCAATATTCTGTGCTAAGCATAATGAAATAATCAAGTATAAATAACCAAGATCTTTCCTCTCAAAAAAGCTAATTGTATAGAGACACTAAGTGTAATTTGCAAAGAGCCTTTATGAGAAGGAGTAAGAGAAAAATATCCAGATATTTGGTAATAATATACCCAACAATCAAGACTTCGTTCTGTTTACTGATGTATTGCCTATAACAGTGCATGATGCATAGTAGGCACTCAATAAATTTTGCACAATGAATGGATGAATGAATTGAGCCATTGAGTTCTATGGATTTTCCCCATTCTTCCTATGGATTTGGCTGCCCTCTACACAAAAGTCCTAGACCGAATACAACACAGGTGTAATGTAAAACTCTAAACTTGACCTTTATTTTCTATTTTGTTGATGACATAACTCCACATTTTGTTCTGGGGTAAACAGCACTTCACAAAATGTCTCTGAAGTCCTCGTAATGTCTGAACTGAGAACTGGAATTTGATTCTTGAGATTCTAGGAGAGGTACTTCAGGCGTTTCTAAGTTCAGAAGTTAGAAAGTAAACTGTTACCGACTTATCCTTAAGCAACTAAGAAATCTTGCCAAACAAAAGCATCCCTATAATTAAATAATTCGACTAAGTCAGCATCAACACACATTCTGCCCAAGGCCTGTGCTGGGTCCAGGGAGCACTGAGGAGAGGAATGCGATGTGCCTCCTGTCACTGATGATTCTGCCGATGGGGCATCTCAAAGGGACACAAGAGCTAAACTAGTGGAACTCCCAATGACCAAAGCTGGAGCAATTTAGGCAACAAAATCAATAGCAGGTTATTAGATCATAACACAAAGTATAAAACTAAACATAATGATGCTTTAGCCCGTTCAGGCTGCTGCAGCAAAATACTACAGACTGGGTAGCTTATCACCAACAGAAACCTACTCCTCATACTTCTGGAAGCAATGGCCATGTGCTTCCTGGTTCATAGCTGGCGGTCTCGTGCTGTGTCCTCACCTGGTAGAAGGAGCTGGGAAGCTCTCTGGAGCCTCTTTCATAGGGCTCGGTCCTCACGACCTAAGCACCTCCCAACGGGCCCCGCTTCCTAATACCATCATCTTTGGGTGTTAGGATTTCAACCCATGAATTTTGGGGGGAGATACACCATCCAGACCACAGCATATGAATTCAAACTGATATAAATAAATGACTGATTAAATAAATAAATGGGAGCGAAGACACAAATCTTTCTTACAGAAAAATCCCAAATATATGTAGAAACACTCTCTCCAGAAGACAGAGTTTAATCCACCCCACCTTCTGAGTGTGGGCTGGACTTACTGAATGTAGGCGAAAGGGAAAGGTAGCAACGTTACAGCAGAGAAATCTGGCAGACGCTCCTTACCCAGGTAACCAACGTTAATATCACTGATGTCATGCACAGCTAATACGATGTGATAAGAAATGCTCTGAACCCCTGTTCTTTCCCAACACTCATAACCCCAGCCGAATCATGAAAGATTAGCTAAACCCAATTTGAGGGATATTCTACAGAATACCTTGGCCAGTACTCCTCAAAACTCTCAAGGTCATGAAAAATAAAGAAAGGCTGACAAACTGTCCCAGACCAGAGGAAACAAAGTAGGCATGACAACTGCCAAGTGGTATCCTGGATTGGTTTCTGGAACGGAAAAGGGGTATTAATGGAAAAATTGGTGAAATCTAAATAAAGTTTAGAGTTCAGTTGATAGCAATGCGCCATAGTTGGTGTCTTAGTTTTGACAAATGCACCCGGATAATATAAGGGGATACTATTAGGGGAAAGTTAAACAGGTGATACAAACTTAGGTGAGGGATGATGGGAACTCTGGGCTCTCTTTGCAACTTTTCAGTAAATCTAAAATCATTCCAAAATGAGTTTATTCTTAAACATTACGTTTTTACTTTTTCAATTTAATATTTATATTTAATTTAAATTTAAAAAATTTTTATTTAACTTCAAACCGTCAAATGCCAGGGGGGCAAAAAATTAAAAACTGTCACATTTTGGAGTACCCCCATGACATCATATATTTATTGAGGTGGTGGTAGGATAGGCCAGACTCCCATGTGACCAGAAAAACAAGGAGAGATCTTGGATCTTCAGTCCTCTATACCTGCCGTTACATTGCTCACTGTCCATGACTGTCTGATATATGTGAAGATGGGTCAGCCTTGTAATGCTCAGTAGACTCCTCCCACCCCACCCAGGCCACACCCTCAGCAAAGATCACATCACCTATCTGAGTGCTGTGAGGAAAGACACATGGCACAGTGTAGACACTCATGTCTTCATTGCCCTATCAACCCATTCTCGGAGAAGCGAAGCCTCTTTTCTTTGGGAAAGGCCAGTTCCACTATGTGTCTGGCAACTTTCAATTGTAATCCTGAAAAGCAAAAGTTTTTATCAAATCTTTGACAAAAGGAAGGGCAGATGCCAAGGCTTCTATGTATACAGAGATTTATGACCCCTCCCCCCCATACACACACACACAAACACACCACACACACACACACACACACACACACACACACACACTGCATTTTAGTCTGATGCAGCTGGAAGATCATAATAAAAGAATATTTTAATACATTGATTTGACACTCTTTTTTAACCCATTATATAACATTTCACACATCATTATACGAGTATATTTGTCTGTCTCAATCCCATGCTGTGATTTCTTTGAGGTTTTGAATTGTTTCTTATTTTCCCTCATGAACCTAGAACCCAGTATAGTGCCTGACACATAGTTAAGTCATTAGTAAAAATCCATCAAATGTATAAATGTGACCTTAATAGGCCTAAGACCTCAGTCTCTCCAACTTGGCTTTATCAACAGAGCCACACGTTAGAAACACTGGGCAAATCCTGGGGCTCACTGATCACCATTGGAACGAAAAGCAGCTGAATTTCTGCAGGGAATGTAGTACCGAAGTGCTGGGGGTCCCCCTTCTGTCTTCCTGACTAGCACTGCCCTCATAATACCGGCGATGCTGATGAGAGCAGGATCCCAGAGTCAAGTGTCCTTTGGGTATAGAGGGCATCCTCCCCAGCACTGCGTCCAGTGCAAATATTCTTCCCAAGGTACATTTACTGGTTATTGCATAAGATTCACTCTGCTAACTCATGCCAAACATCCTCTCTGGAAACCTCAACAGAGCCAACTCAGAGTTGCCTGCAGAAAATTGTGTTGCATCTGATAAAAAACAATCAGCACCATGGCTGAGGTTTATCATTAGGGTGCGGGTGGAGTACGAGCAACACATTTGCGGGAGGCTGCTAATCTCTCTGCAGCCAGCAGCCAAGATTTTCTAACTGAACACCAAGTTCAATGTAATTTAGCATGTTTGCTCAGTGTGCCATTTTACCCCTGGGTTCACATGGAAAAATGAAGAAAGAGCTAATTACACTGTTATCACTTCAACATAATGGGCCAGTGCCCCAGAGCAGCTGCTGTTCCTATTAGATGATGTCACCAGCGGGAACACTGTTTCCTCTTTCCTTAGGCTTAACTTCTTTTGTTCAATAACTGTGTTTACAGGACACACTTGTCTGGTCTGCCTCTCGATGTCTGGCCGCATGACTTTCCTTCTCCCAAACCCTCAATACTAAGCTTGTATCTCTAAAACGGCAACGCTGACTTTGAAGATACTGCGTCTCTGGAAATCATCAGTAACGTAGGGAAAAAAAGATTCCTTCAGCCGGTCCTGAGCCTTCCTACCTCTTACCAACTGCAGGTTCCCAGGCAAGTTACATAACTTTGCTGGAACCTCAGTTCCTCATCTGTAAAATGGGGATGATGGAAGCGCCCTGTGAGGGTTGTGAAAATTTAATGAAACAAGTGAATTGCTTAGCACGTGTCTAGTGTATGATAAACACTCCATTGCTACATACTATTATAATGATTAATTTTAAACACGTTTTATACGTCACCCAAACGTTCGAAAGCAATGGCAAAGGGTAATAAAACGTAATTAAAAAACATGAAGAAGAGGTGCCTTAGCAGCATTCTCTAAGTAAAGCAATAAAATGAAAAGTAGCCAATGATTGGGATGACCTTTTCATTTCTATTACAGCAGATGACACTTTCATTACCTTTGCTTTGTGTACGGGAATGAGGATAGCGAAAAAGACAATCGAGAAACACAAGAAGCACTGGTTGAATAAAATAATTAATATTTGGATAGTATATCAGTGTTTTCTATCATTTTGTTCAAATAATTCACTGAGAGCTACATGATGCATGAGTTATGAATGAATGGAAGGACACAAAATTTGGGGTTAGAAGTCTTAGTTCTGCCCTTTACCAATGGTAGAGACTGAGGCAAGTATCTCATCTTCTCCGAGTCTTTTCCAATATGTAACACAGGTATGTTACTTCATTTACTCCGCTTGCAAATGTTTCAAAAACCATAAAAAAAAAAAAAAAAAAAAGGAATTTAGAAGTGTCCCACACACTTAAGTGCCACACAAAATCCTGTACATGAATGTTTGTAGTAGCTTCATTCACAATCTCCAAAAACTAGAAGCAACCAAAATGTCCTTTAATACGTAAATGGATAAAAAAAAAACTTGTACAGATATTGTTTTCTAATACCATACTCCAATAAAAGGAACCAAGGCTCATTGTAGAAATGACAAATTCTAAGACTAAGGCTGGAAATAGACAAGATGAGTATGGAGCATCTTGTAGTGTCAGAAAGTAGAGAAGAAAACAAAAGGAAGGAAGGAAGGAAGGAAGGAAGGAAGGAAGGAAGGAAGGAAGGAAGGAAGGAAGGAAGGAAGGAAGGAAGGGAGGAAGGAAAAAAGGGAAGGGAAATGAAGGAGGGAGGGAAGGAGGGAGGGAAGGACGGAGGAAGCCACAATGATTGGGGTATGCCAAAGGAATGACCAAAGGTGAAACAAGTAGAGCAACAAAATAAAGTAGTATTGAATTATAACCCAAAGTATAAAATAAAAATCCTTAAGTCCATACTGATATAAATATATGATTGAAAAATAAATAGATGGGGAGAAGAGACAAGTCTCCGATACAGAAAAAATGCCCACAGCTTTATGTAAACACTCTGCCCTCTAGGAGGTAGAGCATAACTCCCACACCGTAAGGGTGGGCTGTAAGTGGTGACTTCCTTTGAGAGAGGACCGTCAGAAAGGAAGGGTGGGGAGAGATAACACTGTGCTGGAAAAACCTGACAAACGCTACTGTAGGGCAACATCGACAGTCAGAAAGCACGTGCAGAGTATGAAGCCTGAATGTGATGTGATAAAAATGTCGTTTTATGTCTGTGATCGTCCTCCAAAAACTCCACAACCATAGTCTAATCATGAGAAAAGCAACAAATTCCAGTAGAGGGCCATCCTATAATATTTCTGACCAGTACTCCTCAAAACTCTGAAGGTTATAAAAGACAGGGAAAGCCTGAGAAATGTTCCCAGCCAAGGAGCCAATGCAGACATGAACATAATGTCTAAATATAATGTGACATCCTGGATGGAATCATGGAGCAGAAGAAGGATATTAGGTAAAACCTAACAAAATATGAATAAAGTACGAACTGTAGTTAAGAATAATCCGTGACTATTTGTTCATTAATTATAACAAATTTACCATACTCGTGTAAGATGTTAATTATAGGGAAGCAGTGTGAAGAAGAATATGGAAACCCTCTGTATTATCTTCTTAGTTTTTCTGTAAAACTAAAACTGCTCTGAAAATTTAAGCGTATTTAAAAATGAAATAAAACAAAAAAAAAAAATCAAATGTGCTGTACAGTTCTAATGTCTTCGTATTTCACGTGACCTTACAACCACCCTAGTGGCAGCAAGGGAGTTATTCGTAGCCCAGTTTAACTGAAGAGGAACCTTAGAATTAAAGAGTCAGGAATTTGCCCAAGGCACTACAGCTATCAAGTTTTATCTAAAACCTCAAACGCAGGCCTTCTTATGCCTTCCTTAATTCCACACTTTGCCTTCTCTGACTACTAAGGTTCAGGAGTAGGGGCTGTGTACGAGTATATGGAGGTCATTGTACCCCCATTGCCTCGGTCAGAGGTTGGCCCATGATAGTTACTTAATAAATAATTTATCAGACATTAAGTGATCGCTTCCCTACAGCATGAGAAAATAGCTTAATAAGGGCTTCCTTTCCAGACATGCCCCCAGGCTATACCATTGGTGACCTCTATGGGTGTCCGCCATTGCTGTAATCACAAGAGTTTGTACATATGAGCATGTTCTTCTGAAGGGTGGGGGAACACTGTCAATCCAGCAGTAAGTGACTGATGTTTAACTTCATCTGCTAAACATCACAAAGAACGTCTTACCAACATAAAAGAATGTCTTGTATCAGGAAAAGAGATGTGGACAACCCAGAGTCCTGTGCTAGGATGGAACAAGGATCAGATCGTACTGTAGGCAGAGTCTGTAAGAGAAGACTAAAGATCCAAATGCCATGTTAGGAGAGCATGAAGAGAGATGGGGGACTGTTGAATAAAACCTCAGACCCAACAAGAAATTATAAACATTGAATTAAAGAAGTTCTAACAGTAGACAGACAGGCCAAGCTGAGATTGTTCCCCCAAATCTGTTCTCAAGAGGAATATCAAAGATATAAAGTCTTTGGGTAAAGTAATTGTGGTAGGTTTTTCTCAACTTTCCCAATCATCAAGGTTGAAACAAATCTTCTGTTCCCTTCCCAGACAGAAGAAGCAAAAGAGGTTATGGTGGCTAAGGCACAGGGAGATGTAGGATTCATCGGAGAAAACCTCACTGCAGGTACCCATTGTTTCCTATGTCAAAAGGACTAGGACATGTTTGCAGAATGTACCACTGCAGAAAGTGCCTTCTCTCTTAGACCATTTCATTCTCCTGATTAAAAGGCTTCAGAGGCTTCCTATTATATTTAACATGAAACTCAACTTCATCAGCATGGCCTCTAAGATCCGACGTGATTTGGTCCCCACTTCCCTCTCTGAACTTCTCTCCTTCCCTCACTCACCACAATCCAGCTCACTGTCCTTCTCCCTGTTTCTTGAACAAGCCAAGCATATTCCTGCCTTATGGCCTTTATGTTTTTTCTTCCTGAAATGCTCTGCTTCCAGATCTCAGCTCAGCTCTCTCCTCCTCCAACAGGCATTTTCTGACACAAACTGAAATTACCAACCCATCCCTCCCTTGAGTTGATGGAAGTCCTCCAAGAAGCACATGCCAAGTGACATCAGACATACAAGAGATAGCCTGTGAGGAGGCTGGGGGAACCATCACACTGTGATGCAAGTCGAACCCGTGTAAAGAGAGAAGAAAGGAAGGAGGGCTGAGTATGATGCAGTTCTGACAAAGTTTTGGCAAGATTGATGCTGAGTCCTCAAGCCAGAGTCACCACTGGAGGAGTCCTGCATCCCACAGCTGGCTTTAGTATCCCCACCATGCTGAGTCACTGACTGGGAGCAGCCCTTGGGAAGTGTGACCTCAGCATGAATGTGGCAGTGGGTGCAACAGATGAGACCACCAGTCAGTGACGTTCCCCACAGGAGACTTTCATGGCCATTCCCCCCTCACTGCAGCTATGCTCCATCGTGTCCCTTTGTTTCTTCAGAGCACTTATCAATATTTGATAGCAGCTTGTTAATTAATTTGCTTACTGCCTTCTCCTCCCCTTTCTCATCATCCTTTTTGACAAGAGTACAGAAGTCTTAGCTGTCTCATTTACCAATGTTTCCTACTACCCCAAACACTTCCTGGCACATAGTAGGTGCTCAAAAATAGTATCAGAAGTGCTCAAGAAATCTCTAGGTCTTTGGCAAGGGGAAAAGGAAAGGAGGGCTATTCCATACTTCTTCTCTTTATTGGTACATTCTAATAGATGCTACTCTACTATAAAAATTAATCAACTTCATAGAGGTTAGAAAAGAAACCCGCTGAACTATAGGTTTTTCTATTCCCCTAACTCACACCAAACTAGGTTATCCATTATTACTTTACTTTTCCCTGATCTTGTCTATATTTTCCTAGGAGAATATATTCTATCTAATCCACCCTCAAGTGAGAAATATGATCATAGTACAACATAGATATACAGTATTTTATATTCTTAGCTTATGAAGCACATCCACCTACATTATGCCATTGAATTCTCTCAACAAACCTACATGGTACTTGTTCTTATTCTCATATTCTAGAGGAGGAAATTGAAAATAAACACAAAGACAGCCAAAGAGAAGCCAAGTAGACAGATTAGAATGCCCACGCTAATTCGCTCAATAGAAGGGAAGAGAGAGTACATTTGGTCCATGTGGAAATGTTTGATTACTCCCCCAGAGGTCCAGCCTGAGTCAATGCAGCAATTCTTTGTAAGATTAGAAAATGAGTTTTAAAACAAAATCTGTTGTCTGGCCCATTTCTAGTTGAAATATTTTTGCTTACCTGACTCCAGTTTAACACAAAACTGATTATACAACTGGAACTTTCTGGGCAGCCACATTTCTGTGCTAAGAGGGTCCTGCTCCCATCTCTAAAAGTTGGCTAACTGGCAAACTCCAGATACCAGCATTTCCTGATGAGGCTCAGAAGGTCCTTATTCACCTCTCTTCATGAAGTCATTTTTCTCTTTTGAAGACTATGGACTTTTTCAGTATTCAGGAAAAATAAAGCCATTTGGACAGTTACGTGATCCCTCTGCTTGCTCACTTTTCTCTAAATTTTCTTTAAAAATAAAATCAATACTAACCATCTATTATAAGACTATATAATGTTGACTTATACCTGTATATGTTACATATAATACATTATTTCCTAAGTATAGCTACAGATTCATCTGTTGGTTGATCCAATTATTGTTTATTGATGACTCACTGTGCATATTCCTGTGTGAGATGACATGGAACCTCTTAACCTGCATTGGAAAGGTAAGTTATGAATCCGCTAAGAGCTTCATGGAAAGGTGTGGACATGAACGGGACCATGGGAGAGAGATCAGGAAAGAGATTTCAAACATAAATTCTAGGATAAGAAAAGGAAAAACATCTGAACCACATGTAATTCTATCATGGTATACATGCTTCTCACAGATACCAATTTTGATTGGCTCATGTTTTTCACTGTTTTGTCCTGAGGACCTTCTAAAGGCTCCAAAGACACAAATAACAGAGTACCATGACCTCTGGACCAACTCCATCCATGTGCATGTATTCTCTCAACAAGGTGGGTGTTTTGGGTTCAGGTCAGCCTGCATGTGGGGCATATGCTGCTACTGCCCACTCCCGGCTGCATGCCAGACATGGCTAACAGATCCCTGATCTTACAATTAGCCCCATCAGATTTCCTCACGTTCGACAACCACTACAATCAACTGGAATTGGCCCTGCTGATGAAACCAACTTGCCACTCCAGACCTGACTCTGCTCAGGACAAGAAGACAGTTAAGTAAATCTTGTCGCTTTCCCCTTTTTACATCGATTCAAACTCAACTTACCATCCCAATAATATTTCATGATAAAAGTTAAAGTTACTTATAAGTTCCATTTATCTGCAGTCTGCTTGTGAAGAGTTATCTATCAAAATAATGTGACTAAGAAAGCTTTGTTTTGTGCAAACTTCATTTGACTTTCAGGAGAGTCACAGGATGTGGATGGAGTAGATGACAAACGAGAAAACCGAGATGGAAAATGAGTGAAAAGGACACATCCAAGGTGACCCAGTGATTTTCTACAAACCTAGGTCTCCTCATTTGTACTTAGTCCTTTGATGAGCAATCAAATAACTAGGCTTTGAAGGAATACATGTGCTCCATGATTTGGGATATTACAGGTTTGCTAAATAGTTAATCCTAGAATCAGGTTGGGGGATACACAACACATTTAATAAATCTAAATTGTTGATTCATGCCTGCAATTTCTTTCAGGTAGTTTAGTTGTGCTCTGGAAAACAATCGTTCAGAAACACCGATCTAGTGCAACCTCCTCCCACTTTATTGATGAGAAAGCTGAGAACTGAAATTCAGGCCTCCTTATAACTATTCCTTATTTTATACTCCATCTTTGGGCCTCCTGATAGTGACTTTAAAAAGCAGCATGGAGGCCTATGGAGACACCTCATGCGAGACACACTGAACAAAGAGTTAATAATACAGCTCTTGGTAACGTGACTGGAAAGCTGGACTCTCAATCTCAATAGCAAATATTTTTGAATTTGTTTACAAGCATGGCACAGTCTGGGTTTCCAGACTCTTCATCAGAAACTGCAGTATCATTCTGCATCCTATTTTTACAGGTACACAGTCTAAATTGAAAATAAATTCCAAAGGAGCTCTAAGGGGACAACTGCAGTAATTTCAGCCTAGATGAGTTGGGAAAAAAATCACCTCTGAGCTAGACCATAAATCCCAGCTATTTTATAGCTTTCTATGCTCTATTGTGCTCATTCAAAAAAATCTAATTTCTTTAGTAAAAAAAAAGTACAGAATGCAAAAGCAGATCTTAAGGTCAGAGTTTCTATCAGGACAACTCTATGCAAGGGTTGTAAAACCCCCTATGGATATCTCTTGAGCCTTCAGATAGTCTGCCTGGGAGTACCCCAGCCTTTCATGCAGCACAAAACTCAGGCAAAGCTTGAGGTCAGTACTTCTCTAAAGAAAGAGGCAGTGCTGGCCCAGGGGATGGCAGCCTCACTCTGGGTATGTAGCTCAATGCCATCCCATGAGGCGTATGCCACCTCAGCTAAGCCAACAGCCTCTTGCTGGGGGCAAGGAAATGACTTAGCTTAGGTTCTCCTCCCCACTTTCAGGTACAAAGAGATAGGAGACGTCATCCAACTAGATAGTAATTGAAGGATAATAGACATCTAGGCAAGAGATGATAGAAGTGTAGATTTCACATTCCCTTTCTGTGTGAGAGCAAGCTCCATGTTTTAAACCTTACAATACAGGCCTTCCACTTCTATGAAACACTGGTATCAACTTCACTTTGCTATTTTTCAGCTGCAGAGATGTGTCCTTTGTTCAGCAACGTGTCCCCGTCTTCCTATCAGAATCCCCATCTAGATATTGCACACACCAGCATCACTGCAGAATTTTCTTAAAAGGCTGGTGAGTCAAACCTAAAGCAGACCACAGAATTTGCAGTCAGGTGGCTCTCTGCCTTCGTCCATGGGTCCTTAGACTATTGAGATGATGCCTAAGACCCCTTCCAGGGTGGTTTTCTAAAGAGATTTTTGAGCAAAGAGAGGCAAAGACCAGGACACTTGGGTGCAAAGATAAATGTTCATAAAATTGCATTTACACACTGCCTTATGATGTATAAAACACTTTTCCAAATTATTGTTTGGTTCTTAAACCTAAATGCACAACAGAATCACTTGGAAAAGTGCCAGCTCTGAGATTCCACTGCCAGAGATTCTATTAATAAATCCAAGCGTCTAGAGCAGGGCCCAAGAACCTGCATTTCTATCAAACACCTGCAGGAGAGTCTGATGCAGGCGGTCCGCAGAAAGCTTAGAAAAACTCTGATTTGCAATATATCAGCCTCACAGTGGCTGTGTCAGCTAATTAGGTATCACTTTTTAGATGATTTTAAAGATTTCAGAGAGAGAGGAACTAATCCTCAGAGAGACTTAGATATTTGCCCAAGCCCTTATATGTACTAGCAGAGCTAGATCTCAAAAGCAAATGTTTAATCCCAAATCTAAAGACATTCACATGAAAAAGGCTGAGTTCATTGCATGAATTAAAACATGAGCATGAAAGAAAACACTGCTGTGTTAGAGAAAGGAACTGTGTGAACGGATGAGCCTGAAAAGAGCAAGAGGAACGAAAAAGGTAAGAAAGAAAGGCAAAAGGAGGTTCTTCTTTATCACCAAGGTGCCCAGGGGTCCCTCCCCAAGAGGTCACACAGTCTCTGTCCCTGACCGCCTGTGACCTGACCAGTCTAGAACTAGTGGATTTCCCCACTGCTATGCGAATATAAACCAATCCTGTATTAGGAGCATGTAGGGAGATTTGTTTCATTTTTCACTCTATACCCTCTCTTTCTATTGTTTTCTTCTCAGACCCCTGGCTCCTCTCCCATTTCACTAGAGGATTTCCAACTGCAAACAAGTGGTAAACACGTCTTGATTTAGTAATTCCTGGGGGCATTCCTAAACTGGAGTTGGGATCTTAAGCAAGTAGCTTAACCTGCCCAGGCTTTAGCAAAACAAAGTGATCAGAATAGATTTCTTCCAAGCGCCCTTTCGGGTGTGAAGTACTGAGGGTCAGACTCGTTTTAGTGAGCCCTAAGTATGTGTAAGGCTCTGTGCTGGGCGTGGAGAATACTAACCAGGCACGGACCCCAGCAAGGGGCTCACCAATTAACCAGGCAGGATGGGCTAGTTATGCGATTTTATGGACTACAGGAAGAAATGTGAAGACGGCAGGGGATTCATGAGAGAAAGCTGGGGGACGGGGTATTCCTATCATCTCTTGCCTGCTATTTTAATATCATCTGCTCTTGTCCCTTCGAATCCATCTGCACGCGGCAGCCTGAGTAATCTCAAAATGCAAATCTGACCACAACGCCCGTATAAAACCCTTTAAAATCCTCCCCTTAAACCTACCATCTAAATTCCTTAATGGAACCTAAAAGGCAGGTCCATGCTTGTTTAGTCCCCAGTGCCTAACACAGGGTAAGTATTTCTTGAATAAATGAGTGAGTGAATGAATGAGTGAAAATATGACTTGGCACCTGGGGTGGCCCTTAAAGGAAAATCAAGCAGGCTGGGAAAACTGGAAAGGGACGGAGGCAAAGTTACAGGGATGACACAGGGAAGCAAGAAAGGGCCTCATCCCCTCTACAAGACCAAGAACCAGCAGGCCAGGTTGACGCTAGGAAGACACAGGTGAGGTGCAGAATGAGAGCCTGAAAACAAACATAGGGTATGTCCGCCCTCTTTGTAAGAGAATTCAGATACTCAGAGCTCTTGGTATGGTTGGCACCAAGAGGGCACTGACTAGTGTTGTCACTGATGCTGATGGACAATTCTGTGACTTTCCAAGCCAAGGGACTTGTGTGCACGATGCAGGAACCAACTCTGTTACCTTGCAGACGGTTTTCACATCAGAAACTCATTTCCCTTCGTTACATTCCATGCCTTCCTTTTTCCTGTACCTACTTTTTTCCTTTTATTTTGTCAGCCTGACCACTTAGAGCTGGTGTAAGTTTGGGCTTGGAGCTCATGTGAGCAAGAGAATGAATAAGCAATGCTTCAGGTTCACTGCGCTTCTCTTATCTGATGAGATCTCCTAGGAAAAGCGGGCCGGAGCAATTCAGAGTCATCACAGACCTGTATTAGCCAGCTAGAGAAACCGGCTATTGAGTGCCGGGCTGCGGGTTCTGCAGGCTTTATCCAGAGGCAGGTACAGCCAGGGTGTTGAGAGCGTGGGCTGCAGACCCACATCCTGAGGTTTCTCTCCGGAGTCCCTTCTTACCAGCGAGGTGACACTGGGCACGTTTATTAACCTCCATGTGCCTCCTCGACCTTGTTTGTAAAATAGGGATAATACTAGCATCTACCTCATAGGTCGGATGAAATGAGTGAATATATGAAAAGTCCTTAGAACAGTTCTTGGCTCATACTAAGTATCACGTCATTGTTACACGCTGCTGCTACTTCTCATGTAATCCACTCTAAACAAACACACACAAAATACTATGAAGTAGGAATTACTATTTCTCAGTAAACTGAGAACTGCAGAGTTTAACTGACTAGCCAAGGTCACACAGCTAGTAAGTGGCAGGGTGTCACAGAATCCAAGTCCCTTAGACCCCAACGCCCAGGCCGACACTGTGGCCAAAGTTTTCACTATCCCAGATGCTGAGACAAGTGGAACCTGAACTGCAACGGGAATCAGAAGCTGAAAAAAATAAATGAATGAGTTATGTTATTGAAGTGGTTCAGCTATGCAAATGTCAGTTGAACTGCCTTGCCTCGGGTTTTTTCATTTGCAAAATGAGGACAAGCACCGTTTATAAACTACATGAAGGCAGTGAGCACACCTCTGAACCAATGTATACTCAGAAAAATACTGTACCGAGGGATCACATAGCAAAATGCTATAATCATTGAGAAAAAGGATGAAACCCTCCACTAGACTCCAAATTCCATGAGGTGAGGCATTGACTCTCTCCTGTTCACAAGTGCAGTGGGTGGTACCAAAAAGATTATCCACAAAAGTTTTGAATGGAATGAATAGAACAGTGCCTGGGATATCAAGGTTTATTAAACCTTAATAAACTACCTTAATGAACTGTACATCTTGTGGGAAATGTGAACATTCAACATATCATTGTCTAATTGCTGGCATACAAAGTGTTACAAAAGAGAATCTGGGGTGCCGTGGATGCATAAAACAGGGGGACCTGACCTTGTCCTGGGCATGACAGAAGGAAAGTGATGTGACCTGAAACCTGAAGAATGAATAGGATTAAGCGGGTTCGTGGACGGCAGCAAGACTGGAAAGTGTGGTTTATAAGTGTTGCTTCCAAAAAGATGCATTCGCCATATGGAAAAGCAAGTGCATTTGTTCTTTGCTGAGCACAAAGGAACAAAATGAAGCTTGAGATAAGAAGGAGTTTGAAACCCAGTGCAGACCTGAGGATGCAGGGAGCTTATGTTCAAGGAGGAAGGGGTACAGCAGACAGAGGGCTAAGGAAACAACAGCTTCTGCTGTGATAGGGAGGGCGCCTTCCTCCGACAAGGGCTGCGGCTGCACTCGCCAATTCTTCTCAGCCCCGAGCCTCTGTAATTCTAATTGGAATCAGGGTTGCCTTGTCTCCCAGCAGCAGTCCCAGCATGGGTGCAAAACCAAGCACGGAAAAGCAAATTAATCTCCATAACCAGCCCTGCTCAGCCCAGGGAAGTTCATTTGTGAGGCTTCCCTCTCTCTTTTTAACTGGCCACATCTCATGGCTGGCCGCGTCCTTCCTACTGAGCTGGTTCCTCCTCTTGTGGAGAAATGATAGGGAAAAACAAATGAATCCACATTTAGGTAATAATGACTCTATCCTAATTCTTCCAGGCATATCTACTGGTGACCGAATAGCAAAATGGTTCAGCACATAATTCTAGAATCAGAGAGATCTGGATGGAATCAGTCCCACCAGCAACAAGCTGTGTGATCTTGGCCATTCTCTGAGCCTCATTTTCCCACATGTACCAGGGGCGTGATTATCGCATGTATTCTGTGTGCACATACCTTCTGTGGTGGTTGTGAAGAATATGAGATCATGGACATAAAGTGGTTTATATCTTTCCTGGCTTGATATAAAATCCAGCCGATTTCATTATTAATAAGAGGAATGTACTGAAAGGATAATTCTCTGCTTGAAGGAACCTACATTATAATGATGACATTTCAGGCACTATGGCACTGCAATAGGGAAGGTGGCAATATTCTGGGGGTCAGGGAATCAGTGGCTATTGATTTGTAAAGCAAAGCTTCAGATGGCAATGATTTCTAGTTCAAAATTTGTTATTAATGCATTGATAGTCTGAAATGAAGCAGAGAGACAGTAATTGGCCCAAAGATGGTCAGTTAAAAAGCGAAGGAGGGAGCTGTAATTTGAACACAAGCAATTCTAAGTCCAGAGCCCACACGCCTGTGCAATTTCTAGGAGTTCGAGCCAAGTCAGCTGTAAAACAAACCCAGTGGCTTCAAAAAAGGCAATATATACAGTGGGTAGGTGGGAACTCAGACCTCCTGGGTTCAAATTCTAATTCTCACACCTACGAGCTGTCTGAGCCACCTTCTACGGCTTCTTTAATCTCATCAAGCCTTGGTTTTCTCATCTGTAAAATGAGAGACAAACAGACACTTGTCTGTTTCATTTTCATAAGAATCAAATAATATTTTTTTTTTTTAAATGGTGCAATTATTTTATTTTATTTTATTGGGGAAGGGGAACAGGACTTTATTGGGGAACAGTGTGTACTTCCAGGACTTTTTTCCAAGTCAAGCTGTTGTCCTTTCAGTCTTAGTTGTGGAGGGCGCAGCTCAGCCTCAGGTCCAGTTGCCATTGCTAGTTGCAGGGGGCACAGCCCACTATCCCTTGCGGGACTCAAGGAGTTGAACTGGCAACCTTGTGGTTGAGAGCCCACCAGCCTTCAGAGTTAGGCGCACAGAGATCCAACCGCCTGCGCCACCGGGCCGGCCCCTCAAATAATATTCTTAACTGAATACCTCACCCATAATAAGCGGTAATATTTAAATGCTAATAAACTTTCAGTGCTAGGAAAATCTTAAAAATCATCTCTAGTTCTTCTTTGTTATTTTTTTTTTTAATGAGATAAACCTAGAGGACCAAGAAGTAGAAAGCCTTGCTCAAAGCCAGCTAAATCATCAGACTGTGCTATTCCAACTTCCAGGTAGCGCTCCCTCCTTAGTGGCAGGAACTGAGTCTTACTCATCTTGCAACCTCTCTAGTGCCTAGTGCTCTAGGGGTGCAGGAGAGGAAATGAAGGATGAATGTAGGGAGTCAAGGAAGGAGAACCAAAGGCAGGTCGAGAGGCTACCCCAGCGGACTCCATGGTCAATCCTGAGCAACTATCTCCATTCATGTTGAATTTCCAGACCTTGTTCTAACCTCAGCATTAGTGGTTATCTCTGATTAGCACTTTCCTTCAGGCTGCAGCGTTTTTTTCCTACTCTGATCTGTTTTCTGCCACTGTTCAGCCTCCAGTGGAAGCTTGGAGATAGGGAGAGTCTGACGCAGGGGACACTGGCTGGGATCTGGCAGGCAGTGAAGTCTATAATTGCAATCAAACCTGCTGTATAAAACTCTCCACCTCCCTCCCTTCATTGTCCCTGTTCCCTCTTTCGACACTGAAAGGGCTCTGCACACAGACCCCCGATGGGCCATTAGGCATGCACTGCGCAGGGAGAACACTGCCAACCCGTCCACATACCAAGAAGATAATTTGCATGATGACAGAGGGTCTTTTCTGACTATGTGCTCTTTAAGAGGAATGGCAATTTTCCATTATACTTAAATTTCTTAAGCACTGACTGCTTTATGTGATGGCGTTAAACGTATCACCGTTGCACTACGGGTAATATCTCTGAGTATGAGCCCTTTGCATATTTTATTTTCTTTAAATGACCTACCAAGTTAATATGCTTCCAGACAATAAATAATACTGTTTCACTTACTTTTTTCTCTACCCAAATTTGCATCATATCCCAAGTTTTAAGGTATGAATGAGCTAACACAGAGAGAGTAAAGAAGGTAAGTATGCAAAGTGGTACTTTCTGTGCGTTTCAGTCTGTCAGTTACCACAACTCTCATGCCCTTTTTAGTTATGGCCGTCACTTTTCCACTACCCACTTGGGTCTCACAATATCCACTTCTACTCAGTCCCATCAAGAGTTGTCTATAGAGGGGGCCAACTCGGATCTCAGAATTAAATTGCTATTTTGGCATTTTTATTGGTGTTGCTTTTGGTGCAGCTACCTGCATGACTATGACCCAAATAAACATGGTTAATTGTCCTGAAAAAGAATTTCTTCTTAAGCTTGCTCTAGTTACCTGGGCTGTGGCTGAATTTCAACTATCTAAATCGCTGATGTGCCTCCGTTTCTGGGGCTCCAATCTGGGTGTAATTTTGACTTGCCTGCTTGGTCCTCTGAACTTCTGTCTTTTGGTATGTGATAATGTAATCTATACAAAAACACTTCCTTTGGTGATCTAGTTACCCTCCAAGACTCTAGATCAGTGTTGCTTCCCAGTAAGATCTGAAAATGGGCTAGAGTGGATTTTACATGTATCGAGCCATCCTGGTCAGCCAGTAACTGCTAACATTTATCGAGCATCTGTATATGCCAAGTACTGCACAGAGCATTGTCCTTGGATTATCCCACGGAACCTTACAACAACCAAATGGGATGGGCACTGTTATTATGCTCAGGAAGCTAAAATGAAGAGCGGTTGAGTAGACAAGCAAGGATGGAAGTGGACCCTTATACAATGAGAGTGGAGCTTTCATGAATGGGACAAGTGCTCTTATACAAGAAACCCCACAGAGTTCCCTAGCCCCTCCCACCAATGAGGACACAGTGAGAAGTCAGCAGTCTGCAGCTTGGAAGAGGGCCTCCTCCAGAACACAACCATGCTGGTACCCTGATTTTGGACTTCCAGTTTCCCAAACTATGAGAAATACATTTCTGTTGTTTATAAGCCACCCAGTCTGTGGTATTTCGTTATAGTGCTGGAACAGACTAAGACAGTAGCTATCTAGAGAAAGTCTGAAGAACAAAGATCTGAAAATGGGCAAAACCCAAAACGTTCCCCACAGGCATGATCTTTTGGGGACGCTGACACTGGCAAAGACACCACTGGGCACTGGCTCTGGTACTGCTAACTTCTGATTCTGCCATCACCCAAATTGCACACGTGTTTCTGTTTTACACTTTCAGAATTTCCAGGTAGTGAGCAGGCACATGGAACTAGCAATCTTGAATCATACAGCTGTACTCAAGGAACAGGAAGCAATCCCTAAAACCTTCAGGAAGAAATGGGTCCTGCTTCCCACCAACAACCACCAAAGGAAAATTCACCTGTAACATAAAGGGTTTTCAAAGGCTGAGTAGCCAAAAATAGTAAATGTATGCATAGCTGTACAGCAATCGACTTCTCTGTCATTGAGCAGGTTTTGAGCCTCACGAGAGCAGGAACTGGGGCTGCCTTGGTCACCAAAGGATGCCTAACTCCTAAATCCATGCTTCTCATCTCATGTGCAGAGACCTGGGGAAATCCATCCTAACTAAAGCAAGCTGTCTAAGAAAAACAAATTTGGATAGAAATACGATTACTGTTAGAGAACCACAGACTATGTTTGTAAGAACATTGTCCCATATAAGCAACCCACCTAAGCAGCCTTTGAAGAAGTTTTGGCCTGAGTCCCCAGAACACAGAGCTCTGTTCCAGAACAAAATAAATGGGTGAGATTCATCATAGCTTGGATGCACCCAACATTTCGTCTGTTGGCTGAACGCACCTGCATGAATCAACCATCAATCAACAGCAACGTCAGAAATGGTGGTGAGGGCACTAAAATTTGTTAAGGGATCAAGAAACTGACACCTTCATGCTTCCTTGTAAAAGTGACATCTTCAGCCTTAGAAAGAATTCATTCTACAGACTCTTGAAATTACTTCCACTTTTCACTCAGTGTGCCCTGGAGTAGATGTTCATATATTCTACACACCTTGTTATGTCCACTCTTTAATTCAACAACTATTTCGTGCCCTTTTTTCTGCTGGCATTGACTGTAAAAAATATAGAATAACAATAACAATATTGAAACACAATATTCAGGGGTTATATTAAAACTATTTAACCACAGGTGTGGCATGGGCACTGATCAATTAAACCAGGCACCTGCCAGAATGTCAGGCTGGTATGTACCAGAGAAATACTAGCCCTGTAACAAGTATTATCACATTACTATATTGTTTTATAGTTTATAGGACATTTTTATATCAAGCACCTCATTTGAATTTCATAAAAGGCAGCTAGGCATGATTATCCCCACTTCACATATAAAAATGATCAAATGGTAAATGATTTTTTCCACAGCTAGTTAATGGCAGAAATAGAAAATAAAATTAGGTGTTATAACTCGTGATCTAATAATGTTTCACTATTCCTCACAGTCCCTGGCTCCAAGGAGCAAATGATCCTGTTGGAATAATGCAAAAACAAAGACAATATACTTAGTGGAGCAAATATATATTAAACACAGGTGCTCTGGATTCAGAGAAGGAAAGAGGAAACTCGAAGATATAAAAACTCATCTTCCAAAAATGGTGGCAACTATTAAATAATCCCGGAATGAAGGAGGCCCCACAGCTCCAAATGTTCTTGCTCAAATGCATCTTTGGCTTCTCCTCCCCAGGTCCCAATCTTGACGCTGCTCACACTAGTTCAAGCCTGCAGAGCCTTCTCCTTAAAATGTGATGCTAAAGTAAGTCAGTGGTGTCATCATTACCTTGGGGCACATTAGAGATGTAGAATCTCAGCCCCCTGCCCCTCCTCCCCACAAGACCTATTCAATCTGAATTGTTATAAGATCCCAAAGAGATTTGTACGTACCCTAAAGTTTCAGAAGTGCTACTCTAGAAAAGCTTTGTGCTTCCTTTATCATGATTTCACTACACCGCCCATCCCAGCTCTTCCACTGGTGCTCTAGAACTTATGGTCCATACCAGAAAAAAATCCCTGTAACTCAAACCACGTTTTAGCTTCTCTGTGATAGAATGAGTTGCGTGTTCATTGTGAAACCTGGCTCCTTCCTGTGGAAACGGCTTCCCTTGCAGGCCTCTCAAGTGAGCGTCATTTTCCCTTCCACACCCCACAGTATGCAGAGCCTGGAGATGAGGTTAGGTGCTCTTCACAATCATTGATAGTCACTTTCCTCCTACTCCCTTCAAACATCCCGCCATGAATGAAGCATATGCCATCAGGCTCTATCATCCCTTATCCTGCTTTGTTGCAGTCACCTGCCACTCTCCTTAGCTTCCTTAATTATGGAAGACTTAGCCCCAACTTCACCGTCTTACTATTCACCCCTTCCCCAGCTCTGTCTCACCATCGTGTCACGACTCTTCACCTCCTGTATTCTGCTGCTACCGTATGCCATCATTCTTGGCGATTCCACACCAACGTCATGGTCACCATCCCATCCCTGTGATTCTCACCCTTGACTAGCTTATCTCAGTTTTCTCCTTCTCCCAACCTCCGCCACCCACTACCAAGACCGTACACTAGACTCTGTTGCTAGTAATAACTGCATTGCTTATGCAATATTTTTTCAAACATCTGCTCTTATGTTTACAACTAAGTCAATTTTATAATATCCCTTATTCTCCTCTACAAACTCTTAGGCCCACGTCAGGACCTCCAACCCACCAGCCCCACCACTTTTCACTGTTCATGACCTGTTTCGTAGCCTCAATTCCCTTCTTACTCTTTTTAGATTCAGTGGTCACTCTCTATAATCACGCCTTTTTGTACACCCCCATGTCTCTGGTGCCTTACCCCTCCAAAAGCCCAGTTTGCCAAAACCCCAAAGGTAGTTTAACTCAGTCCTCCACCTATTTTGCAAGGACACTCAAGCAGCTGAAGGGGGCTGGAGAAACACTCACTACAGGTCTAACTTGTCTCTCTTTAAATTTATAACCACCAAACTCAGGTGGGCCCAGCAATTTCACGACAGTCCCCTGCTAATCCACACTTCCACTCTCTGAGCTGGATGTTCACATGTTCTCATCTCCTCTGAAGTCTTCAACATGCTCTCCCTCTCCTCACTCTCAGCTCTTGACTTACTTTTCATTTCATTTAGAAAATCAAAGTGACCAAAAGGGAATAATCGACTTTCTACCACCTAATCTCTCAAGCTACCTGTTTCTCCACCCATGAACTTTGCTTTTACACCTCTATAAAACTAAACCCTCTGTTTTTGCACTAGATCACATCACTTCTCACCAACCCAAGATTTTGCTCTTAAGACCAACATTTCTTCTCCTCATCCTCAACTTCCCCCTAAATACTGGGTCATTCCCAGCAGCAAGCAAATATGCTGTAATTCTATCTATATTTTTAAAGATCCTTCCATTGTCCTCATGTCTCCTTCCAGCTATTTCCTTCCTGCACTCACCTTCAGAGAAAAATTCTATGAAGTATTAGTATCTTTTCACTCCCTTGTATTCTATTCTCTTTTTTACCTCCTTTGGGCAGGATTTCCTCGTATCACTTCCCAGAAGTCACTGATACCATATCAGAGGCACCAATAAATCCCACTTTGCTAAACCCAGAGTGAGTTCCCTACCCCAATCTGCGCTCTGTACTTCTTCCCTCCTTTTCTGGTCCCTCTTGTGCCCCAGGCATTTTCCGGGTCCCATTCTGACCTCACGAACAAATGATTCTCACCTAATCTGAATAAAGAATTAATTGCCTCCAGTTTGTCCTAGAGAAATGCAAATTTAATAACAGGCTCTTATGAAAAACCAAAATGAATAATCAAAAAAGCATCAGGACTCCAAGGAATGTATCATGTAATGATATTTCAGGTATTATTACAGAAAGCAATGACATTTATTAGCTGTGGAGAGATCAAGTAAGTCATGTCATCTCTCTGGGTCTTTAGCAAAATGAGCATGTTAGAGGCAGAAAAAATTCTAAGATAGTTGACTTAAGTGTGAGAGAGAAATCGTAAGCATCCTTGAAAATAAGATGTATCGTTGGTCATACTCCCTCTGTTCTGCCATTGGATGCAGGATAATGAATAGCAAAAACTGAGTATATGTCAAACATTTGTACTATTTCCAAAACTGGCTTTAAATCGGGACCTTCCTGCCAGGGCTGAGATGTGTGTAATCTGGGATGAAATGGGAAATTTGGAGGAGTCATGCTGGGAAAATCCTGGCACACCTACAAAATATAGCAGATGGAGGACAACATGAGGACCACTGTTCCCGTCTTTTTCGCCAGAGCGCTTGGCTCCCAGTGTATTTTAGAAGTTACCCAGCATGCATCAAGGGCACAGAATATTTTTTTCATTGGCAAGACGTTCTGAAGCATGGTTGTTGCTCAGGGGTCATACAGTTTATAGTATGAAGACAAATTAATTAATGGGACTTCCATTTTGAACAAATATACCCAAACATGAATCCAGAGGACCACTGCTATTTTAAAAGTCGTTGTCTTAGGAGGCTGCTCATAAGGTCAAATGATGGAAGGGAAACAAACAATCTAAGTTAGATAATATTCCAGGCAGAAAAGATCTCTTTGGCTCCTCTGTTCCAATCGCCTCATTATAAACACAGGAGAAACTGAAATCCAAAAGTAGGCATCTAACTTGTCCAAGGTCACCTTGTGAGCAGACGCGTGTCTAAATCTAGAACTCAGATCTCCTGACTCCGAATCTTGTGTTCTCATGCTTATAACTTTTAGTTTAGCAAATTCTATAGACCAAATTGGGTATATAGCTCAAGCAGATAGAGAAATAATATTTTTTAAAAGTGAAGGAAAAGAAGCATGTCCAATGGAGACCAGGAAGTGATAAGCATAGAAGGAAAGAGTCACATATCGTCTCACATTTGTAGTGAAGAGAATGAGTAGGCTAGGAACTGTGACAGCATATTTCTATCTATGATGAACCTAAAACTCAGAGAGTGACATACCTATTCATTTTTTTGCTCATGTAGCAAATTTTACTGAGTGGTTGCCGGGTACCAGTCATTGTATTTGGTGCTGGGAACATGTCTGTAAATGAGACATACGTCCTACTTTCATGAAACACATACCAAAAGAGTCGACTGGCCAAAGAAGATAAATAAAATAAACACAGTAGAAGAAAGTGATTATTACAAAAACATCACAAATTGAGATTGCTGTAAAGGTAACAAACCACAGACTGTAACAGAAAATAACACAGTGTACTTGCTCTAGATTGGGTGTGCAGGGCAAGTCTCTGAGCAAGTGACCTCTAAGCTAAGAACTGAAATATGAGAAAGGGGTCTTTTTGCAAGGGAATAGAACATTAGTAGGCTACAAGAGCTGCATATGCAAAGATCCCGAGGCAGGAAAGGAAAGCATGTTGAAGGAACTGAATGAAGTATTCTGCTGCTGAAATGCTTTGGGTAGGAGCAAGAAAGAAGAGGTAGCATTGGGGGGCAGCCACACGCTGTGGGACCTTGCAGAATACTTCCGATGCTGGAATTTATTCTAATAGCAAAAGGAAGCTAATGGGGGACTTCAAGTTGGAGAATGGCATGATTCTTTTTGCATTTTAATCGCATTGTCACAGCAAGGTCTGAAACTCAGGAATCCCAACTCTGCATGGTGACCTTAAACAAGTCAGTTTTCTCTCCCATCATCAGTGGGAATATCAAGTGAGCTGATGGACATAAAATGCCTTTGAAGAAGCAACCAGAGCCAAACTATCTCCAAGAGTAAGGAGACACCTCATATCTTTCTTGAGTGTCCCAACACGCATAGGTGTTCAGCAAAGACTAGAGAATGTGACAACTCCATGCCTAGTTCTCTTGTGTTTTCTCATCGTTTCCTCACAATAATCCCAACGGGATATGTAATTCTGAGCCTGAATTATATACGAGGAAACTGAGGCTGAGAGAGGTTAAAATGACTTCTCCATCGATAGAAAGTCAACATCTGTTTCTAAATTTATTGGTGTCTAGCCTAAATCTCAGATAATTATAATTCTTATTAGGCCTCTTCTCATGCAGGAAGCTCTTAAGATCTTCAGCCTTGGACAAAGGGTTAAAAAAGCAGCACAAAGTCCCAAACTACTCTTTTTATTAAGAAAATATGTTCTTTTCTGCCAAGATTCACCAATGTCCCTAGGGGACCCACATGGCTTACTTTAAATTGTAACAACTAACTCAATGTCATAATACTGCTCTGATATCAAACTATAATGTGAAGTCACCAAAATTCATTATAAATAGCACTTTAGCTCTGGAAGGGACAGTCAGAAATATATAAAATGATGCCTCATTGTAATAGATTTGGAAACTAAGAACACCAAGATAAAAGGGTAAGGGGTCCTCCTGTCAGCTTGCCTGGGACACGTGCTAAGAAGCCAGCTCTGAGCACTGATTCTGTTCATTTCCTCACGGCTTCAGTACCCTCTGGAATGAGCCGGGCTTCATTTGGAGGCTCAGGTCTGTGGCTTTCAATGACTAAATAACGGTTAATGTTTGGAGGAAGGGGGTTGCTGGATTTATATCCATCTCCATCAATTCCCTTCCCACCAAAGAGGAAAAGGTTTGTTCTCTGAAAGCCTCTGACTAAAGAAGCAGAATTTAGTGGAAGAGCATATCAGAGAAAAAAGGGCGGGGGGAGGCGAGGTGCTCCTCATTCTAGCTCCATGAACCTGGTCCCTTAAAGGGGCTCTTCCCATCTCTAGGCCTTGTTCCCTCATCTATAAGTGAAAGAGTCACCTTAGATTATTTCTAAAGGGCCCTTCGGCTCTAATAGTCCATAATCTTGTATACAAACATTCTCAGTAGGTCATGAGTCTGAGTTTTCCCACAGGGGGTAAAGGGTGTATAGGAAACAATCCATGTACTTTCCAGCTCCATCCGTTAGTTGTGGTGCATATTTGTGATACTTGAGGGACAGCCAATGACAGTGCAGGAGAGAAGAGTTTTAGTTCCTCAAGGAACTGGGCTCTGTCTTTGCTAACCTGGGACTCTTCACGAGCATGTTCATGAGAAACAGGCTAATTACAATGAAATAAAATAGCTGTGTGAGGACCAGCATCCATCCCCTCTGCTGCTCAGGGCTCATTGCCATTAATTCCAACACCCCTTCACTGAAGAAACACATAAAAAAGCAGGATAGGAGAAAAGGGTATGACTCCTCACTGCTCCACTGCCTCTAACTAGGGATAAGTTCATGTGGGTCTGTGTTCAGGCCTGTATTCCAGCATCACCATGGCAACATATTCTAATCAGTAAAAAAGGAGATGGTAATGAAGACAGCTGCTGTATAATGAGCTGGGCACAAACAAGGGCAGAGCCTCCAAAGGGTAAAGGAGAATGAACCAGTGCCTGTATCCTCTGCCTTATCAGAAGGGTGTCCCTGGGAATGCTAACTGGATTACATGCAGTTCTCACGTCACGACTTCAGGTTGAATGTTACATTTCTGTTGCTGACGTGTGACCTTCTCATCAGGCTTGGCCCCTGTGAGCTACCATAAATTGCATCTCGGTCACCCAAGTGTGTGCTTCGCACTGGTATTTTCAGTGTGCCAGTGCATGGGAACGCATCTGAGGGGGCGTGAACCTCTGACTATGCAGTTTTCTTTTTCTGCAAGGTCCAAGTCTATCTTTTCTCCACTTGCAGTAAATAAGAAGGAATCAAAGAGCTAGAACTCTTTGGGGGAGGTGGGGAGTGGGTATCACCTGGGGAGGCCCAATAGTCTGACTTCATCTTTCCAGCTCTACCGTGCAGCACAAGCCCTTGCACGTGACAGGCACTGGTCAACATTCATCAGACGCACGAATGGAAGCTAACATCACTCATCGCCCCTGCCACTGATCCGTAGGCTCCTCAAGAGAGGAAAGGTCCCTCTTCTTCACTACTATATCCTGAGTGCCAGAACAATTTATACCCATTTTGCCATTTAATCCTCACAACAACCGTAAGTTAGGAATTGTTAATCCCATTTCACTGATGAGAAAATTGATGCTTAGATACGGTACGTACCTTGCCCAAAGTCATATAGTCTCAAGTAGCAAAATTAAATCTGTGTCTGCCTGATCACAGAGCCTCCATTCTTTTCACTACCCTGTTAACTAGTTTAGTATCATCACTGAAAAGCAAAACCCATGAAAGAAACATCACACCAGAAGATCAGAAAGAGACTGTAGGAAACCCGATTATCACAAATAAGACTCTAATGTCACACAAGCAGCCAGTCTGCTGTCCTTGCATCTTTCTTCCCTCTTCCTGCCTTCCTTCATGTATCTATCCATCCATTTAGCAAAACTTGACTGACATTCTTTATGCTCTTTATGTGGCAGCAGTGTGCTAGCCATGGAGGTGGAATTGTGAGTAAGTAAGACAGAGCCCTGCCATGATGAATCTTTATATCTTTATTGGGAAAACTGACAATTTAAATAAGAAACTGCAAAAATCTCTTGGAGGCTATAAAGTATTTTCCCAAAGTATTACTGGAACTCACAATACCCATAGTTTTGCATTAGGACACTGAAGTACATACCTATAAAATAACTTGCCCCAGGACACATTAGACCAAACACAGTCCCCTTGATGGTAGACCTGGGATTTATTATTCATGGATTCATGGATTCGTATTATTCATGGATTTTCTGACTGCTGAGGTTAGAACTTCCATCCAGTGCTACCCAACTACCATGTTTCCCTGAAAATAAGACCTAGCCGCACCATCAGCTCTAATGTGTCTTTTGGAGCAAAAGTTAATATAAGACCCAGTCTTATTTTAATATAATATAATACTGGTCTTATATTAACTCTACTCCAAAAGACACATTAGAGCTGATGGTCTGGCCAGGTCTTATTTTTGGGGAAACACGGTATCTATTCCCCATTTTCTTCTCTGGCCTAAATTATGACCTTAGACTCTTTATTGAACTAACCAATGACAAGCCACATCTGTCTGAGGGAAAACTAAGGAAGAGCACATATTACACTGAAAAGTGTTGGCATTCTTAGTTTATATTCCTTTCGACTCCAACCCCTGTTCATATTGCTCTTTACAGCCTGCTTTGCTACACCTAGAAAAGACTCCTTCTGAGGTATTACATTTCCCTCTCTCCTGGCTTTTGGGGTTTGGCTAGACTAATTTAAAAAGCAAGTCGTTTAATTTAAGAAGTGTGTGTGTGTGTGTGTGTGTGTTTGTATGTGTGCACATGTGTGCATTTGTGTGGGCATGAGTGTGTGTGTCAGAGGAGGGAGGGAAAGATGGAGAGAAAGAAAACTAGCAAACTAGAGAGAGAACAAACCTGGTTAGAAATTGAAGTATAAATAAACTATCAATTTTTGTTTTAACCTGGGAAGAGTCACTGCCCCTCAGTGAGCTTCAGATCTTCTTATATAAAACAAAGTTGTAAACTGGATTATCCCTGGGTTTCTTCCAGCTCTAAAACTCAACAGTTCAAAACGAGGCTGTATATTTAAAAAAAAAAAAAATCCCTGCTTCTGGTATCACCCTAGGCACTGCTGCACACTTGATATGGGAATAACTGATGTTATTTGGAAAACCCTACCAGGCTTCCAGTCAAGATGGCAGAGGAGGTGAACAACGTGCTCGCCTCCTCCCACAAACACAATACAAACACAAGTGCATTACAGAACAACAGTCACTGAGAATCACCCAAAGGCTAGCTGAACAGAATTCCTACAACTAAGGATGTAAAGAAGAAGCCATGTTGAGACTTGTAGGCGGGGTGGAGATGTGGGCTGGGCAGATCCCACACCCACGGTGTGGCAATTAAGAAACAGGAAGGAGATCTTGGCTGTGGACATTCCCCCTGAGGAGCGACAGTTCCCAGCCCCTCACCAGGATCCCCAGTCTGGGGAACCAGTGCTGGGTAGAGGAGTCCCAATAACTGCTGTCTATGAAAATCAATGAGGATTGTGTTCTAGAGAGACAAAGGGCTACAGGGGACGAGACACACTGCTCTTAAAGGGTTTGTGCACAAACTCACTCGCTTTGAGCTCCAGTGCAGGGGCAGAAACTCTAAAAGAGCCAGGGACACACGGGGAGGAACTAAATTGACTAGCTTCAGGATGAGGGCATTGGGAGCAGGGGTCAGGGTAACTCTCTCCGGGGACAGAAGTGGTGGAAGTCACCATTGTTCCTTTGTTGAGCTCTCCTTCCACCTAGCCAGCCTGGAGCAGGCAGGAATCAAATTTGTGCTTTCCATTAACCTGGCTAACATCATTCATCCCACCCTGCACAAGCAGCAACCAATAGCAGATCATTTTGTAGCTCCTACCAAGTAGCTCCAAGCCTTGCACAAGTGGTGGCTGACTTTGGCCTGCACCAGAGCCCCTCCCAAGGGGCTCTAGACCCAACATACCTACCTGGTAGCCAGCTTCCGACCCCACCATAGCCGCACCCAACCAGCTCGACAACTGACATATCCAAAGGGCAGCCTTGACTGGCACCAGAGCCAAGCTAAAGTGACTTCCATTCTGTGGGTCAACCCCCATATGAAAGGCCACCTGCTATAATCCAGCTAGCCCTCACCAGATGACCCAGTCATCCTGACGGTCAACCCCACGCACTGATATTCCAGCAGCAATCAAAGCCCAGCTACCTCAGACTATAACCTTATTTAGTGATAGGATCCTTTTAGAGGTAATCGAGTTATAACGAGGTCTAATCCAATAGGGTGGGCCCTGATCCAATAAAACTGGTGTCCTTAAAAAAACGGATATTGGTGATAGACACACACACACACACACACACACACACACACACACACACACGGAGAACATATGACCATTAAGGCAGAGATTGGGGTTATGCATCTACAAGCCAACAAATACCAAAGATTGCTTGGCAAATCACCAGAAGAGGGGAAAAGCATGGGACAGGTTCTTTATCACAGCCCTCAGAAGGAACCAGTTCTGTCAACACCTTGATTTTTAACTTCTAGTTCCCAACAGACAATAAATTTCTGTTGTTTAAGCCACACAGTGACACTTTGATATGGTAGCTCTAGCAAACTAACGTAGTTCCTAAGAATAAATATTTCAGGTTTGATGGGCCATGAGGTATCTACAACTACTCAGTTCTGCCATTTTAGCATGAAAGGAGCCACAGACAAAACATAAACAAGTAAGTATGCTTGTGTTATAATAATACTTATCTACCAAAACATACAGTGGGTCATATCTGGCCCATGATCTACATTTTGCCAATCCCTGCTATACAGTGTTAAGATGAGGGCAAATAAAAGGTAAGACAATAGCACACGAGTGGGACACCTGAGTCAGTCTGGAACTATAAGTGATGTCTTCTCATAAAATGTGCTGAAGAAACGGAATTCAGAGTGACTAACACGAGCTAACAAAGTGAAGAGAGATGAAGGAGAAGGGTAGACTATCCCCAGTAGAGGGAACAACGTACACAGTGGTCTTCAGGGAGAACTGCCTGCAGCCTAGTCTGGCAAGCGCATGAAATATAAAGGAGACTTCAGAACTGCAGTTACAGAGGAGGAGACAGGTCATGAATGACCTTGTAAGACATACTAAGGCAATTGAAATCATTGAAGGCTTTGAAGTAGACGAGACGTATCTTATTCGCATTTTAGAAATATTATTCTAGCTACAATGTAAGATGGGATTGGAGAAGGAGCAAGGCAGAAGTGAGGGGCCAGCCAGGAGTCCAGTGGAGAGATGACAGTGGCCTGGAACAGGAAAATGGTAGTGAGGATGAAGAATAATGGGTGGAATAAAAATATACATTTTTGAGATTCGATGGACAGGATTTGGACATTGACCTCATGTAGATGAGCAGGCAGAGTCAATAAGATACACAGCTCTCTAGTTTGGACAACTCAGCACATGGTGATCCACTCACTAAACAAGAACCTAGAAGAAGAGCAGCTTTTGGGAGAACAGGATGCATGACCTCAGTTTTAGACATGTTAAGTCTGAGATGCCCATGGGACACCAAGAGGAGATACTGAGTCAGCAGTAGGATACATGCAACAAAACTAATATTGTCAGCAGGAACCTCAAAGGGAAACTGCCTCCAGTTTCCATGACCTGATAAAATATTAACAGATAGCCACTCAACCTTAGTGATACAGGCGACCCATTTGTATTTTCATCTGCTCCAAATGCTCAAAAAATCTTCCTCCTTACATATAATTATTTAGTATCCAGAGGGGCAGAATATCACTAATTCTGTTTACCAAATATTTTTTGGTTTTCTCATCCTAGGCACATGGTGAACTGATTCTTTTCATCCTTTTTAGGGCTAGAAGTGGCTAGGTAATTTTATTTGGCCCATGAAGTGTAAATGGAAGGGATGTGTGTCACTTTTAGGCAGAAATTTTAGGAGCCAGGGTCCCTGTTGTGAATCCTCCTTTGGAAATTGTGAAAGCACAGGTTGGAGCCTACATTCCAATGTGAGAACAATGTAAAATGGAAGTTTACCAGGCAACCATCAATGAACATGTAGACTGAGCAAGAAATGACGCTTTGTTTGTTTTAATCCACTGATATTTGGGAAATTTAATTACTGAAACATAACCTAACCCAAAATGAGTGATACTCTGTGAGATTCAGCAAGTCCCATAAGTGGGTACCTGTTGTGTTTTCTCACTTGTAATGCAGACATAAAAAAGAACCAACCTCATAGGATTATTGTAAAGATTATATGTGCTAATACACATCAAATGCTTACAATATCCGCTGACCCACCTGATTTCAGCCACAGCTACAAAGAGTAGCCCTGTGCATGTTCAGACTTACCTCTGCTGACAGAGTTGCTCCCTAAGTTCATGACGCATTTCTTTTTCTCCACCCCACAACTTTCTGTGATACCATGGAAGCCTGTTTAACCCTGAGAAAGAACAGTCCAGAGGCAGAAGGAGTTATTGCCTCCAGGAGCAACCCGCAAACAATAGGGGACAGGAATCGATAAATAAATATGCAAGCTTTTTTTTTTCCAGGTAAATCATTCCAAGATGTTTTGTGTTCAACTACCAGGGAATTCCCATGGAACTGATCCCCTATTTTGGCTCCCTGCTGTTTTTTACACATTAGTTTCCCCTCTGTCCTTGGGTGCCATGCAAAGATACTGTCAAGCATTTGAAGGTGACCCTCAGACCCCACTTCACTCTTCTGAGTCTTCTTCAGACAAAACATCCTCAACCTTCCTCAGACATTCCCTTCGGGATACTGAGCCTCTTGCTGTTCTCACCACCTTTACAGAGCCGGGATGGGCAGATCCAGACCCACGTGATCTGGGGAGAAATGTGCGTACACTTTCTTAGCGGCTACTTTGAGTTGCTCTCCTGCACTGAGAGTTCATTAAAACTGAGAAGGCCTTTCCTTATTTACACTTCCAAGCACATCTCCCAGTTTTCAAATCTTGCAATGGTCTTTTTGACCTCAGTAAAAATGAAGACACTTTTATTATTAAATTACCTTATTATATATGTTATTAAATACTTAAAACACTGTATTATTTCAAGTAATACATACTGAAAATTTTATCAGGAACTATTTCAATCTACTAATAACCCTGTTAGGCAGTACTGCTATTTCACTCATTTTTCTAACGCGGTAACTGAGATTTGTGGAGGTGATATAAGTTTCTATGGTTACACAGCAAGCAGGAGGCATAACCAGCATTTGAAGTCCACTAGGGTCCATGCTTTTATCACTCCTATACCATTTCATTGCATTGAGCTTGTCACCATATCCCTTATTAGACCTACCCTGTCACAATGCGGAGATGCCTTTGAACCTTCAATTTGTGGTCCTGTGTATTGTGTATCTTCCTCAGCCTGGAGCTTACAATCTGCTACTGTCCACCCTTATCATTTTAATGACGCTTACATCTCAATGAGATGTTGCATCCCAATATTTAATCTTGAGTCCTTCTTCATCAGAAATATACATTAAAGTTTGTTACTAGTGATTTCAACAGCAACAGTGATCGTTAATAAGAGGGTGTGGACTCTGGCTCTGCCATGACTTTCTATTTGTCTGTGGCACTGTTAAGGCTTTTCACCAAATTTTCCTGGTTCTCCATCTTTTATGCACATGGTAAGACAACACTTCTTGCTCCTGCTGTGTTTAAGTGGGCATACATGCTTAGTCTTGGCCAATGAGCTGCGAGCTATGAGCAAAGGTGGCATGTATTACTGACTTTGGGGCTAGAGCTTATAATTACCCACTTGAGACCTTCTAGAACTCCCTTTCTCTCTACCACAATGATCAGTGACCACTCCATCAGCTTGGGTCCCAGAGGGAGTATAGTGTGGGGCAGACACTCCAACTGACCAATGATACATTTATAGTGTGAGTGAGAAATAAATTGAGATATAGGGGTTACTTGTTATAGCAGCATAAACTGTCCCATCTTGACCAACAGATTATTCTTGAATAAGTCCCTTTACCTGTTCAGTCTGTTTCAGCATTCAATTTGACAAATAAAAGGGAAAGAAGAATTAACATTTCATGAGCATCTCTTAGCATAATGTGCTTTATGTCATCTCATTTAATCTTCTCAATGATACAAGGCACCATCCCTTGCAAAAATAGTCCCAAAGCCAAAGACATTTTTCAGATCTACTGCTCGCATAGTAATCCAAATCACTACTATTTCTTACTTGGAACGTTGTACTGGCTTCCTACCTCTGTCTTATTAAAATCTCACCCTTCTTAATTCTCCTGCTCAAAACCCTCCAAAGGTTTCTCTCTGCAGTTTGAATCAGATCCAAAGTCCCTGCTGTTTGAATGAGATCTAAATTCTTCATCAAATCCGAGAAAAATTTACACGATCTGGTCCCTGCCAGTCACTCCAGTCTAAGCACTGATGCTCTCCTGTCCACTCATTAAGTTCTAGCTATACTGGTCTTCCTGACGTTTCCAAAATATCAAGCTTGTTACCACCTCATTGCACTTGCTAACACTTTTGCTGGGAATACTCTTCTTTAGCTTGTTTATGACTGACTTTTCCTCATTCAGAACTCAGCCCATATGATATCCCCTAAGCTAAGTCTTCATGGAGCATGCTTGATAAAAGAATACTCCCACTTTATGTTTGTATGGTCCCTTGTCTTTCTTTTGCTTCACAACATGAATACGTATCTGAAACTGTATGATTATTAGTTGGCTTGCACATTTTCAGAATTTCCCTAATGTTAAGGGACTGGGCAGAGACTCTCTCTTCCTTGTTCACTGATATTTCTGCAAACCTAGAACATTGCCCCACACGTGGTGAATCCTCAAGAAGCATTTGTTGAATGAAACAGAATGAGTGCATCTCGGATGTGCAGATAAGGAACTGAGGCTCTGAGAGTTGGACTCATTTATCCAAAGTCTTACAGGATTTCTACGGCTGGGTCTGCCTTTAAACCTCACTGCCTTTTGCTACAGCGAGGCACTGTCAAAGGAGACCGAAGTGTCAGACAGCAGGCAGGGCTCGGTGACAGGCAAGCACTCTCTCAGGCTTTCGAGCCTCCTGTGGATGTAATCAAAACCAACAGGCACATTGATCATGCTTCTTCCCAGGGAGCCCTGAATTTCCAAAGGAACAAGATCACTTGAGAAATCTATTGATCTCCCACTTTTGTCATGCTGTACAGGTGACAAGGAGCAATGATTTGTACTCCACTATCCATAAGCCTATAATCTGAATGTGTGTCTCCACCCAGAGTCCCACAACTTTGCAAAACGCACTGCTCAGAGTGCCCACACCTGAAGTCAGTGTCACCATCTGTGTCCGCTCTGTTTTGCCATCTCCTTCCCATTCAGAGAAATGTCTCCCCCTCCTCTCCTGCACCCTGTACACAAAGCCAGCCAGCCCACCCCAGCTGTCCTCTCATCCGTCTGACACGCACTCATTGGCCCAGAGCCCCTGGAGGGGCGGGGCTTCTGTCTCGGGGGCTCTTCAAAAGAGATCCTTACAGAAGCACTCACCCTCTCCCGCCTCCTGCGCTGAGCCTGTGCTTTCCTGCCTGCTTTCTCTTTCCTTTCTGGCTCATCTTGGGACAGAGGCTCATACCAGAGGAAGATCTTCATGTCAGTGATGGAAAAATATGAGACTGTTTCCTGGATCCCCCAGCAGGAACTGGAAGATCCATTCAAGAGATACCCGAACAGCACCGAGGACTACCTGACCTTGCTCTGCGGGCCTCAGCGCAGCCACCTCTTCCTCCCGGTGACTGTGGTGTATGCACTGATTTTCGTGGTTGGGGTGGCTGGCAATCTCCTGGTGTGCCTGGTGATTCTTCGGCACCAGACTATGAAGACACCCACCAACTACTACCTCTTCAGCTTGGCAGTGTCCGACCTCCTCGTCCTGCTCCTTGGGATGCCCCTGGAAGTCTATGAGATGTGGCGCAACTACCCCTTCCTGTTTGGGCCCGTGGGCTGCTACTTCAAGACGGCCCTCTTTGAGACCGTGTGCTTCGCCTCCATCCTCAGTGTCACCACGGTCAGCGTGGAGCGCTACGTGGCCATCCTCCATCCTTTCCGTGCCAAGCTGGAGAGCACCAGGCGGCGGGCCCTCCGGGTCCTCTGCATCGTCTGGGCCTTCTCTGTGCTCTTCTCTCTGCCCAACACCAGCATCCACGGCATCAAGCTCCACTACTTCCCCAACGGGTCCTTGGTCCCCGGCTCGGCCACCTGTACAGTCATCAAACCCATGTGGATCTATAATTTCATCATCCAGGTCACCTCCTTCCTCTTCTACGTCCTCCCCATGACTGTCATCAGTGTCCTCTACTACCTCATGGGGCTCAGAGTGAGTATCCAAGCCGGCGGGCTTGAGGCAGCATCCCTTTTCTCACTGACTCCAAGTTTTCTAAGAAACACTTAGCATTGGAGAAATTCAGAATTGGAAGGGAGCACAGAGAGAAATAGAGTGAGCTCAGAGGGGAAACTCCTACGTTAAAAGACTTGCCTCAGTTGGACAAATAGTAACCACAACTATAAGTCATTTCCTGTAACTCACCTTCATTATTCTTTCCTCTATACGTGGGGTTTTCAAACCTAGGTGTTCCTACCAATTGCCTGGGAACCTTCCTATGGGTACCAGTGTGCAGGCCCCTCCCCCAGGGAAATTCTGATTCAGTCCGTCTGAAGGGGGAGGCTCATTTTAAACAGGAGAGACTGTTCCACACTCTGCTGGCTCCCTCCTGCCCCACTGCCTGCACTGACGTTTTCCTCGGCGCCAGCCTGGCCTGAGTATAACATAAACTTTCCCTGCCTATCCTATTCTCCAAGACAGACATACGGTTTTAAAGTCAGACCCTGTCCTGCAGTTGTTCTGACACTTTGGTTGAAATGATCAGGTTAAAATACAAAAATGCGGCCTAAGTAAGATCAACTTGGATTTCTCTTGAGCAGGTGGAGGTTTAGAAACAGGGAGGTGATCACAGTACATAAGATAAAGTAGAAAACAGTGTGAGTAAGAGTTAACTGGGATTAATAGAAAGGTATCACTGAGTTTGCCCATATGATATGCCCATATTATATCTTATAATTATAAGTTCCTTTCCTGTGCTCCTGGTGGTAAACTGATTCCTTTTTAAATTTTTTGCTGGATCTAAATTAGCTGAAACTATTTTTGATGTGAGTCTATACAACTCCTCTCCTGGTATACTCTGCATCCAAATTCATAGAGATGAAGTCTGACTGTGACACTTTTATGTCCATTTAAGGAGGTGGCTTGTGTAGGAAACAGTCATGAAACCATTTAGACTCTCAGGTCTGAAGCTCACATGCCATCTGCCTCTAGGCAAGCCACACAATTCTCTCCTGGAATTAGTTTTCACATTTGTAAAAGGAAAAGGTCACAGATTACATCGAAGGCTACTTATAGTTCTAACAGTATGGATTCCTTAAACAAGGGGGGAAACCTGTGAGTGGAAGCAATGTGAGTTATAAATGAAAGAAAAACAAAACAGACATCATATTCATATCAGATGCTTCAATATGGCTCTGATACCGTGTATTATATGACAATTAATATACTCTTATCTCAGTGGTGAATACCGACCCTGCCTAAGGTGGATGACAAGGTTTAAGCAGGAAGAACAAAGTCTAAGTACCACTGATGTCTGGACAGGAGCAAATCTAATCCGGCAGAGCTGTGCCAGTCTCCTCCTGGAGGGCCGGCCCCTATATTCTCAGAGACATACTCGTATGTCACCCTAGACTAGCCCATGGTCCTGTCTTAAGGTGGAGATCGCTGTGTGATTCCAAGTATCATGAGCCCTGTGTGAAATCTGCCCCCCAAACTTATCAATAGTATCTCTTCCAACACCAAACAGTCATTTATCTTGGGTCAATTTGGAGGAAACATTTAACTTTGAGTAGGAAACACCTACATCACCACCCCTAATTATGTTGAGTTTCACTTCATTTTGTTGCCATGAATTTTATGGCTACTTTGTATCAAGAGCTAAGTGACAGCTCAGAAACCACTCTAGTTTGCTTTGTGTATGTAATGCAACTTACAGTGTCCGTTTCTCAAGAAGGATGAAGTGTTACCCAGAGCACCCCAGGAAGGAACTCCATGAAGTTTATAAAGATCTCTAGACGTGAGTCAGGACATAGGCCATAGTCTGTGCCACTGGCCTCAAGGCTTTTGCATATGCTGTACCTTTTGCTGTATCTTTGCCTGAAATGTTCCTACTGTCTACCACTACAGTAATCTCTTTTGCCTTTCAAACTCTCACTTATCCTGTAAACCATATTTCACTCACACTTCTGCAGGGAGGTTAGTTCTCCCTGCTTCCCTAGCTACACCTGGTCCTATGTAGGTGTTCACGGTTCCTGGTGCTTTCTCTGCCTTGGATTTATCACAATTTAAAATTCTCTACTTGGAGCTGCCTGGATAGCTTTCTCTCCACCTAGACTGTAAGATGAATGAATGAATGAATGAATGAATGAATGAATGAATGAATGAATGAAGTTAAATTATGTCCCTCATTGCTGGACGTTAGCTTCTCTACCTTCAAAGAGACTTGGAAATATCACAAAGGGTTTTTTTGATCTAAGCGATTTTAAAGAAACTTAAGTAACTGAGATTATTAAGTTATTGATTCTCTTGGCAACTCTGAAGTTATGATAGACTCTGGGACCCACTGCCTTCAGAAGGCAGAAAACCCAAGACTGATGAAATCCCAGGACTGGAGAAGGAGGAGCAGAGCCACATGTATGCTCACAGCTGAGCATTTAGTGCCACTTCATCATTCCGGAACACAAGTCACCCCTGAGCTGCTCTCCAAATTTCCAACAGGATGGAGACGGAAAAAAGATAATCCCAGGGCAAGTTTCTCCAATCTGGGAGGAAGTCCCGCTGAAGCTCTCACTGCTGCTTGTAGCTCCTGCATGCAGCATTAATGCTTGAGATGAAGAGGATGCATTATAAACTGCAGCAGAATTCAGCCATGCCAAACAAAGGTGGACTGATTTTGTTTTTTAAATCAAGAAATGTTGTCCGGATTGTAGCGCTATTTACACAAAAGCTATATCTTGGTATTCTGAAGCTTAGTCTTCACAAACTATATAAATGAACAGCTGGTGGACTAATTGTAATCATATAAAAAAAACTGATCAGAGTACTATATCAACCTGAGCGATAACCATCCTATATGGACCTCCCCTTCCCCTTTCATCTCACATAGCTAAATGGGGTGGGGTAGCCTTCCGAACTTCTTATAGGGTAGCCACATTTTTTTACTCCTCTTTTTGTAACTTGACTTTTAAAATAAAAGTTTGGGGGAGGGTGGGAATAATTGATGGTTCAATAGCTACTTTGTCAAACACCTGTAGGGAAATTAAATTATTCAAAAATAAAGAACTGATTAATGGCCTCAATCCATTCAACAGGACTTTCTACATTGCTAATGAGGGAAACCCAACTCAACTGGGAAAGATATGAAGGGGGGTTTAGTCATGAAAAGTCCAGAGGTTGAGCTGGCTCTTAGTGATGATTGATCCAATAAAATATGAGGTCCTAGCTTTGTTTCTGCTTCTCTGCCCTTCTTTCTGGGGTGTTTCAACTTTAAGATACACAGTGGCTCACCGGTGGCTCCAAGCACTTCTTTCGTGATGGAAAAAAAGACAAATAAAACCAAAAACCTAGCTGTTGTAATTCCAGACCACTCATGCAGAGAACAAGAAGGGCTCCCTCTGGCAGTCCCAGTAAAGAAGAAATGAAACTCCCATTCCTAGAAATACAACAAAATACCTGAAATCTCATTGGTCCCTATCATTCAATCACTGTGTCTAAAGCATCATATCTAAGTTATTTAGGGACTAAACCTGCAGCTGGAAAGAGGATCTTTCCAATCCAAATTAATGACTAAGAATAGAGAAGGAGTAAATTACCTAAGGGAAAGTCAGGGTATTATTGGTAAGAGAAGAGGAAAATAAATGTTAGAGAACCAATTGTCAAATATACAAGTATACCATATTATCTTCTAGATATGTGATAGTAATTTATCATGAGTCCTTAAAGCTTCCTTATCTGGTTGAATATCCCCACAAAGTAAAAATATGTAAATTTAAGAGAAAAATATTCCACAACTAGATAACGATATAGGTCTTCAGTGCTATGGGAGTTCAAAGGAAGGAGAGGACAATGGGCTATATAGTGGCCACCAAAATCTTCCAGGAGTAGATGGGACTTGAACAGGGCAAGAAAGATTGCATGTACAGGCTGTATTAATGTTTGAAATTTTCAGGTGCTACTTTAAGAATCACCACATCTTCCAACAAGGATGAGTATTTTTAACATCTAAACTCAGAAACATATGCACCCTTATTAGTAAAATTAGTAAACCTCAGTTTCCCAAATTGTGCTTCTCAAGATGGTATTCCACTGAAAAGGGTTGGAGAAGGGTATTATTTACTCAAAGAAGCACTATACCCCCTTGTGACTGGGGTGAGACATGTGAGTGTGGAAGGTGGGGGGGGGGACAGTGATACACTATCTCTAGTGAACATTCATAATGTCCGTTAGCATGTTAAAGGCTCGGAGAAGACCCACAATGAAGACTATAAACTTCATAAAGCACCAATCATACCTGTTTTTGTTTTCTACTGCCTCCCTACCACATAGCAAAGGGATTCTATTCTAATAGATATGTAATAATTATTGAGTGAATAAATGAATGAATGGAAAATCCTGCCTTTTTTATTTCATAGTTCACATTTTTCATGGAATACCTATTAACATACTATGTGACTAGCGTCCTACAGAATGGCAGGTGATAAGTGGTTACACTGCAACTTGGCCACACCATCTATCCAGTTGAGTTGGGTCACTGGATCCATCTCCACCTTTTATTGTTAAACATTTGACAAATTCTTACATTTATTTTAAGTCCCAGTTGTTGGTCTGCAAAATGAGTGTTAGAGTCATACTTCTTGGATCTTCACAGAAGGAAAAAATGTTTCTCTTAGCATCTTTTTCTGCTTCCCTTGCAGCTAAAGAAAGACCAACCCCTTGAGGCAGATGAAGTGACTGCAAATATTCAACGACCCTCCAGAAAATCAGTCACCAAAATGCTGTGTAAGTCCTCCATTTTTTTTTGTTTGTTTGTTTGTTTGCTTGTTTATTTGTAAAACAAAGGAGTTACCTTTGGTGCTGAGAAAGTGCTTCTCGGTTCAGGATCAAAATTCTTTATAATATTATGGGCTGGTCTTCCTTGGCTTATCAAGTTTCTAAGACCAGTTTTCATTTCTAGTTCAGTTTTAAACACTCCAAACAACACACTAAATGCCATGCATTGTAATATGCTGTGTGGCGTTTGATAAATCACATTACTCTCTGGGCCTTGGAGCATCTCTTTCCCCCCTCTAAAATGAGCAGGTGGTTTTTAACCTTTTTTGTGTTATGGGTTTCTTTAAAAATATGATGGAAGCTGTCGACTCTCCACTTAGAAAATGTACATGTGCACAATACACAAAACATTTTACAACTCATATCAGGGGACCATGAATCCCTGATACCCATCCTTGGACCCCATGGGATCTTTTAATTCCGGATTAAGAACATCTGGCCAAGAGTACCTCTAAAGTAATCATTCCACCCATGACATCACATGATTTCATATAAAACAACCCACCCTTTTGCATAGATCAGAAGTTTACAAAACATATCCAGGCACTGATTCACACTCTCCCAAAAGAATGCTGTAAAAATAGATGATCTCGTGGCAGCCTATGCGAGATAGTCCCGGGAGAAAGGAGATTCATACTATGCTTCCAAGTCAAAACCTAAGGTGTGGAGGAAACAAACCCTCTGGGCTAATATGCCTATGAAGAACTCACTGAGCTACCATGTTTCTCCGAAAATAAGACCGGGTCTTATGCTAATTTTTGCTCCAAAAGACACATTAGGGCTTATGTTCAGGGGATGTCATCCTGAAAAATCATGCTAGGGCTTATTTTCCAGTTAGGTCTTATTTTTCGGGGAAACACAGTATGTGGCATCTATAGAAAAAAAAATGAACAAACTCGAAGTCACTAAAATTTATCTTTTAGTCTCTAATAGTCATCTTCTTGGAAATGTTTTAGCCTCTGCTGGCATGTGACTTTCCCTGTTAAGAAATCTAGTGTCTTTGTTATCTCTCCCCTTTCTCATTGATCATAATCTTCTCTCACAAAAAGACTTGAAACACATTCATATTAAAGTCACAATGATAAAATATACTGTAAAGTCTTTGCCTTTGGTGAGGAGGGTGCAATTTTAACAGCAATTAAAATTTTAATTAAAGGGAATTGTAGGCAGTAATGAGCAGGTTAGGGACCTTTTCTTGCGGCAACCTCAGAAGAAACTTCCAGATATTCCTGAAAGCACATCACTGAGGCAAACAATTTACTCTGAATATGTTTAATGCCACCAGGAAATATCTGTACTATTGACTATAGTGACCTCAGTGCGCTCACAAAAATAGAGAACTGTAAAATAAACACCCATACACCCATCACCCAGCTTCAAACTTTATCAACTCAGAGCTAATCTTATTTCATCTATAGCCTCATTTCTCTCCTTCCCCCTACAAGATTATGTTGAGACAAATCTCAAGCATCATGTTTTGGAGAATGAAAATATTTTATAACTTCAGAAGAGAAAAAAGTACACATTTATATTTGTGGAGATGAAATGACCCAGAGAGAAACTACAGTAGCACCAATCTCTGCTTTCAGAGCTGAAAATAAGAAACTAGAAGGCGCGACTTCCTGTGAATCTATAATTATGTCAAAATAAAAAGTAGAAATAAACAAAAAAAATTGAAAGGAATTCTGTACCCTAGAAACTTCCAATGTAATAAACACATTCCCGTCCCAAGCAAAAGATGTTTATAAAGCAATATTATACTTACGGTTGATGTTTCTCTCTCTCCTCCCTCACCCCTTACAAAGTTTTAAATGATTGAATTCAGAGAAGCTTCTAATTCCTTCTAGAGCAAGAAGATAAATTCATACTATATTTAGTAGTTTGTTATTAGTATATGACTTTAAAGAACGCCAATTGCTTGAACACAACTATTTTATTTATATAACAATTTATGTGGTTCCAACAGTCTACTTGCAACATAATTCATTGTCCACAATAGAATGTTTTCAGAATTTTGAATTAATTCAATACTATTTTAAATATTCTGAAGGAAATTTACATTATACAAGAAATCTTGTACAATCATATGGAAAACTGATCCTAAATCCTATGCAACTCATTCTTATGTTTAAATATTCTATGTAGAGGCTCTTTAGGATCTAGTCAATGTGTAATAATCATAGCATAACCAAGATGGAGGGGTGAAATGCTAGAAGGAATGCATGGGACTCAGAGTGGGAAGTGTATACCTATCCTTGCTTTGACTGCCTTTTGCTCTCCCATTCATCATTCTTTTTCAGTTGTCTTGGTCTTAGTGTTTGCTATCTGTTGGACCCCATTCCACATTGATCGACTCTTCTTCAGCTTTGTGGAGGAGTGGACTGAATCGCTGGCTACTGTGTTCAATCTCATCCACGTGGTGTCAGGTAAAATTTTAGCTAGTCTGGTTGCACCACAAGTATCTGGGTAATTGCAGTTTCTTCATCTTGCTTAGAGCAGTGGGTTCTATCTGGATATACTGAGTTATCATGGGGACCTGCCAGACTGTGATGAAGAAACTTTTTATTTTATTTAAATATTGATTAGGTATGTGACTGGTCCAAAAGAAATATACCAGATCACTATTTTAGATGCTACTCTATGGAAGACGTCAACTCTAAGCATGATGATCACAGCAGGAAAATGTTCAAAGGAGTGTTTCCTTTGGTTTTCCTTCCAATCACCACTTGACGGAATTGGTTCTTCTTTATTAAACACCCATGTCTCTAAAATCTTGTACTGTCTTCAGCAAGTGTTAGATCCTCATGAAAACCAACCAAAAGTTATTCATGGGACATCAAGGTCTGCCTTTAGGCTACTCTAATGCTGCTTGTTGAGGATACCATAGAAGATGCGGGAAATAGTGGCAGAAAGGTCTCTAAGTCAGAAAACTTGGATTTCCATCTCACTTCTACCACTAATGTTCTGAATGCTCTGAATAACGTGGCTTCCTTCATGCCAAAGTTTCCTCAACTGTAAAAATGGCAATAATGCTTGCTCTGTACAAACTATGGGCTGATGGTAAAAATATTAGCTATTCAAAAGCTTTTAAGCTATAAAATGCTATATATCTTTTTATAATCTTCACAAGGTTGTTAAGTAGATATTATCATCATTTTACTGTTGAAGAAACAATTCCACATGGAAGAAATGGCTTTCCCAAAGGCACATAGCTGGAAAGTAGTAAAAACAGGGTTGCGGCCAACTCATCTAACTTCAAGTTCAGTGTGCTTTCACCTAAAACAGAGCAGAGAATGGCCACATAGGCCCGTCTTTCTCAGTCAGTGTGTCTGTTAGTATTAGATTCAGACCATTTCTGCCTCTCTACCTCTGTTAGTCAACAGCTGGTTCACAGAGAAAAGATAAGATGAATTTGTGCAAGTTAAGCTCCAGATGTGCACAGAGCAAAAACAATAATATTCATATGTCTATTGAACACCATGAATATTATTTATGTTCTCTCACCATCTTTTTGTACTCAGCAGGCTTTGTGTACAGCTTATACCTGGACATTAGTACTTTCTTCTATGTTAAATAAATAATAATATTTATTGTTCTGAGCAAAATTCTCAAAAATATTTCTAGCTCTTCATGGTTAATCTGAGAAAAAATGGGAGTGTTTAAATAAATCGGAAAATGTTACCAGATCATGTAGGACTGGACTAGTTGACTATTCCTCTCCAGATACATCTAGACCACCATTTTAAGATTTCCAAGTTATGGCATTTATAATATTTTCCTCCCCTACCATGCCAACCAGATGAAGCCTTAAATGCTACAGAAAATGCCCCTGAGCTGCCTTTTCATCCTCAAGTTAGAGTATTCTCATTCATTGACCACATTCTCGTCAAACTTGTTAGAGAATTCTACCCTTCTGCATTATTCCTGCGCAAGGTAACCACTTGTGCATGTTATGACTTCTGCCTGCAGTACTCTGTCCTCTCTTCCCCAACTATCTCCTACCCATTTCAGGGTTGGACTAGTGTCGGATCATCCCCATTAAATCTCTCATGACCATCATAGTCCTTGAATTTATGAATTCCATTTTATGAATTCCATAGCTTGACTGCCGGTATTACATATTTTGTTCTTAACAGAAATTATTTTTTATTATCCTATTGTTAATTATTGAAGTTAGGCAGAGATCTTGCCTCTGTGATACTATTCCAAGTCCTTGGAGAACACAGTCTAAATAGACTACCTTCTAATGTGCCTCAAAGTCGCTGGCATGTTCAATCAGTATTTATTTATTGAGTGAATTAACAGTTCATAGAAACGTTCTCCTTATATCCCTTTCTTCCCAATTCTGTGCACAGAGCATATGGCACTGTGAATGTCCTGAACTAAATAAATGAGGACAATAAACATGCTTAATGACAGTACTTATCACGTGCTTCATATTCTTAGCCATTCTCATCCCCTCTGTGGATAGTATCTCAAGTTTATCCTCACAATAATTCAGAGAGTTGGGTTAGGCTTATATCATCATTCCCATTTTATAGAGAAAAAAAATTGAAGTTCCAATTCTGTCTAAGGTCACAGAATAAGCAAGGGCCAAGAACAGAAACTAAGCCCTCTGATTCTCAACGTGAGGCTCCTCCTGGCTTTGGGAAAATAAAATAGCATATGGTAATAAAGGAAGAGCATATACCAAACAAGAAAGGGGCAGTGTGCAAGACATTTGGTGGAGAAAATAAATAGCAGTTATCCAATAAGGCTGGAAATAAGTTGGGAAGAATCATCGAGGGGAAAGCTAAATAAGAAAGAACACTGGGAAACATTTCTTTAAGGAGATATTTAGCATATAAGGAATCTCAGCAGGGACTATACCTTGACTGATTTACCTTTTCTCCATTACTTGCAGTGTCAAATTATAGATTTAAGCAAAACTCCAATGAGATAAAAAAAAAACATCTCTCTTTCCTCTGATAGTTAAGCATCTCTCATTAATGCTATGGGAACATGTTCTTTAATTAAACAAGTGGGGATCAAAGGAAGTTGCAGAATATCTCAGAGAGATCCCATGCCAGCCTAAATTTTTCTAAGACTCTTTAATCTTTCTGTGTTTCATTCCTATTTACACAGGTGGTAGGGCATTTTGTATTCTCCATTAGAGTCTTGTATATATTATCATTTCCAAAAGAGACAATCACAGCTTTCTAGGCCTTTTTTAAACATTTATGCTTCTCTCTGTCATGTTTGATTCCTATTTACACAGGTGGTAGAGCTTTTCTTATTCTCAGAGTCTTGTGTATAGTATCACTTCCAAAAGAGGCACTCACAACTTTCTAGTTTTAAACATGTGTGCTCCTTCCTGTCATGCCTCACTCATTTTCTCCTTGGCATGTCTCTTGAACCCCCTGAATTCCAGGTGTCTTCTTCTACCTGAGCTCAGCTGTCAACCCCATTATCTATAACCTACTCTCGCACCGCTTCCGAGCAGCATTCCGGAATGTGATCTCTCCATCCTGCAAACTGTGGCCCTCCCAGCATCACCCACAGGGGCCACCTGCCCAGAGGAACATCTTCGTGACAGAGTGTCACCTTGTGGAGCTGACTGAAGAGGCGAGTCCCCAGTTCCCTTGTTAGCCGTCCATCTGCAGCTCTCACCTTCCCACAACCCTCTATACTGCACAGGTGCCATGAAAGGAAGTCTCAACAGTCGACAGTCCTCTCTGCCTCCGCACTGCAGGGAGGGACAGCCCATAATTTATGCCTTCTTATATGAGACTGGGGGGGTGGGGTGAAATGGCTCTTAGAATGTATATACCCATTTCTAGGTTTATTTAAACAAAAGTGGCAATGGCTACTAAAGTCTGGATCTAAAACCCAGAACCTCCTGATTTTTAACAGCCTTGTGCCCCTTCACTAGTTTATGAAGGGAACATGACTAGCGACGCATGGCACTTGTGCTTTCAGTATTTTCCACTAATGGGAATGGTTTGTCCTGAGTCATCCACACCCTGAGTCAGGCTGTCACTCTTACAACTAATGGTCCCTGTCAGCCACAGCAGGGAGACATGTAGATGTGGTTTCCTTTGTATGAGTTAAAGGGTCCCTGCCAGTGTTTCTCCACAGCAAACTATTTACCCTGCTGCCTACATTCTGTTGTTATAATGTGACTCTTTGGAGTTCTGAAGCCTTTTTACTTTAACAGTCCTCCTGATAACATGGGAGTGCTCCTTACAACTATTCCCACTGTCCCAATCCCCAACTCCTTGTCAGTCATTCCTCACCAGGAATGAGATCAGATACAAGTTCTACGCGTACTTAGAGACGGACGGGAATAGAGCGGAGGCTGTGACGGAAAGTCAAAAGAGATGTAAATTATACCAAACACAAACTTAGTTGTTTTCACACTTTGGTCTAGACTTGGATTTCTAAAATCTTACTTCATAAATAGAAGTGTGTTCTACTATCTTGGAAAAACAAAAAAAAAGACAAGTTAAATGGTAACTACTGCTCAAACCCATGATTTTCAGCTACTCAATCCTTCATTACCTATATAACACTCTTCATACATGTAATACGGGAAACACCTACTTTCCAGACTCATCTTCCATTATATCATCTCAAGTAATGTAATAAATATTCTATTCAAACTGTATTACTTCTTCTTATGGAAATATGCCCACTTTTCCCAGCTGCATGTATTTGCTTATAGAATGCCTCTTTATCTCTAGTCTCTACCTGTTGCTGTCCTGCCCATCCTTCAACGTCCGTCTGAATGGCGTACCTCTGCCATGAAACTTTGCTTGATATATTCAAATAGATGTGGTATCTTAATTCTCTGTCAGTTTATGTCTCTTAAGTGTTTTCTTCACTGATTTGTATTTCAGTGATTTATACTCTTGCTTTGCCAGAATGTAAATTTATCAAAGGCATGAGGTATCTTGTGTTCATTTTTGCTGTTGCTGGAACTCTGGCAATATATCTATTACAATGGTAGATGTTCAATAAATATGTGGAAAGTGAGTTCACTTCATATTCCAGTGTGCTGAGCCAAACAATAGCTCCAAACAGAACCATGGTAAGAACCAGAAGATTCTGTTTCTGACACGGATAACTGACTTTTGGTAGGCCATTTAATCAGCAGAGGTTATAATGGCCTGTGGTACAAGAAGGTACCTCCCAATTCCAGGGTTTACTGGTGCTGAAACATGCATAGTCCAGCGTTTATTCTCTGAATTTTCCTTAAATCGAATGAGCCATCCTATTGATAAATAGAGGTCTTGGTCTCTGACGTCACCATTTCCTAACTGAACAGGCATCTTCAAAGTGATTCAATATATTTTTTTTAATCTCTTTGCTAATTACAAGCCAACTTTAATGAATCAGAATGCTTCAGTGATGGTTTATGTTAATGAGTAGAATTCTCTGGCCATTTGTGAACTCAGTTGAAAAGACTCGGAAAAACAAACCCTCAGAAATGGAGGAAAGAGGAGTTTACCCTTCTTGCCTTTTAAACTAGAGATATTCTTTTTCTTTAACATTTTTTGTTAGTTTTAGGTGTATAAAACAATGTAATAGACATTTATCATTTATATCCCTAACACAGTGATAACCCCCCTCTCCCCATCCAGTACCCCTCTGACATCGCACACAGCCATTACATTTCCACTGTCTCTATTCCTAATGCTGTACTCCACTTCTTGTAAATATATATATATATATATATATATATATATATATATATATATATATATATATATATATATATATATATATAATTGTAGTTGGCATTCATTATTGTTCAGCTTCAGCTTCAGGTGTACAGTGCAGTGATCAGGCATCTACATCATCCCTGAGGTGGTCTCCCTAATGAGACAAGTGTCCATCAGATACCCTACAAAATCTTTGCAACAAAAAAGCAAACAACCCAGTTAAAAAAAGAGGCAGAGGATATGAAGAGACATTTTTCTAAAAAGGACATACAGATGGCAAACAGACACGTGAAAAATGCTCAAACTCACTAATCATTAGAGAAATGCAAATAAAAACCACAATGAGATACCACCTCACCTCACTCAAAATGGCTATCACCAATAAATCAACAAACAACAAGTGCTGGCGCAGATGTGGAGAAAAGGGAACGTTTGTGCACTGTTGGTGGGATTGCAGATTGGTGCAGCCACTATGGAAAACAGTTTGGAGGTATCTCAAAAATCTGAAAATGGAACTACCTGATGATCCAGCAATTCCACTCCTAGGTATCTATCCGGAGAAATCCAAAACTCCAATTCAAAAAAATTTATGCACCCCTATGTTTATTGCAGCACTGTACACAATAGCCAAGACATGGAAACAACCGAAATGCCTATCAGTAGACGACTGGATTAAGAAACTGTGGTACATTTACACAACGGAGTATTTACACGGCCATAAAGTAGAGACATTCTTGAGGAAGATCTAGGAGGGTCATTATCCTTAACATCAACTTCAAATGACCAGGACTGGAAATGCTGCTGTTACAGGTGGATGGCTGGAAAAAGAAACAACACTAAAATCGAAGCTAGCAATTTGGTTGCTTGATTAAAACTGTGGTCTTTTTTTGTTTTCTCCTCATTTACCTTTTTTTTTTTACCTAAAAATGTATACCCCTCAAAATTATCATTTAGTCACTAATTCTTTCATCCAACAAATCTTCACTTAGTTCCCATTAGATGATAGGCATTGTGCCAGATCATCAATTTCCTGGCCTTGAAAGTTTACATCTAGTACAAGAGACTGTTTTGAAAACCATCACAGGATTAGTTATTTAAATCTAATAGTGAAGAGTGCTACAAAATATAAGTACTATGGGACTATATTAAAAAAAAAAGTGTTTGGCCAAGTCAGGGGGCAATAGGTTTAATTAAGCCTAGCATTAAAAAGGAAACAAAAAGTGAGTGTTAATTGAGGTTTTATCTATATATACATACAGGAAGCTTATATTTCAAGACGAAAATTGAAATGTCACAAGTCCTAGAGTTAGCTTATATAATAGTTCACATAAAATTGGTAGAACAAAGAGAGACACTAAAAGTAAATCGTTCAGTGCTACTCAATAGTTGATCTCATCATCTCATAATTCTTTGTGATCTCTAAATTTTAGAATAATGATAGAAGACAGAGGGTAAATGGGATCAAATATATGGTGATGGAAGAAGAACTGACTCTAGGTGGTGAACACACAATGTGATATATAGATGATGCATTACAGAATTGTACACCTGAAACCAATGTAACTTTACTAACCACTGTCACCCCAATAAACTTTAATTTAAAAAAAAAAGAAGACAGATAGTAAACATAATTCATAAAATACTAGTAACTTTATTCTTCTGCAATGAGAGTAATTTTTGAGTTCTCTAGTAATTCACAAATTAGTGAACTGAAGCAATGACATTCAGAAGGTAGCTTGCCAAATTAGTTTGTCTAGCTCAGAGACAGCAGAGATTCTTAATCTGAGACCCATGAATTGGTGTCAGGGCTCCGAGAATCCCCTGAAATTGTATTCATAATTCTTCGTGTGTGCTTTTTCTTTTCTTGGAGAGGTTCATAGCTTTGATTAGCTCCTCAAAGTAGCCTACGATTTATTAGAATCACTATTGTAAAGTGCCCTTAATCGTCTTACATAAAGACACTCTCTCTTTTTTAAAAATTTTAATTAAAGTTTATTGGAGTAACAATTGTTAGTAAAGTTACATAGATTTCAGGTGTACAATTCTGTATTACATCATCTATAAATCACATTGTGTGTTCACCACCCAGAGTCAGTTCTCTTTCCATCACCATATATTGGATCCCCTTTACTTTCATTTACCACCCCCTCCCCCTGTACCCTCTGGTAACCACTAAACTATTGTCTGTGTCTAAGAGTTTTTGTTTCTTCATTTGTTTGTCCTGTTCTTTTGATGTTTTCAGCTTTATAAACCACATATCAGTGAAATCACATGGTTCTCAAATTTTGCTGATAAAGACACTCTCTTAAAGGATAAGTTGTAATTGAATGAAGGCACTGCAAGATAATTAAAAAGTATTATTATTCCAGCATAAGAATCCAGTATGTATAAATCTCTGCTGTTCGGTGGTGTGCTGGTGCTGGCTAGGACTTTTGTTTACTGCTACACATATAGGAATTGTGAGAGCCTGTTGTCAATCACCAATAGCATGAAATCAGCCCCAGTGGCAATCCTTACACCATAGAAATTGGAAAATACCGCATATCAGCACAGAACCATTTTTTTTAATTTTTATTAAATTTATTGGGATGACATTGGTTAGCAAACTTGTATAGGTTTCAAGAATGCAATTCTATAAATACATTATCCATATACGGCATTGTGTGTTCACCACCCAAAGTCAGTTCTCCTTCCATCACCATATATTTGACCCTTCTTACTCTCTTCTACCACCCCCACCCCCATTACCCTCTGGTAACTAAACTGTTGTCAGCACACCACTATTAATATGCTAGCAATCTGCCATCTCGATTTAATATATGTGATCGGTTTATAGACGAGATGCCCAACAACACTGTTATAATTACAGACCACTGAAAATTGTGGTTAATTCATTGGGAAAAAAAAGTCAATGGACCAGATTTTGACCCAGAGGTAAGAGATAAAATAATCTAAAGCATGTTAATTATGACGTGAAAGCCTCATCAGCATTTTATAATTAACCTAGAGTGGAAGAATTGCCCTTGGATGCTGTCCAATCATATCAGTGCAGAAAACAGAAACAGATCTACTTGTTATCTTCCCTACACAGCTCTTTCAAATATCTCACAGGATTCACTGTAAAATGATGCAGAGTTTCCACGTTCTCTCTACTTCGTTGAAGACCTCATTTTTAAAATATGTAGAAATGTACCATGTAAACATTATAAGGAAGCTTGAGGTTATACTGGCTAATGCAAGCCAAAGCAAAGGTTCAGTTTATCCAAACAATTGATTCTCTTTCTTTTTCATCTCTTTTATTTATTTTTTTTAATTAAATTTATTGGGGTGACAATTGTTAGTAAAATTACATAGATTTCAAGTGTACAATTCTGTATTACATCATCTATAAATCCCATTGTGTGTTCATCACCCAGAGTCAGTTCTCCTTCCATCACCATATATTTGATCCCCCTTACCCTCATCTCCCACCCCCCACCCCCCACCCATCGCTTTTAAATCATTAAATTACATTTGAACTCTGGAGTTCAAATGTAATTCACATATATGTAGAGTTCAAATTCACATATATGTATGTGATATATATACAGATGGTGACAAAAAAAGGTATACACATTTTAAGGAGGGAAAAAAACGACTAAAATTGTAATACTCAATATATACTGATAACAAAAGATAACACAAGTCACGTTTGACTTCTGCAATTACAAGAGGTGCTCAAAGTGGTTACCATCAGCATCCACACACTTCTGATTACGCCGAACCACTGCTGGAGCAACGTTGACCAAAGTGTCCACGTGTATACATTTTTTTTGGAGATATATATATATATATATATATATAGACACACATATATAGACACACATATACACATATATATAACTTCAAAAACATTTTTTAGGTAATGTCAATGTTTGGAAGTTTTAAATAATCTACACAGGCCTAGAAATTGTGGCATATACCTAAATTATATCATTGCCAGTGAAATATATATATTGTGAAAAATATATACCACAAATTTAGCAGGCTAGAATGGTTAGACAGAGCAGGATAAAAAAAAAAGCAAACGAAAAAACTGAAAAAAAAGCAATTCATTATTTTTAAAGATATGAAATAATCTATATGTTAAGATGCCTACATTAATGCATAGAGAAGAATGATTAATGAGTAAATAGATAGTTTGAAAATAGGTCTTTACCAGGCTTGGGTAAAGCTTGCTTATTTGAATATTATACTGACAGGAGGAATATCTTATCATAATTTCATGTCTCCCGTTGTAAATGTTGAAAATTTTAGTATTTCTAACTTTATCACCAAGTCTTTAACAGTAGAAACTAAAAACAGTTACTTCATGACATTCATTTGTACCGTTATCTCACTGAGTTCTCACAGCTTCACTAGGAAAGAGGTATTGTTACTATACTCCCTTTATAGTTGACAAAAAGATTTATTCTCCCTTTACACTTAGGGAAATGGACGAGAAAGCACAAAGTCTGAGCGAGACATGCAACAGTACGTATTTACATGCCACACACACATCTGCATGTTAGCTGGGGTGACTCCACCCCAAACTGGGGCACTGGCCACTGGGAGTATGTGCTTCTCATGGTAAGTAAGTCACATGGCCAATACCAAAGTTAGGGGGCCCGGAAGTATACTCCACTCACCATGAGGCCGTGGCCCCACCAAGGGTGGGAGGTATGATACACCAAAGGGAGTGAAGAAGTGTCAGGACTAAGGACATACATCTAGTAAGTAGCACAGTGAGTCTGAGCCCGGAACTACCTGAAGCCCAGTGTCAGAGCTTCCCCATCAGGGCTACACCACGCTGATTCCACATGTGACTCTGTTTCACTGACATCACTGAAGAAGCCTCTCAGTTTAGTGCCACCCCCAAATATTACTTCTTCACTTACTTTCCACTAAATCATGAGCGAACGGAGTAATCAAAAGCGTGGGCACTAGAGCCAGAAGCCTGGGTTCAAATCCTGCCTACAACACGATCAGCTGTGTGTCCTTGGACAAGTTACCTAATGTCTCTGGGGCCCTGTTTCCCCATCTATAAAATAGATGTAATGACAGTATCTACATCATGGTGGTTCCATGAGGGTTAAATAAATTAATATACTATCTGTAATGCTCTTAGGACAGTGCCTGACACCTAGGAAGTGCTATAATAAGTGTTTGCAGGAGAAAAGTAGGAATGGGGGCGATCATTGTTTTGCAAAGATATATATTTTTTAATACTATTTCACTTTAAGTTTTTAGAGAATGTTACTGTCTTTGGCAGCATTCAAATATAAGACAACTTAAGGGAGTGCTCCACCAGGAAATGTGTCAGATGCTTTGGGTAGTCATTTCCACCCAATGAACAAGCTGCCCAAGATTCCATCACCAACTGCTAGGATTTCATTAATAGTGAAGGCACGAGTATGTATTAAATATTGCTTCTCTGTTACATGAAAGATTAATCAATATAATGACAAGGCAGTCAGCAAAACCACAGGCACCCTGGCTGCTAAGGATGGCCAAGCATATTAACTGTTTTTAAAGGCTTTTGGCCTGTCTTCATCTGGAGAATTAAATGTCTCATTTTAGACCCTCAGAATGTGAAGAAAGGGGGCTGAGGATCCAGAGACATCCAGCTCAGCGATGAATAACAAGGACAAACCTCAGGAGTGTTGACTGCTACACTGCTTTCGGGACACGTAGCGATGGAATTTTACCTGCATCATCATCCAGAAACACTCGCACAGACACACACAGAATAATGTTTGACTAAATGTGTGGGCACCTCTGGTCCAGTCAAGTGAACCCATAAAATTAAGCATCACAGGACTCATGTGTATATTCACACAATCACTTCTGTGGCTCCTAGAAATTACTCTCTAGTAGTTTCATTTGTGTGTGTGTATGTGTGTGTAATAAGTATGATTCTCACTTAGAATGAATAATGTCCCATCCCGACCCCCACCCCCTGACAGTCACTAGAAACACCCTCTCATCCCTAGGCCTTGAATTTCTACCTCAAATGATCACTTCTCTTTTAAATAACCAATACGTGTAAGTTACTAATGCCTGTGTATTAATTAATTTGCAGACTTTTTTTTTTTCGTTTTATGGAAAAAAAATCAAGATTTTACAGAAAAGGAAATAATTTTTCTATGGCAGATTAAATATAGCTCTGACTAGATCTGTGGTCCTCAATGTCCGGAGACCTTTTTTATTGCTCCTGACATCTAGTGAGTAGAGGCCAGGGGTGCTCATCAACGTGCTACGATGGCCAAGACAGCTTCCCCCCAAAAAACAAAAAAAATTATCAGATGTAAAATGTCAACAGTGCTGAGGCTGAGAAACTCTTGTCTAAAGGAAAAAGAGTTGGGCCCCTTTAAAATAGACTTTGATTGTTTGTTGGAAAAGAATGTCCAAACTAGAAGGGACCTTAAAGAGTCCAATCAAACTGCCTGTCTATTGACAAGGAAGCTAAGAGTTGGGATTTAAATGCCTGAGACGCTGCAGCTGATGAGCAGAGAGGAAGGGCGAGAACCCATGTCTCCTGGCGCCCGTGCAAGGCTGGTTCTGGTTACTCTGCCCATAAAACAGAAATCTGAGTAGCTACTGAACATTGTTTTGGTAATTTTTCAAAAGACAAATAATTTAAAATGATATAGTTGTATAATCTGTCCCTGTGTTGAGTGCCTACAAAATGTATCCCTACAATGATCCCTATCTCTTGGTACCCATGTTCTATGTAATCCCCTCCCCCTGAATGTGGGATGGCCTTTACTCACCTTCTTCTCACAACTAAAATACTACAGAAATGACAGGATGTTACTTCTGAGATTAGATTACAGAAAGACTCTGGCTACTCTCCTGGGCATGGTCCCCTCGCCCTCCCTCTTAGATAGTTTTCTCTGGGAAGCCAGCCACCAGTGAACTTGGAAGCAGATCCTCTCCCCGTCAAACCCTGAAGGGACAGCAGGCCTGTGGACAACTCAACTGCAGCCTCCTGAGAGATTCTGAACCAGGGTACCCAGCAAAGCCGCACCCAGCTGACCCACAGAAACTGTGAGATAATAAAGATGCATTATTTTATAAGTTTTGTAGTTATTTGTTATGTTATTGCTACTATAGTAAAAATCTTGAAATTGCTTAAGAGGAGGAGAATAATTCAAGTGTTAGCATCTTTACAGCCCAGGAACTTTCAAACAATTTTGAGACTATCTTAGTGAGTTAAATTGAACTGAATTGAATTGAATTGGGTTGAGTTGAGTTGAGTAGAGTTGAATTGAATTGAGTTGAGTTGAGTTGAATTGAACTGAGTTGAGTTGAGTTGAGTTGAGTTGAATTGAATTGAATTGAATTGAATTGAATTGAATTGAATTGAACTGAACTGAACTGAATTGAATTGAATTGAATTGAATAGTGAGACGGTCATTATAGAATTAGTTCAAATGTCATTCAGCCTCTGGGTATATTTATTGCTGACAAAACAATTTTAATTTGTATGTGTTTGACTCTTTGGACATTACAAGAAATAAATTAAGAAAAGGAAATAAAATCTGTGTTTGTCCATAATTCCTACTGTGTTTATTTATGCACTAGAAAAAACTGTCACTTGCAAAGTAAAAGAAATAGCACAAAATCTAGCTGGTGCTGTTCTCACTCACATCTAATGCATCTGCAGAGTAAATACTGAAGACTCCCTGACATACTGAAAAAAAGAAGAAAAAAAAACACTTTACTACCCCCAAGTGGACATATGAGCTATTTTTACAGAAATAAAATGTAAAATTGGCATCATCTTCCTATAAAAGAAAACTGGTATTCAATGCTTATACATCAAACTCTGTTCCTCAGAGCTGGTGAGGACCCTAAAACTGGTGAAATATTTGAATTCCCTCTACAGTCTATCTTATAGCTGGACATCTCTAGTTATGTCAGTCAGTGTGCTGCCTACCGCAGCATCTCACTGTCTTTGCAGACAGCTCCACTTTAGTCATTCTAGGGAGTCTTCATTCCTCTTGCAAACTATCTGCAAACCGTGCAAGGTCTCTCACATCATCCACACTATTCTTAATGTTCTCAGTGAATTCCAGAAAAGGAGAAGCTGTAACTCCCCAGAGAGCATATTCAAACAACCCAGACAACTGAAAACCCCTCCAAATACAACTTCCTTTGTGAAAAGGACTCAGCCGTTTCCAACATTCAAAGAACCCCTTAGCCTTTAAGACTCCCCAATTTTCCAAGGTTCAGTTTGTTAATCATATCTCTGAGAGTTCAGTTTGCCAAAATTTCAAACTAAAAGTCTGGACAAACCGCCTATCTGTGTCAGAGGTTTCCCAGGACGCGAGGTGATTCTGAAGTGAAAGTGAGGCTTAGCTACCAGCCTAGATTTTATTCCAACCCTCTCTGCTGAGTTGGGCAGGACTACAGCTTAAGGACTCCTTTTGCAACCACTGAAAATGGTTTAAAAGAAGTACAGTTAATATGCTAAGAAAGGAGAGAAAATGGATCATATAAAATGTCAATTAAAACCACAAAAGGTTAAAAAAAAGGAAAACAGAGACAAAGAACAAGGATAACAAACAGAAAACAGTAAAGAATATGATAAATATTAATTTAACTGTATTCATATTGAATGTTAATGGTCTAAATGCACCCATTAAAAGACAAAGATTGTCAGCGTAGATAAAAAACACAATCCAACTGTATTTTGTCTACAAGAAACTCATGTTAAATATAAAGACACATGTAGATTAAAAGCAAAGACATGGAGAAAAACATACCACGCTAACACCAATCAAAAGAAAGCAGAAGTAACTATATTAATTTCAGACAGAGCAGACTTCAAAGTAAGGAAATTTTTCAGGGATAAAGAAGGCTGAATGTAGACTTGCATTAGTTGTAAGTGTAGGTTGCAAACTCTAGGGCAACCACTAAAAAAAAAAAAAGACTTTCGTTTTTCCAGCTAATGTTGAGACCATTGTTCCTCAAAAGATGACCAGTGAACTACCTGATTTGGAACCACTGGTGAGTTTTTAAAAGCAAAGCAGGCAGCTGAGCCGGCTGAAATGGAACCTCTGCCGTGGAATACAGGAATGTGAACTATTATAAGAATCTCCAAGAATTCCTACGGCCAGTAAAGTTTGAGGACCCCTGGTTTAGGCCAACACTCTCCAACTGTGTTTCCTAGAAGATTCCGTGAAATACAAAGAATACAGAATTCAGAGAGGTTAGGAAACATCAGCAAATGACAGAGCTACCCTCCAGCATCCTCTCACCTTGCCGGGACACTTATAATTGTCCCCATTCACCCATCCCTTTTAATTGTCCTCACCACCAGCAGAGGAAGAGGACGTGCACGTAGGAAGGAGTTGCATGTCAGATGGTTCAGGCTTCCAGAATATTGACTAGACTATTATTATTACCAAATACAATAACTGTGTCTTAAAAGCATAAACAAGGCTCCCTCTCCTCTCCCACACTTTTCATTTAGAAACTGCTGCTTCTGCGCAGGTGTGGCTGTGATTGTTCCCTTTTCTCTCCACCTCTTCCAGGCACGTACGTTAGGCGAGGGCCTGCTCTGCCAACCTGCCGGCTTGCTTCTCCTCCACCCTCTTCAACTTCTTTTATTCATGAGTCCAGCACAAGATCATATTTTAAGATGTAAATCAGGAGGAAGACAGGAAGCCCCTTGTGTGCCTTACGTTATAAATTATGTGTTTCAACACAGCCATTTACAGAAAAGCCCTGCATTGGAGTATCAGACACTTGAGCAGCTATTAATAAAGTGGTATTTTGTTGTTCTCACTCCATTTTTCCTTATGATGTTACTTGTCCAAGGACCCAGGGAAAAGAAGAGATGTCTTTCTGGCATTTTTTTGGGAATCAGAACCATAATTCCTCTAAGATTTTATCCTTAAACCTGCAAAGCACATTTGATCCCCCTTTTGGACATTCAGATTCATAGTGGCTCTGTAATGTCCTGCAGTAAATAACTTTCCTTAACCTTGTTTAATTTGGAGTTTCATGCCTGTGTGTTCATTGTATCCCAATGAGGTAACCTCACTGAGGATACATTTTGGGAAATGTTAGTCTAGACTAGAGGGCCAGAAAAATTTTTCTCTAAAGGGCCAGGTAGTAAATATTTTAGGCTTTTACAGCTATACTGTCTCTTTCACAACTACTTAACACTGTCATTGAAAATAGTCATTGACAAAATGCAAATGAATTAGCATGGCTGGGGTCCAATAAAACTTTATTTATAAAAACAGGTAGTAAGCCAGCTTTGCCCATTGGTTATGGTTCGCTGGTCCCTGTGAACAGGGAAAACAGTCAAGTGACTTTTTTGTTTTCCTTTTTGGCATTTTCTCCTATGTCTACAACCTGATCCTGTTTTTTAAGATCTTATTTCTGTGATGAGGAAAAGTATTGGAGTTAAAAAACAGAAAGAATTGATTTATTGTTTTGACCTAAACCAACTTTTTTCAGTTAGTTTTTGCTTTCCTTTTTATTGTTTTGATCTCTCTCTCTCTCTCTCCCTCCCTCTCTCCCTCCCTCCTTTCCCTCCCTCACTCCCTCCCTCCTTTTCCTCCCTCCCTCCCTCCCTCCTTCTCTCTCTCCCTCTCTCTCACACACTCTCTCTCTTAAATCTGCAATTAAGAGTTCTGGCCAGGACAACTGGCTTTCTGGAAAGTGAAATTCAAAAGCACTGGGCAGAAACCCAAAATGGGAGAAAAGAATATTATGGCCAAGAAAAGATGGGAACAAGAGAGAGACATCCTAAGAGGGACAAGAGAGCTTTTGCCCAGTATATATCTACAGGTTTTCCCTTTATGTCTCCTTTTAGAACCTTCACATTAGCAAGGTGGCCTGGCTGGTCCCTGGAGTCTATCTCATCCCTGATCCATAGGCGAAGACTTTCTTCTACCTGGGGATGGAGAGAGATTAAAGGGGTAGGGAGAAGAGATTGCTTCAAGCTTCCTTTTAAGATTAGAGTGACCAACAATTGCAAATAAATCCATTCCCTTCTCTCTTTTCTTCTGAGTGTCATTTTTAAAAAGTTTTCATCCATGAAGCAATCACTTTTATACACACTATACACTTCCCCTTTATTTATCTGCTTCACTTTCATAACAAACTTCCATCAGTCTATACTCTCTGCCTCCACTTCATCTCCCACTGTTTTGGAATCGCTCCAATCAAGCTTTTCTCTCCACCACTCCAATAAAACCACATTTATTAAGCTCACCAATGACTCCAGGTGTCAATTATCGGCCTCTTTTTGCTCAACCTGTCCACAGCATTGATTTATTCGATCCTCCTCCTTATTGAAACACTTTCTTCAATTGGCTTCCTGGACTGGACTCTTGTCTTCCAGGCACTTACCAAGCAAACCTCCTCTCTCACCTGGTCTGTCAAATAGCTTCTTACCTAGTCTTTCTGATTCCACTTCTGTCCCCCACAGACTAGTCTCTACACAAGAGATGGAGTGATAGTTGATTTGATGTTTTAAAAATCTTGATTTGTTCAAAATCTACTAACAATAGGCCAACACACTCAGAACAAGACCTCAAACTACTAAATGGTGTACAGAGGCCCTGCATATAATGTGGCCCCAACAACCCTGACTTATTTTTGATCCCGCTCCACCCACCGTATAATAGCCTTCGTCTAGCACATTCCCATTGCAAGGCCTTTGTGTTTGACACCGTATCTGCCTGTAACTTACTTCTCCCAGGGGTTTTGATGGCTTGCATCTTCACTTCAGGCAGATCTCCATTCAAATACCACATCTCCAAAAAGCATTCCCTGACACGCTCGCTTCACTGTCTATCACCCTCTCCCACGGTGATGTTCTTCAAAGTGCTTGTCACATCTTTATTGTGTCATATAAAATGTATTTGTCGGTTGGTCTGTCTGCCCCAATAGAAAATAAGTCTTGTGAACATAGGGACTCTGTGTTGTTCTCTTACTCTACCCCCTAGAGCACTGCCTGGAACATAGGCACTCAGTGAATATTGGTGGAATGGACCAGGGCACTGGGATATATAATAATTACAAGACATACTACTTAGCGTTAAAAACACTCTATAAATCTAACTCAAAGTATGAGATAGGAGATGTTGACGAGTCATGCATACAACTACAAAGATAAAAGGCAGAGTATCTGCTATAAAAAAAAAGGGATAAGTAAAATTTTATGAGAGCATGGCTGAGTTAGAAATTACCTCTGACTAGGCGAAGGCTTTACACAGCAGATGACGTCAAGCTGAATATTAGAGAATGCACAGTATTTTGTTTGAAAGAAGAGAAAGGAGGAACAGCATGAAAAATGCCAGGGAGGGAAAAAAGCATGTTCATTCATTTTTTTAATGAATATTTATTGATTTTCTATTGCGAGCTTGCTAGGCATTGTTCTAAATGCTGAGGATTCGGTAATGAATAAAACAGAGAAGAATACAAATTACAGCCTCGAAAAGTTTACATCCTAGGGGGAAGAGTTAGCCAATAAGAAAATAAGCAAAGAAATACAGCATAAAATTTCAGATCATGACATCAGCAGGGTCATCACATTGGAGGATGGGATAAAGAACTTGAAAGGATTGTGTAGGAGACAAAGGTGCTGCTTGGGACAGACCTGTCACAGAAGTTCTCTCAGGGAAGTCCTGGGAACCAAGGGGTGAGGAGCCAGCTCTGCCCAGAGATGGAGGAAAACCATACCAGCCTAGGGAATGCCAAGGGCACAGGCAAAGGAGTAGTCAGTATGCTCCTGGGCATTTCTGGTTTTTCACCTCCCAGGCACATGTGGGCTTGACTTCCTTGTTCTTGTATTAGATGGAGCTTTGTAATTACTTCTAGTCTCTAAATTGTGAGCAGAAGGAATATGTGTCATTGAATTGATGTAAGATCTGCCAGTTATGTTTTCCCTCTGGAGTGACAATTAACAATTGCTGGTAGGAATGATGGCTGCTTCGTCACCCTAGGTCCCTGCATGACTGCACTCAGCAGGGACCCTCTGCCGACCCATCACGGACACATAATAACATTTAGGTACCTTTTTTGTGTGGACACGTTTTCATTTCTCTTGCATAGATATTGAGAAATGGAATTGCTCAGTCATATGGTAACTCAATATTTAACATTTTAAGACACTGCCACACTGTTTTGCAGAAATGGATGTACCATTTTACATTCTTATCAGCAGTGTATGAGGGTTCCAATTGCGCTGTGTTCTCACCAATACTTGTTACTGTCTGCCTTTTTTTACGATAGCCATTCCAGTGGGTATAGAGTGGTATATCATTGTGGGTTTGACTTGCATTTCCCTAATGACTAATGAGCACATGATTTAATTGGTACTGGGCAAGAATGAATGCCAGGAGACCATCGAAGAGGGTCTTTCAAAGGTCCAGAGGACAAGGTAGTAACAGTGAAGTAACAGTGAACTATGACCTCCCACGTGGCACAAAGGACTTAAGCCAACGCTGCTAAGAGACTTGACTAAATTCAGCCTGGCTTTCACCTGCACTAGGCCATGTCTCTAAAGTGACCCCAGCTCCTGTGCTGATTCTTTGCTTAAGAAAATGAAATGCTACAAACCACAAAATGTGCATTGTTCCAACTCACACTGCCAAATCATTTTTGGTAATTCTCCACTTATTCCTTTCTGCAATTTTTCATGCCCCATAGCCCCCCAGTCCCTGTTTGTTCCCCCCTTTTTCACTTTCCAATAGCCTCTTTATAAGTAGAGAATAAAAGGAAAGAATACATCAAGGTTGATTGCTGGGGTTTTGGCCTGACTGGGTTCTGAGTGCGTTCTTGGATGGGTAAAGATGTCATTTGGTGATACCAGTATGAGAAAGTCTTGGGGGAAAGTCATGGAAGGAAAGGAAAGAAAAATTCAAGACCTCTATTCTGAAAATGCTAATTTGACATGCCTATCATACATCCAATTATAAATAGTAAAGAGTCAGATGGCTATAACATCTGGAACAGAGGAAAGAATACCGGATGCAGATATAGGTTTGGGAGCCGTATTCACCCATTGGGTAGTTAAAGCCATGAGGTGGTTAAGATCATTGTAGAAAAACGTGTAGACAGAGCATTGGTCCAGGACCAATCAGTGGAGAACTCTAACAATTAGAAGTAGGATTGAGAAGGGAAAATAATCAGAACAAAAAAGAGACTAAAAGGAGGATACAGGGATATAATGTACAGCACAAGGAATAGAGTCAATAATATCGCAATAGCTGTGTATGGTGCCAGAAGCTAGACTGTGGTGATCACTGTGCAAGGTCTATAAATGTTGAAACCACAATGTTGCACATCTGAAACTAATATAATATGGTATGTTGTATGTCAACTATAATTAAATAATGTTTTTAAGAAGGAAGGTATAGAGAGACATGAAAAATATTATGAGAGGGTAGTATTATTTTTTAGAAAAGTTTCAAAAAGGACAGGACAGTAAATGGTGAGTAAGAAGTTCAAAGAAATATCCATTGGTTTTGGCAACATGGTGATATGGACAGGAATAGTGTTAGAGAAGTAATTACAGTAAAAGCTACATGGGAGTGGATTAAAGAAAGTGTGGGAGATAATAACCCAGATCCAGGGAGTGTAGACTAACCTTTCAAGAAGATTTACTGTATAGGAGAAGTAATATGATGGTAGAAGAAGTAGAATCGGATCATGAGAGGGTAATGTAAAATGTAAGAAACTAGAATGTATCGCTATGCAATGGAAATTATTTGATTGACAGAAAGAAACTGTGATACAGAAGATGGGGAAACTATGGAAGCAAAATGCTTGAGGAAGTTACAGGAACTAAAATAAAGAGCACAAGAGATTGGCCCTTGATGAAAGCAGGGAAAGAGATGGAAAGTAGAGAATACAGGTACAAATAAAGATATGTTCAGATTTGATCATGTGTACATAAGAGTTCCTTCTGCTTCTATTTTTCAGACAAAGGTATCAGATAAGAGTGAGGGCATGGGCGTGGTAAGACATCTGAGGGAGTAGTCTGAAAGACTTGTCCCAGAAAGGAGAAAACAAACTTCCCAGGAAGAGAATGCTAAGCCGTGTAAGTGCCCATTTGAGGTCTGTGGTCTTGAATTTGAACTGCGATGGATTAGTCACTACACTGTGTCTTTTCCATTTAGGTGCAGATGTTTATCTGTTTAGAAACAGATACAAAGCCAATAATTAGATTCGACCTGTATTGGGTTTAGCCAGGCAAACGCATCATAGGGCAAGTAAGTCAAGGTTATTGAGGGTTTTTATAAGGGAGATGATTACCATGATGGACAAGAGAGTCTGAACTGGATGGATGGACAAGAGGGATGTGTTCAGTGGTGCAAGATGGTGAGGCCAATGCATTGGAGACCCAGCAGGTCAAAATATTGTTGGGAGGACTAGGTGATTCATCACATCAGGAGCACTGGGGTTGGTGACAAGAGAGAAAGACATTTGAAATAAAGATTTCAGAGGGGATGCAGTTACTGATAACGAGGTCTAGGAGGAGGTGGGGTGGAAAACAAGAACTTTAGTGGAGATCAAGGTGACCAATGGATCATCTTCTTGGACATTAAAGTCACCAGATATTCTGATGGGCATGTAGCTTTTGCAAATTCTTCACGTTGTATTTAAATGGGGTAGAGGGGTGCTCTTAGCTTACGAAAGTTTGTTATTAAAGGCCAAAGCTTTGGATTGCAGCTATTATCAAAACCTGAAAAAAGCTGCCCCATTCTCTTTGAAATCTAGGAGAATGTGTTCTGTGGAATTGTTACGGCACAACTTGTGTGGCTGTTGCAGTGGCCCTGTAAACATACTTGGCCTTAGTCTAACCAATGGTCTAGAACAGTTGTTCTCAACTGGGGATGATGGTCTCCCTTTCCCCCACAGGAGACAGTTGGCAACGTCTGGAAACATTTTGGGTTGTCATAACTTTGGGGGGAGTGCTACTGGCATCTAGAGAGCAGAGCATAAGAATGCTATCCGACAATGGACCAGATAGCTCCCTAAAATAAAGAATTATCTGGCCTAAAATGTCAATATTGCCAAAGTTGAGAAACGCTGATTTATTCCTAGAAGTTATTTTGGGGCATTCCCTATATTTTCCTCCTTCGAGGCAAACAAATACATTGCTCATATAGAAAATACCACGGTGATTTTTGTATTATAGCTTGGGGTGCATTCAGACTCCTATCAAGAAGCCCACACCCTAATCTCTCTTCCTTCCCCCACCTATGCTTCCTATGCAACTTGTTTTCATTCCTGGCTGGAGATAGAAAAAGCATCTGTAATCACTAAGTCATTCAATTAATTACCTGATGCATAAAATTAAGGTAATTAAAAAGGAAGAATTAGGTCAATCCTTCTCAATTGGTTACACTCTAGTTATCCTGTAAGTTGTTAGTCTAATTGTGGAGCCTCCATGGACTCTGAGAAATGCCCCAGAGGTATTTCTTGTCTTCTCTTAGACATTTGCAATTTGCCAAAGGGCTTGCAGCGGGAGTTCTATGTTAAGTATCCAATACCTGGGGGGCAAGTTCTGAATAATGTGCTACTTCTCCGAAGAACTTTACTGGAAGTTTTGTCCACTGGAAGTTTTGTGCCACAGTAGGTATTTATTTCGGAGACCAGTCCCTAGTCTCAGCTCTGCACTAACTCATGTGTCATCCTGGAGAGGTCACATTCCCTCTCTGGATTCAATTCACTGCCTGTAGTTTGAGGGGAAGGAATAAATTAGGTCCGGTCCAAAGCTTGAATATTAGGCATCTCAGATTCATTTTGATAGGTGCCGAAGGATTGAACAGTGGAACTGACAGATCTGATATAGTCCTATGCGGACACACTCTCCAGGGAAGGACAGACAGTTCCTAAACACATAACAATGAAATGTGATGAGTGCATGTAGAAGAAGGGCATAATATTGTCAGGGCCTTCCTACTCAAAGTGTGGGTCTTGGACTGGCTTTACCAGCATCGCCAAAGAACTTGTTAGAAAGGCAAGAACCCAGGTTCCCAATCCAAACTTACTCAATCAGAATCTGCATTGCAGCAACATCCCCTAAGTGACTCGTATGTGCATGAAAGTTTGAGAAGCACTGGTCTATGGGTCAGAAGGGTCTCTATATGTACTTTGAATAAGCAGGACACGGGAATAAAGCTGGAAAGATTGGCTAGGGCCAGGTTAAGTAGTTTGGGCTTTCCTTTGTAGACATTTGAAAGCAGGATAAAACATACAATCAAAGCTGTGATTTATGAAGACTTAATTGTCCATGTGTAGAACAGATTGTAGAAAGTAAACTAGAAAAAGGGAGACAGGTACTAGGCTATTGCCACATCAGGTAATGGTATCATTAAGATAAAATGAAGAGAAAATAATAAATAAAACCTAGGACTATTTTTGTATTTCAATAGAATAGTTACAAAAACCACAAGATTTTCTTTTGATTTTAGAGTCTGTTTTAAGCCTCTGAGGACTCAAGATCAGCAAATGGATCTTAAGACTCTTTCCAAAGGACTAGGGGTAAAAGTTTTAAATGACAGCAATATCTAAAATAGTATGCACATTTCACATATACAAGTAAAATTGTCATCAGCCACTTATAGATGTGGATGTTTTTATCATCCATGGGCTGTTCTCCATTGCCAAAATAATCAATCTAAGAAAAAAAAAAAAAAACATTTGTTGAGCAATATGAATAAATAAATTAAAACCATACAGGTAGTCACTTCCCTTTTCTGGAACTCTGTCTTCCCATCAGCTAATTGTGATGATTAGTCTCTTAAGGGCACTTCAACTTGAGGATCCTAAAATTCAACCATTCAACAATATCCACTCATTCAATAAAGACTTACTGAGCACCTATTAAATAGGTCCTGGTGTCAATTCCAGTGTGGGTGGAGGGAGTTCACTGCACCAACAAGCAATTCTCAGGACACCAGCTGAGTGTCCTACAATTTAACTCAATTTTGACACTACCTACCAGGAGACAGCGTGAGACTCCACAGGTTAAGGATTCAGCCCTACAAAATGGCCCTCCTCCCTGTCCTTCAGACACCAGTCACAAGCCCAGGCTGTTACCGGTGCTTCTGACGACTGGCTCTAAATCAGAGGTTCCCAAGATCCCCTTCTCGGGTTTGGTTAATTTGGTAGAGTGGCTCACAGATCACAGAGAAACATTTTATTTACCAGATCACTGGTGTATTATAAAAGGATATAACTCAGGGACAGCCAGATAGAAGAGATGCATAGGGCAAGGCTTGGGGAAAGGGCATGGAGCTTCCATGCCCTCTCCAAGTGTGCCACTCTCCCAGCACCTCCACGTGGCCACCAACCCAGAAGCTCTCGGAACCCAGTCTTTTGGGGCTTTTATGGAGGTTTCATTACATAGGTATGAATGCTTAAATCATAAGCCATGGCCAATTGAGCTCAATCTCCAGTCCTACGCCCCTCTCTAGAGGTGGGGGTAGTAGTGGGTGAGACTGTGAGTTCTAACTCTCTTTTATCGCAAACAGCACCTCTTCCATGATTCCCGAGTCGTTGCTCCCATAATTCTCAGAACTGTTTTATATGGCTAATAATCCCTTCCCTTGCATTTAATTGTCTACGCGTCTGTCCTGCAGCAGTCATCTCATTCAAGGTATATCTGAATGCTGTTCTTGATGGCTCTTCCCTCACTGCACACATCCAAGCAATAAGTAAGCCTGTGAATTTGACCACCTTGGTATTTCATCCCCCTCTTGCCATCACCATTACTACTGCCGACATCACTTGGATAACGGAAACATCAATCTTAACATACCCACCAAGCTCTGGTCTTACTCGTCTTATTCTCCACTTACCGCCTCATTGTGCTACCAGAACAATCTTTTCTAAATTCACATATAATTATGTCACTGTTAATATCTTTGGGTAGCTCCCCACTGCCCTCAGGACAAAATTCAAACTCCTTGGTAGAGTGTAGCCCTTCCGTATTTTGACCTTCTAGCATAATTTCTCACTTCTATTATCTAGTCAGATGGAACTTTCTAAAGTTTTCTAAATGCACTAAATTTTCTCAAGGCTCTGCTTCTCTACTGTCTAAACCCTCCCACGTATACACTTGCACAGCTGCCCCACTGCCTTCATCAAACCATTCTTTAAGATTTCATCCAAGTGTCATCTTTTCCAGAAAACGTCCCTCAAAGCCAGACGACATGCATGCCTGTTCTATGCTTTGTAGCACTGTGGACAGAATGCGATACATGCAAAAACTAAGTTAATGTCCTATATACTTACTATTTCATTTTTCTATCTCCCCATTAGACTATGAGCTCCTGTTGGATAAACAAACAAATGAACGAAGTCTATACCCATGTTTCAGGATGTTTCATCACCTGTTTGGTTTTTGCTAGAAAAGACTGCTCTGGAATTAGTATTTTCCTTTGGAAGTACCTACCGCCTAGTTTTCTCGAGAATTAGCCTAGTTTATTAGACTATAAACTAGCCTTGCCCTGGTTGCCGGCGACCCATTACAGATTCATTTCAGACACAAATGTGTTACTCAGGAACTTTATTCAGTGGGAGGGATGATAAAACAATTTAATTCAGTGAAACAATGTATTAGTAACAGGCACTAATTGGGTGTTTTCAAATCAAAGTATTGTCACAGCCAAATAGAAAACTGTCCAATTTCACAGAATCAAATTCTTAGCCAGTTGGCCCAGCGCCTCCCCATTCTTCTCAAGAAGCCAAAGGCTGTTCTCTCGTGCATGAGCTGAGTCAGTGGAAAATTACCCAGTGTGAGATGAGGGATAAGGAGAAGACCTCGGAGGAAGGTCCCTCCAGTGCCCTACCCAGAAAATACCTTTCCCTTAGAGAACTTTTTTATTCCAATCTGCTATTCATTTCTTTAGCTACAGCAAATTAAATTCCTGCAATTGATCTAGAGCAGGTGGTCAGCAAATATTTTCTTAAAGGGCCAGATAATAAATAGTTTATTGTTGGCCAACCAACAAAATTGAGGCTATTATGTAGGTACAGCAGATCCTCGAATAACGTCGATTTTTTTCAACATCGTTTAGTTATAATGTCGGTGCAATGTCATAGAAACTTAACTCTTGTTTATATCAATTAGCATAGGGTAAAATTGGTTTCATTATAAATTGTTTCGCTTAAAGTCGCAGAACCTACCAACAATGTTAAGTGAGGATTTGCTGTACTAATATAACCATTAAAAATGCAATTATTTAAAAATGCAACAAATCCATCCTTAGTTTGCAGGCTGTGTGGCTGGATCTGGCTATTGGGCTATAGTTCGCCAATGCACACCCTAGAGTATTCCTATCCTTTCCATGACCGCCTTACGGTATTTGAAGACAGCACTCATGCTAGCATACCCCCAAACACTGCCCCATACCCAACCCCTAATCATAGCTTTGGCTTCTTAATTCCTCCCATTTCCTGGTCTCCAGACACCTCCCTCTTAGTAGCACTGATAACAAGTGATCTATTGAAAAACCTGGCACTCAGATGAAATGGAATACTCTAGCTCTTGTTTGTACAGCAAACATTTTGGCAAGCATCACTCATTCAGAATCCACACTTCTATTTAGAATGCTGTCTTGTTCCCCCCTCCTGCCTCTGCTGCACATAAGTAAGGTCCAACTCATTGTTTAAATCTTAAACATCCCAGAAGCAGCCTCCTCTGGCCACCATATCCAAAACCCTGCCCTCCTTCCCCATCTTTCATCTCTATTTCAGTACCTTTGCTTGTTTGTTTGTTTGTTTCATAGAACTTATCCCAGTCTGTAATTATTTTATTATCTTGTCTGTTTACCTGGAGGATTCTTTGTTTGTTGTCTTACTTAGTAGACTAAAGTAGAAGCATCGAGGAAGCTAGGATAACTTCTAGCCTTGATGGAGCAGCTGGCATCAGGCTTAATCTCTGCTGTAAAAGCTGAACAAAATATGTAAGACAATTGTTCTCAGACGTTGGACAATCACCAAGGCGGGTCTCTGAGCCTCAAGAGCAGGGAAGCGCATGAGGCAAAACCTTTCCATTCATACCAGCTTTCTTCTTGAGGCAGTTTTCCAAATTGTGATACAGAGAAAGAGAGCCAAGCAGACAGCAGCAATTTTGCTGGGTTGAGGTAAGAGCGATCAGTGTTCAGGGCTGGCTGCTAAGATGACTGGGATTTGAGGTGCAAAGAAAGGAGAGAGCAGCAGCGAAGGAGCCCCAAAGATCTACGTAAAAAAAAAAAAAATCCCTCTTGGGTCCTGGGAGCGGCTGATGAAGACAAATTATGTCCATTGTAGACATAAGTTCCTTGCAGTTGATGAATTGCTGACACACCCCTGCCCTCACTGACCATTACAACAATCCACATAGAGGAGGCAAAATGAGGAGACAAGTCTCAGAAATGGTTTAACTAGTAATGGAAGACATGTTTGCAGCTACTGGAAGCACCAAAACCCAAAAGGAGATGATGAGACTAATAGTAATTTATTGTTTATGAATATATATATATATTTATAATGCCAATAATTATTTTGACTAACGTTTACTGACCATCTTTTCTATGCAGATACTGTGCTCAGCCCTTTCCATCAAGGACCTCATCTAACCAGCAAATCTACTGTAAGAAGGTCCATTGTGTGCCGAATCACCATGCCCCACTCTTCCCCAGCGCCTCTGCCTCTGTCTGGTGCTTTTTCATCATAACGCTTCCTTGGAACCGAGATTGTCAGTAACCAGACTTCATTAACACCATTTCTTTAGTTTATTTGTCTAGATGTGAGAAGTAAATCTGTTTCCTAGCAACTGTCCCCTGTTCCCTCAATTTCCCCTACTCATTATCTTCCCCATAATCAACTACAAATTAGCCAAATTACCGGCAGGTTTTAGGTTTCTCAGAAATGGAAGGGGCACTTGCAAAGAGTGGCTCTGAGGCCCCACGCTTACTGAGGACAAAGCAGGGAACTGGAAGTGGCCATTCAACTGAATGTGCCTACAGATTTGGGAGCCAAGTCTCCCAGGATAGTCATTAAAGTGCAGTCTTTTGGCCATTCCATGGAAAAAAATCAATGTTAACCCCAAGAGGAGTGATAATTTTCTGTGTCCACCTCCCAAGGTATCCACCTGAATCCTACGTAGCCTGAACATCTAGGGTCAAAGCTAAGAGTCACACCAAGACCAACTGTGTTTCTGACGTGAAAGAATATTGTGATGTCCTTCTTGTACTATAAAGACAGCAAAGGGTATAAAGAAAAGAGCCCTAGACTGGAAGTGGGGGGACCCAGGCACTGGATGCTGTAGGCGGGCTTAGAATCTGGTGTGTGCAGGCCGCTGAAGTCTTAGTGAGTCAGAGGTTTTCCAACCTGACCTTCCATTCAATTCACCAGCTCATCCTGTCAAAAGAATTCTCTCAGCAGATTGCTCGGTATGGGTGTGTGCCCTGAAATTAAGCTCCTTGGTGATTTTGACGCATCGTGTAGATTTTGCAGGCATTGCTCTAAGTCATTAGCCTTCTCATAATGTCATATTAGCCCATTCATTTGACAGAACCTCTGCTTTGGTTCCTGATTTGCAAGCCTACTTCCATGCTGAGACGGGGATTCTGTTCTCAGCCTGAACTTGCTGGCCTGGAGTCTTGATCATACACGTCAACCTCTTTGTTCTGGTAACTGAATCTTGTCCCCCAACTCTCAGCCACAGGTTTGAGTTCTCCTTAATATAGGTGACAGGGGACAGACACATGATACTTCTCTGATTCAGGGCAACATCATTGCTTAAAGAAGATGCCCTCCTGGGAATCCTCATGGGATAGAATGGTGGGATATGAGTCAGCGCACATTCCCTTCTCAGAGAAATTCCCTCACAACCCCCGATGAAGGGGTGAGTGAAGGTGGGTGTGTAGCATGTGAGCCGCTGCAAGCCACGGTCAGGTGTACAACCTCACACACACAAAAGGCAGCACAACAAAAGCCAAGCCATTAACAGGCCAGCAAATAATCAGTGCTCTTCCTTGAGAGTCTGAATAAAGAAAAAAAAAAAGAAAAGAAAATACTACAATTAGACACTGGTGTGTGTTTAAACTGAAAGGTCATGTGGAGCCATGGATGGGATGGTCATTTTCAGCCATGTTCTTACTGACAAGTTGTCTTAGAAAGTTGTTATTACAGAGAAAAGCCAATTAACATTTTTTTTAATGCAACTAGAAAGAGAGAAAAAAACAGACAAAGGAGGAAACTCAAGCCTTAGGACCTTTTCAACTAAGCATATACCTTTCTGAAGCAAAGTATATAGCTGTGTTTGATTTTTGTGAAATGCCCATATAAACTTTCAAAACTCTCCTTTACTTGAGTCAGCTTGAATGGGTTCAGTTCTTTGCAAATAAAAAGTTTTGCCTACGTTGAATTCCCTTAAGTAGTGAACCTTAATCTGATTCTAGCCTGGAGCTGCCTCTTGGGTATGACAAACGACACTATAAGCCAGACTGAGGCCATCCTTTCCTACCAGCCAGGGCCACTAAAGTCCCAACATTCCTCTCAGCTCAGTCAACCTTAATTATTCAAATAGTTCTCTTTTTTCCCAGCTTTATTGTGGTATGACTGACAAAAGAGTAATATATTTATAAAGTTTACAATGTGATGATTTGATATATGTAAACATGATGAAAGGATTCACACTGTCTAGCTAATTAACACATCCATCACCTCACACGTTTACTTTTTTTTTTTTTTTTTGGTGAGAACACATATGCTCTACTCTCTTAGCAAATTTGAACAATACAGTATTATCAACTATTGTCACCATGTAATACATTAGATCCTCAGATCTTATTTATCTTATAACTGAAAGTTTATTCCTTATTCCCCCCAACCCCCAGCCCTCTGGCAACCAGCATTCTACTATCTGCTACTGTTTCCAAAAGTATAATTTTTTTTCCCCAGATTCTACATATAAGTGATGCCATGAAGTATTTGCCTTTCTCCATCTGGCTTATTTCACTTATTTCACTTACTATAATGCCTTTCATATTTATCCATGTTGTCACAAATGGCAGGATTTCTTTTTTTTTTTAAGGCTTAATAATATTCCATTGTGTGTATAATATTCTAATCAATTGATATATATTTGACAAAATATTAAATAGTTGGGTAAATAGGATCTTAAATGAATCCTAGCACCTTAAATTGAGAAGTTTCTTCCATGCTTCCTTATAAAGCCAGAGGTACGCTGATTTCAGGAAATTTATAATAACGAGCATGGCAATTTGTAATACATGATGAGGGTAAATTTGTTTTTCCAAAGCAACTGTTCAAATTCACAGTGCTTGCCTCTACATGTAGGCATGTATTTCAAAGATGAAAAACTACCCTGAAAAACTGAGTGGAAGAGGGAGGAAATACAGTAATGCCCACGGAAGGATATCTTAGTAAACCATGGTAATCAACAGGAAAGCAGGATTTGATTTGCATAGTGTATTTCTAGGACATGCCACTTAGCGCCAGTCAACCCACAGAGCCTATGACTCCTGAGACTCCGGAATGAGTTTAGCTGACTCGAGCCTCATTCAAACACACTCAAGACAATCCCCAGAAAATGACTTCACAGCAATATTCTTTCCAAGAACCAAGTCTTACTGTCAACTCCGGTTACCTTTGTCTCCTCTTTTCACAACACAGATATCTTAATACTGAGAGTCTGACTGCCTTCACATCTGAAGGTATTGATTTCTTTTCTCTTTTTTCTTTTTTTTTTTTTCCTGAAATGCAAATGCTATGACTAGGACACTCATTGTGAAAGGAAAACTGAGTCTTCCGCCAGATTAATCCAATGTTTGCTGGCAACACTCTCCTTGCTGTATTTTGTCTTTCTTCCCAGAATCAGGAAAAAAATATTAAAACATGGGTTCATTGGAAGACATGTGGTAACAGTGCATTTATTTGCTCATTCTGTAGGAATTAACGGATGTCTAATATAATGAATCTATTATTAGTGATTATATTTTTATTAAGTTTCTATGTGAGAAGTCTATGAATGATCAATTGTAAAACATTTATTATAGCACAGTGGTTAAGGATGTGGCCCCAGGAGTCAGTTGCCTGGGTTTGAATCCCAGCCTTACCATTTACAAGGTATTGCTATTGACGGACGTGACATAAACCTACTAAGGTTTAGTTTCCTTACCTTTAAAATAGGAACGAAAATAGAAATAAACTTGCAAGATCACTGTGTCAATTAAATGATATATTCTCCGTGTGATGGTTAATTTTATGTGTTACCTTGACTGGACCATAGTGTTGGGGGCAGGGGAAGGGTGCCCAGCTCGTTTATCAAACATTATTCTGGGTGTGTCTGTGAGACTTGAACCAGTAGACTGAGTAAAGCAGATTGCCCTCCCTAATGTGGGTGGGCCTCAGGTAGTCAGTTGAAGGCCTGAATAGAACAAAAAGACCGACCCTCCCCCCTGCTTCAAATAAGAGGGAACTACTCCTGCCTTGAGCTAGAATATTGGTCTTTTCTCGCGTACAGACTTAGACTGAAACATCAGCTTTTCTCGGTTCTCAAGCCTGCCAGCTTTCAGACTGGAACTTATACCAATAGCTTGCTTGCTTCTCAGACTTTCAAACTAGGGCTGGAGCAAACGTATTGGCTCTCCTGGGTCTCCAGCTTGCCAACTACTAATCTGGGTACTTCTCAGCCTCCATAACTGCGTTATCCAATTTCTTATAACAAATCTCTTTGGATAGAGATAGATAGAGATAGAAATGGAGGGAGAGAGAGAGAAAGAGAGGGAGGGAGGGGGGAGAAAAGGGGAGAGAGAGAGAGAGAATAGAAAGACAGAGATAGAGACGTCGAGAGAGAGATGAGAGAGAGGAAGGAAAGAGAGATAGAGAAAATGAGAGTGAGAAAGACAGAGAAAGAGAGATACATACATGAGGGGGTGGAGGTAGAGAGTGATTGATTTTCTATTGGTTCTGTTTACCTGGAGACCCCCATCTGCTACACCATACAAAGCATTTAGCCAGTGTCAGACTCATGGTGAGCACGGGATAAAAGGTTAGCTATTATTATAAATAAGGGACTATATTGGGCCCTGGAGGAGGCAACTACTGAGATGACTCGAAATCAAACATTTGCTTTCAGGGAGCTCACAGATTGACAGAAAGATAGGGTGTGTATGTATTACTAGATGCTATTCCCTTGTTTGAAATCCTTCAATGACAACCTATGAGCTAGAGGATAATGTGAACAATGCCTGAGGATGGACCACAAGCCCCTTCATTACCTAGTCCCTGCAACACCTTTGCACGCCCTCTGGGTTGACATGGACTTTGTCTGTCACACACTGAGTTCCCTCTTGCCTTGTGGGATTTCAGCAACAGCATCCGCTGCCTCTGAGGGTGTGTCCTCTATACTCCTGAAGAATTCCTATCTATCTGACCGATGGCGTCTCATGTCACTCTAGATGCTCCATTAGACCCTGCATGTTCCCTTTAGCATCTTTCCTTCTTTAAAATGTATCCCACACGGTATCACTGCTGTTGGTTTGCAAATTCTGTAGAGGTCCTGGCACGAGACCGTATCATGTCTGCACCTAGGATGCCAACACAGTGAAACGCTCCACAGGAGCCACCAGAAGGCTCATGTTGGTGCAAAGGGCCCAAGAGCTTCCAAGGAGAACCTAATCTCAAAGAAGAGGAAGTCTGACGGAACCTCTTTGACCCAGGAACAAGAAAGACCTCAGGCCTGGGCGGGAGGCTACTTGAAATCGGTCACCTGAACATCTAAAAAGCCAGTACTCAAGAGTTGTCATCTTGTTTCCCGTTCAATAGAAGCACTAATTCCATTTGTGCTTTCTCAGACCAGACTTTCTTCTTTCAATTTCCGGGAGCGCAGGACAGAATTAATTTGCATGGCCAGGTCAGCCCATGCAAGGTTCAAACGTACCTTCTCGAAATCAGCATGTGGCTGATCATCTCAGTGGTCAGGAAGTCACACCATGGATCTGGGCTCCTCGTAAACCACAAAGCTACTACAGCCTGGGTGCATTTAAAGCCAACAAGTAGTAGAGGATAGAGTACAGGACATGAAAGGGGGTGCAGAGCACCCTCTCTTCCAGCAAAACAAGAACAACACGTCCTACTCAGGAATGTTGCAGAAGCCTTGCCTGGTGCCTTTTTGTCCCCAGCCCCTCTCCATAGCTTTCCAGTCCTGAGAGCTGAAGCCATTCAGTGCCCTGTGCGGAGATCTAAGGCCCAAACTCTCATCAGAAATAAGCCTTAATAATATTCAGTATTAATGTATTTGATTACACGTTCAATGGAACAGCACTGGAAATTACATAAAAGTTCAAACATAAAATGATCTCTAATCACTCAGAGCAACAGGTAATATTTCAATATATATCTTTCCTGTGTTATATCCACACCCACACAGTGGCATTATACCAAAATATTGTTATGGGACTTGCTTCTTCCACTAACTACATAATTGGAGCATTTTCTTGTGTTATTAAACAATCTTCATTATTTTTACGGTTTCGAAACCCACTATAGCTAACCAGTCCGCCTTTTTGTAGGATAAAAAATTATTGCCACTGTTTTTGGTATTCCAAATAACCTCATAATTAATATTCTTGAGTATTGCACATTATGAAGGGTGCCCAGCTAGTTTATCTGTATTTCTCAGAAGTCATAATACTTCTGAGCCACTAAGGATTTCCTTAGGTTAAATACTTAGAAGTGGAAATGCTGGATCAAAAAATGTGTGCACGTTTTTAAGAATTTTGGAGCAGATTTCCAGAGTTTCATCGGAGGGTATCTTAGGGAGTTATACCGACTCAGAAGAATTTAAGGAGCCCTAAGCTAATATAGAGGTAACACAGCACCCATCCATCCACCCTTCCATCCATACACATAGCAAATATTTATGGACCACATACTTTACACATAGGCTGGGAACAAAGTAGTGAAAAAAACAGAAATCGCCCCTGCCCTTCCTGAACGTACAGTCTGGTGGGGAAATCCAACTGGCAATGACAATACTGATCAGTGCAGCCTTGTGACTGTTTCCATCCTGAGAGTACGTCTCGTGTTAAAAACAAGGCCCCTGCCTTCTTGCTGGGGCTCAGCGTCCATGCTGGAAACTGGGTCTCCTGATTCTACCACACCGGGGGCCAAGTCTTGCTCTCATGAATTCTTGTGGAGCTGCTACGGGATCCTGCAACAGCAGGCAACCCTGCCAAGAGCATTTCCTTCTGTCTGTGCAAGTTACCCGTGCCAGACCCCAGCTGCACGTTACTCCTTTTCTGGAAAAGTAATAAAGATCATGGCTGCTTTGGGCTTCACTTTACTCTATGCCAGGCCCTGTACCAGGCACTTAATATAAATGATTCCATTTAATCCAAGTAACAGTGATGTTATTCCATGTTACGAGTGAGGAACGGGAGGATAAGAGGGTTTTTCACTTGCCCACTGGCAGCAGAGTTGGGATGCAAACACAGGTCTCTCTTCCCCGCATTTCACTGTACCTGTTTACCTGTCTATGCTCTGATACAATGCTTTGTCCGCTGGCCAGCCACTGCAAGGTCCATCTCCAAAGAACTGTCAGACCCAGTGGGCAGCTGGGGCTTAGCATTCTCCAAACTCTACCTCAACAAGGTATCAGGATGGCCGGGGCAAACCCAGTGACCTCCACTGCTCATGATTCCCAAAATGGGGACCAAAGATCACCTGCTGCAGAACAAAGGGAGGTCCTTGTTAAATGAATAGAATGAGATATGCACACGCAGTGGAATATTATGCAGCCACAAAAAGGACTGCAGTGCTGAGACATGGTGAGCACGGAGGGACCTCAAAACATTATGCTAAGTGAAATAAGCCAGAAGAAAAAGGACCAGTACTGGATGATCCCATCGATATGGATTATTCAGAGACAGAAGCCGATGAGGGATTGCCAAGGGCTGGGGAGGTGTGGGGAACAGAAAGCGACTGCTTAATGGAGATGGGGTCTCCTGTGGGGGGAGGAAAAGGTTTGGGAACTAGACAGAGGTGACGATGGCACCACACTGTGAATGTACTAAATGCTACTGGACCGTTCACTTCAGGATGGTTACTTTTATGTCATGTGACGTTTACCTCAATTTACACGGGGTGGGGGCGGGCAACAACCTCCTGAGTCAATCCATTTGGGCCCAGAAATGTCCTTTTGTAGAAGATCCCAGGTTATTCTGCTGCACACTAATATATGAAAAACATTCCTTAACAAACTCCCAGTATGCCTAAACAGGACAATCATCCAAAAGAACCCCAAAATTAAAGTGTTGTATTTCAAAGGTTGATTTTCAGAAAACAAATCCTAAAGCAAAAGTGTGATTATAACAAAGAGCCCTAAAGCAACGTGGCCTCATTGATCTGCCTGATGCCATTATGTCCAGTTAGCAAGGAATTCAGAGGCTTTGCCTGGACCATGTGCACGAGTCCAGGCCAGTCACATGGGATGGGGAAATGAGAACGGAAAGCAGGGGGCAAGCAAGGAACGGGGACATATGTGAAGAAGGACCAAGGCAAGGTCAGAGGAGGAGGGATACTGGCTAATTGATATGACCGGGTACAGTAATGGCACAGCTCATGCGTAGCCCTGAATTAAAGTAAACGGAAATCAATGGGCTAAGAACCATGGATTCGATAAAGCCATTAAGTCATTGCAATTCCTTTTGAGGTGAATTAATTCCTTCATGGCTGTGTTCCCTGTTGCTCCCAAGACTCAGTTCTCTCCTGGTGAGGGATGTGGGTGGTGTGGCTCCAGATAAAAGCTTTGTCACCATCTCCTCCCACCCACTTTGCCCCTATGAAAGGGAGACGTCTTTGCTTTGGCTGTCCTCCATCAGCACATTGTTCTTGCTTCTGCCCCTAAGTCCATTGCTTTCTGTTGCAAGGGAAATGACCGAATCTCACCTGCTTACACCAAACAAGGGACCAGGACTCTCAATGGTTAGTGCCGCTGTTGGTAACCTGCCCAGGGAACCATATCAAGTCATCGTGTGTTCCCTCGCTCATCAACACAGTAGGGAGACTTAGCCTGTGGCGGGTCCGGTATCAAGAATATCACATATATTTGTCTTATTTCATTCCTGCAACAGCCCAATGACATAGGCACTATTGTGCCCATTTAGTGGGTGAGGAGACTGAGTCCTAAATGGTTTAGTAACTGTTGCAATGTCTCCTGACTACAAAGCCTGCCTCATGACAATTCTACTAGACTGTCCCCATTGCTCCCTAACTGAAATCCTGCAAGACTCCAGGAAATGACTGAGTCCCACTGCACCCACCGCCCACTAGCAGTCAGAGAGGATATGACAGCATCAAACACACAGAAAAGGGGGGGCTTTCTCCCAACTACAAAGTCTATGTTCTGAGGGACACTGACAAATAGACGTCCACAGTCCCAAGTTCTTATCAGCCAAAACTCTCATTAGCACACAGAGGGTCAGGAGGGAGGATGGGAATGTTTTAGGTGCGTGCTAAGGACCAACAACCTACATTTGCTACAAGGAGAACATACGGGCAACATTAAGATAACTTCTATTGCCAAGGGGTAAAACGTTTGCTTTGGATTTGAACAAACTGACTCCTAATTCCCAGCCCCTCCTCTAAATTGTCTGACCTCTGGCTGTTCTGACCTTACTAAGAATCCACATTCTTATTTGTCAGCTGGAGATGTTTATCTCACATGGTGGCTAGAAAGAATAAATGGGGTATTCCACATGAGAGCATCTGGTACGTGCCTGGCACAGAATGAATTCGTAAGTGCTAGTTGGCATTATTATTCCCAAGACCAGGCCAATAAGTTACACATGCGTGGCCTTGGGCCTCCCTGGCAAAGGTTAGAGCCTGTGTTCACAAACACCTGTGCCCACACAAACCTGGGTGCTTTTCCTTGCTAACCAGTGTGTGGCCTAGTTACTTACCCTCTCTGAACCTCAGTTTACCTATCTTCCAGGTTTGTGGACTGGAATGTTAAAAGGGGAAAGGTTTTAGTGACAGCCTGGCCCCTTCATTTTATAGATTAGATCACCTATCATAATATACTGTTTGCCCAGAGTTTTAGACTCTGCCATTTTTTTTTCTATCCCAATACTGCAAAGCATGCTGATCAGGAATTAATGCAGTAAAAACTGTAGGGCACACAGCCAGAGGATAGATAGCCAGAAAGAAGGCACTTGGAACCACTGGCCACTAGGGGCCATTGGTAAGCCACAGAAGCTGGAAGGATTCTTAACCTGCCCTCTGGTAAACACTGCATCTCGTACATAAAGGGCTGTCTGGACTATCAGAAATCCATCTCAGGGCCCCTTGCAAGGTAAGCTGGCCTTGTTTTCTCTAAGGGTGTTCAAAGCTCCATTTCTCCCCAAGGTTGGAGAGAAGGGAGGATGGGCTGTCACCTGCTCCTACCTAGTCAGTGAGCCACAGGCTGGTGGGGGAGGAAAGACCAGTGTGGCAGGATTTGTGAAATCTGGGGAGATCCTGCAACTGCAAGAACTTCCCCACCTCGCAGTGACTGAAATCCCTTTACGTCTTAGAAGCACTGTGAACTCCTAAAGCTGCTGATAAGGGCAGACATCCGGGGAAGGGTCCACACATCAGGCCACTGTCAGATGCTACTATACAGGAAAAGGAATCAGCACACAAGGAGGGAAAGTGTCCAAACCTGGAGTTCCCAGATGGGGATCTGAATTCTAACTTAGCCAGTTTTTAGCTGGGAAGCTTTGGGCAAGTTACCTAACCTCTCTGAGCTTTGGTTTCCTTTGAACCCCCTAAATCATGGAATTTTTGTGTGGGTTTAATTAAATGAGATAATATATACAAAATTTCAAACATACAGAAAGGCTAATAAGTACTTTTTATTAGTTGTTATTCTTATTTTGTCAGGTCAAAACAAGAGCTGAACTCAAGGCCTGGAGAACAGACATGCTGGCAGGGGGGGCAGGGGTTGAGAGGAACAGGGGTGCAAGCAGAGTTTAAGTGGCAGGAGGAAGCCAAAGCAGATTTCTCCAGTTTGTTGAAGTTCAGATGAAGCAAGTAAAGAAAGTTTGAGATGTGCTTCATATATTCAGAATTCTTTGCCCGCAGTATGTTTGTAGGGTATATAACGGTATGTGTGTGAAGTTAGCAGTGTTAAAGCTATAGCTCAACTTTCTATTCCAGATGCCAGAGAACTTGCACAGTCCCCTGGAAGTGGGACACCAGAGGCAAAACGAGAGTAAACTAGCAGTTGGCAGAGAGATGAGGGAAATGAGGAAGACTATATAACGTGACCCACTTCTGGACCTCACGCTGTGAGCAACACAAAGCAAATCAGAGCATGTCCACGGGGGAGTGAGTGGCTCGGGAAGGGTACACAAACAGTTCCAACAGAGGCACTAAAGAAATGGGGGTGATCTGCTAGAGAGAGACACAAAGAAAACTCAATCCCTACCTTTGGAGCACTCAAGGACTGTGTAGGGAGCTAGGAGCAGGTGACTGATTTATGGGAAGTGGCCCAAGAAGGCAGACCCGGGATCAGTGAGTGTTAGGGAGTCCCTGAATCCCCCAACACTGTATCCTCACAGCGTGTGTGTGTGTGTGTGTGTGTGTGTGTGTGTGTGTGCACGCGTGTGTGTTGTATATATTGTGCATCTTTTAGGGGAAAAGGATCCACAATTTTCAAGCTTTCATCAGATTCTGATGACCTCAAAAACCGTAAGAATCTCTGATACAAATAACAACAGCTAATATTTATCAAGCAATTACTAAGTACCAAGCACTGGGCCAAGCCCTTTACGTAAGTCATTGAATCCTCACAAGAACCCTCCAGAGGCTGTGCAGCTGACTATGAATGCAGGCTTTGGAGCCAGCCTGCCCTGGTTTGTATCCCAATTCTGCCACTAGCAAGCTACGTGACCTTTCGCAACTCACTTTCTCAGTTCCCTAGCCTGTAAAATGGAAACAATAACAACCTCAAAAAGTTGTGGTAGGGATTGTTAGTTAGTATATGTAAAGCTCTTAGAACAACATATGACAAATAAAACTAACAATCAGCTTTCATGAGATGATACAAGCCAGCTACAGCACACATATTAAAGTTCTCTCTCTCTCTCTCTCTCTCTCTCTCTCTCTCTCTCTCTCTCTCTCTCTCTCTCTCTCTCTCTCTCTCTCTCTCCAATAGAGATAGCTAACAGATGTCTCCCTGGTCCCTTGAAGGAGTGGCATTTATGTAGAATTTGGAGAAACAAAGTTCATATTCTGTTAGAGAAGATAGGTTTTAAAAAAGGAGTTTAAGAGAGGCTGGCAAAAGAATGGAATCTGTTTGGGTCAAAGGATGTTTCTGCAAATGCTGGACATGGGTTTTCTTTCGGTAAGAGGGAAAGCAACAGTTACCAGATACAGAGTGCTTATTACCTGCAAGGTGCTTTACCGTCATCCTTTCATTTAATCCTCACCATAGCCCTTTGAGGCTGGTGGTACTAGGTGGTACTTGCCCCAGATTCACAGAAGAGGGAAAGGGGACTCTAAGACGTTAAAAATGGACCCAAGGACATAAGGCACGAGGGCCATGAGGTGAGAGAGGAGCCCAGGCCTGTGTGACTCTGAAGTCCACGTTCCCTCCACTTTTCTGTGCTGCTGGGGAAGTTGCTTAAACAACAGAAAAATATCCAGGGAAGACGACTTGGGTCAACGTAATGGTGGAGAGAGGCATCTGTGAACGCTCTTTGGGTAAATTCTAAGTGGAGGCTTTCACAGTCTTTCTAGCGCTCTGCTCCAGAGAGCTCCAGCACTAAGAGAAGGCTCCCCAGCCTGCAAATCTCCATGTGCTGCCACCATGGGGTAACTTTCTTTTCTTTTCTTTTTTAACATTTTTTTTATTAGTTTCAGGTGTACAAAACAATGTAATAGTTAGACGTTTATCATTTATATCCCTCACACAGTGACAACCCCCCTCCCCCCATCCACTACCCCTCTGACATCGCACACAGCCATTACATTTCCACTGTCTCTATTCCTAATGCTGCACTCCGCTTCTTGTAACTATATATATAGCTATATAAAATATATATAAAATCATATATACATATATATATATATAAAATTGTAGTTGACATTCATTACTGTTCAACCTCAGCTTCAGGTGTACAGTGCAGTGATCAGGCATCTACATCCACTAATCATTAGAGAAATGCAAATAAAAACCACAATGAGAAACCACCTCATTCAAAATGGCTATCATCAATAAATCAACAAACAACAAGTGCTGGCGAGGATGTGGAGAAAAAGGAACCCTCATGCACCGTTGGTGGGATTGCAGATTGCAGATTGGTGCAGCCACTATAGAAAACAGTAAGGAGGTATCTCAAAGATCTGAAAATGAAACTACCTTATGACCCAGCAATTCCACTCCTTGGGGTTACTTTCTAATGGTGGTTCCTGAGACTATCAGTATCCCCTCTTCTTAACCACGAGGGTTCTTCCCACAGACTTAGCTCCAGCACCCAACTAGAGGCCGTTTGAGGAAACTGCAGCCGTGGAATCATAGTCACGTGACCCAACCAGATACACAAAAATGCTGTCTTCTACCACCTCTGATGGACTCCCCCTTTTATGCTTCTAGAGAGGTCATGCAGGATATAATTAGGATCGCAAGTTCAGGAATTAGATTGCTCAGTTCCAATCATGGCTCTGTCATTTGTAAATGAGGTAACTTTGGGCAACTTACATCATCTCTATATGCCTCAGTTTCCTCTTCTATAAAAAGGAGGTGATATAGGGTCCCCTTCAAAGCACTGTTGGGAGGATTCAATAAAATAATATCACAAAGGGCCTTAATGGAAACTCAAAGCAATACTGTAAATATATCACGCACTCAGTAAATGTTCACTGTTATAGCCTGTCTATAGATCCGTCTTCCAAATGCAATTTTGGGGACTTACTGGGTCCCCTCCTCCCATTCTGGAACTCTGAGCCTAGGACTCCTTGACTTACTTTTATTCAGCCTCAAACAGTAATTCATAATCCTTTTCAGACTCGCTGGTTCCTTTGGAAAGTGAAAGCTATGTATCCTCTTTCTGGTAAAATATACATATGCAGATTGTATTTATATTTCTAGGAAAATACAAGGGCCCCTCAAAGCCCATCCTTGGCCACGCTCACCAGACTACAGTTCTCTGCCTTCCATTTAAGTGTTTCAATCTCTGGTTTGCCACCCAAAGCCTTGCCTCTTCCTGCTCCTTTTCTATTTTGCCCTCTTTCCTCTGATTCTATGTGCAAGTGTTTTTCAGGCCTCGCCTTCCTACCTGCCTCCCATCCCTCAATAACCCACATACCTCTGTCATCCAATGGCATCCCACATAACCACCATGAATCAAAATAATTCAGTCCATCTTTTCAAGGGATGACTTGTAATAGTAGAGAGAATGGTAATATTATACAAAGAAGAAGTTCGTAAACTGTCTTCCCTTCTAACAACCACAATTCCTTAGACTCCAGTTTACATGCCGCCATATCTGCTTTTGCTATTTCTGAAGCTGCCTTTTGGTCCAGAAACATACTTTCAGTACAAGACCAGCTTGATCCTGTAGCATCCTGTCTGCCTTGAGGATAAGTCCAAAACATATACCTTCCAAAGGCAACACTTCTTTGGGATGCAGGCTGAAATTCAGTAGGTCCCCAGAGATAAGACGCTGTCCCTAGAAGTGGACAGCATGTTTGATCAGTAGGAAGGTCATGGTCATTTTCATGCCATGGAGACCTGTACGTATTATATGTGTGACCTTAGGTAAGCCCCTCTGAGCTTTGCCTTAGTCTCTGTAAAATGGAAATAAGAATGGGAGGAAAGGTGGTGGTGAGCACCAAGTAGGAAAGCCTACGGAGGTCAATTAGGGTCGCAAAATCATCCTACAAAATGTGCTCCACACCTCATTGCTGAATATCACTATGGTCACTTTCGAAGTACTCCCCTTGGGAAGCTATGCACTGATGCCAGCGCCTAGTCCACCCTCCAAAGCAATTCTGGAACTTTTTCTGGAATGGCCATCAGAGCTGTCATCATATTACTCTTGATGACCTCAATGTCATCAAAATGTCTTCCTGTCAATATTTCCTTTATCTTCAGGTAAAGAAAGAAGTCATTGGGGGCCAGATCAGGTGAGTAGGGAGGGTGTTCTCATACAGTTATTTGTTTACTGTCTAAAAACTCCCTCACAGACAGTGCTGTGGTAACTGGTGCATTGTCACGATGAATTGTTGGCGAAAAGTTCAGGTCGTCTCACTTTTTCACGCGGCCTTTCCAGCACTTCCAAATAGTCCACTTGGTTAACTGTTTGTCCAGTTTGTACACACTCATAATGAATAATCCCTCTGATATCAAAAAACGTTAGCAACATTGTGGCAACAATTTGCGAACTTAACTGTCAGACGTCGTATGTGTACCACCCAACCATCATTCATTAACTGAACACCTATTGATTGAGAACCTGCTATGGGTGGCCCCTCAATGAGACTGCCAGCTTGCGATGAGGAAGACGTACTGCTCAGGGCTGCTCACAGTGCTTCTGGGAAAATAGATCTCGGCAGCTCTGTGTTAGAAGAATGCACAAGACACTCTAGCAACCCAGAGAAGAGACACAGAAAAATACTTAACATACAGCAGGCGCTCAGCAAATGTGACTCCTCTTCCTCCCTTAGCTGACAGGTAGTAACCAAATCAATAATCATTTGACCGATGATACCCCAGAGGGTAAGTTCTTGGTCATGTCCATCTTCTCAGACACCAGCACGTGTCATCTCTCATCATCCCCCCAAAATGCATGGACAGAAACACCCAAAACTTCATTAAGCAGAGGGCAGAGAGCCATTTAGTCCAAATGACTTGAGCCCAACTGTTCCCTCCATTTGTTAGAGCACTTGCTGTTCTTATCTTGTGGCCAGGAGAGCAATAAGAAAGAAGGCAGCCAGGAAAATTAATCAGGACCCGGAGAATTTTAATAAAATGTTATTAGAACTTAGTGCAAACTGTAGGACGGAGGAGTTGCTGTAGCCTCTGGGGCACCTGTTCCTGCTTTAATTAGATGACTCAGGTCAAGCCAGTCCAAAAAAAATGCCCCACTGGTTTCTAAACTCTGCTTGTGGGGCTCACTTACCTACAGCAGAATCACATTTCTTAGCTCCTCTCCAGTGCCCTCGCCTTGCCCAACACCTGCTCCATCCCATTTTTATTGGTAAACCCCTGCTGTTCCTTCCAGAAGCCTCTACTTATAGCGCATTCATGGCACACACTCTATGGCAGATGAGTGCCCAGTATGTATTAGAAATCAAAGATCAGGCTTTTTGTCCCAGCTTCTACCTCTAATTCACCGAAGAACCTTGGTCAAATCCATCCTTCCTCAGTAGGTCTCAGTTTCCTCATCTGTAAAATGAGGACATTAGAATAGATATTTCATCATCTCTACTGTCTTTCTACTATTCTTTGATTCTAAAAGTGCACATACCACATGATCGGCAATAAAAGGGTTGTAATGACAGCTGGTGAGGAAGCACCCCTACCTGGGGTTAGAGGACAGGATGGTCTTTGTTCTTTTTCTGCTCCCAGTGAAAACTCAAACTTGAATCAGGTAGTAAGCTTCTTTTCCAGCTATCTGATAGGAACTAGCTCTTTCTGTGGATCTTCCTGCTCATCCTTCCACTGGGCTCAGGCATGTCAACATCCCAGCCTTCTTCCCTCACCTGTGCTACTGAGCCAGTTTCTTACCTTTGTGCAGTGCTCTGTTCTTTCAAAAGCTGTCTCATCTCTTATGTTACTTGACTTTCTCAAAATTTCTGTGAGGTAGGTAGAATGGGTATTATTATCCCCATTTTATCTATAAGGAAACCGAGGCTGAGAATACTTCATTGAATTGCTAAAGTTATACATCAATTCAATGATAATCTAGACTCAGATCTCAAACCTCCCAATCACTGATCTTTCTACTATATCACCATACTCTGCTTAAACAACACTAATGACATTCCAAAACTAACGTTCTAACGTTAGGATGGGGAAAGGGTGATACTAATTTAAAAATTACTAATGAATACAGGCCAGAAAAAAAAAAAAAAAGCTGAGTGACGGACAAAAGCATAGAAAGGCCAATGGCCAGGTAAGTAAAGAAGGGAACCAAAGAATGATTTTTTCTTGGCTTCACCAGAGAAAATGACACCAACTGTAATGGAGGTGGATCAGCTTCTTGGCAATCGGCAAAAATATTGCAAACACAGCTTTGAGATTAAAATTTTTAAAAAGAGCAGTGTAAGGAATTTTTTCTTCCTCTTTTGGTTTTTTATTTGCTCTTTTATTAATATTCTGTATTTCATAGTTACAAAAAAAAAAAAAAAAAAAAAAAGACCTTCCACTGCATAGTGAAAATAAATTGGTAACGTCAGCACTTTCTCTTCACAGCTGGGTCCCAGGTTGGTAATGTTTTTCTCCCATAAAACCATAATCCCATAAAATTTAAGGTTATTAAGTTGCAGGTGAATAATTCATGAGGCAATTATGAAACATTTATGATGGAATATTATGAGCTTCCAAATAAAAGAAAACATTTGGGGTCGCCGAATTGACGAATTTTGGTAGCTGTGCTTACATCTCCCCTGAGGGAGCTACGTGGACATTCTCTGCTGCCTTGGATGTTCCGAGATGGACCTGAATCCCTCCAAGATGTGTCTGGAACGGACCCCAACAATTCAGCCCGCTGGTATCACAACCTACCACAACAGGCAGTAAGTACAACCTGAAGCCAATCGTCATGGTAGAAGAACAAAGCCTCACAGAGGGCATACTCTGTGCCGGGCACTGTGAAAATCACCTCCCATATACTACGTCTACTCCTCACAAGGACCCCTAAAATCAACATTCTCCTTCTCAGCCCCATTATGTAGACCAGGAAACAGGCTCAGCAAGTTTTTTCCATTTGCCAAAGACCATATACCTAGCAAGAGGCAGAGGCAGGATTCCAATCCAGGCAGTCTAACCCTTGAGTCTCCACTCTCACCCACCAGGATGTACTGCCAGGCAAGACAAAAGCTGGAGAATAATGAACCGTCTCATCATGAATGTACCGTTTACACATAGTGTGTCCTGTTCTTCAGAGCACTTTCATATGCGTTATTTTATCTTCAAAAGGTTTCTGTAACATCATTGTTGGATATGGTGTGACAGGTGCTACTGTCTCCATTTGCAGATGAGTACATTGAGGTTCAGAAAGGTTAATTGACCTGGTCAAGGTCACATAGCAAGTTAGTCAAAGCACTGCAACTAGAACTTCAAGGTTTACTCATAACAATGTACCCACCATTAAAGAACAGAATTGGAAAAGAGTCTCCTTGCTAAACCTCCAATTCAACATAGCATCTCTGAGTGTCGACCACCCAGCCTGTACGTGACCCCCAACACCCATCCCAATGACAAGGAGCTTCAGTGCTCCGTGAAAAACCCCTCCCGCTGCTGTAATATTCTGAAAGTTTTTCCTTGTCCTGAGCCATCATTTGCCTCCTCACAACGGACTTCTGTTTTATCTGGAAAGACACGAATCTTCTCCTTTCTCCTCTTAGTAATCACATGCCCCCTCATCATCACGGGTTCTCCCTGCATCATTTCTCAGCTTTTCATACCCTGCCCCCAGGATCTTCAACTATTCTTTGTAGAATATGTGTTTTTAACCTGTCTCCTTTTTAAATCTCTCTTCTTAGATGTGCCCTATTTTAATACTCCCCTTCCAAATGAAACTGAATCCCATTTCCAAGGAAGTCTGTTTGGACTGAGGCATCCCCTCCCTCCTACGCACAGCTGTAACCATCCCTACCCCTATTGTTATAGGTGCATCTAGCTGAGACCCCTTTAACTATTGTTATGATGTATTTATATAAACTTGCTACCCCACCCCCAAACTTTTTCATTTGAACTATTATTGAACTAAGTTGCCTTTATCACACCTCCCTTTTGTACACATTCTCTTCGCCTCCTGCAGCATGTGATATTTTCAAGACGTTTTCTAGTGCAGGCAAAAATAGCATTCCCATCCCATTTGTCTGCATTTGCTCTGCCGAGTTGAGCAGTGAGCATGGCCTGTGCCTCTCAGGATGCCCAAAGTGGTCAAAAGAAATGGAGGAAAAAGTACGTCCTGAAGAACAGGACGAGCCTTCCTCGCTGGTGTACGTTCACCCTGTTCTATTAGCATCATGCAGCTGTGTGTCAGGGGCCAGTATCTGGTCATTGCCTTCCTGCTAGAGTAGGTAGGTTATCTACTCTTCACAACTGAGAGGGATCTTAAAGACATCTCATCCAAAGTCCCTGTCTTATAGGAACCTGAGGCCCAGCGAAGACAAAGGACCTGCCCAGTCAGAGCTTCATGTGGGACTAAAGCCTGAGCTCCAGGACTCCAGACTCCTCTCCGCCACATTTGAATCTGAAATACCATCTGGTCCCACACCTCATTTATAGTTGAGCAAACTGGGGCACAGAGAGGTCACCCCGCTCAGGGGTGCTCGGAACAAAGACCAAACCCGGGTTGTATTACCAATGCTTTTCACTGAAGCAAAACGGAAATGTTCTCTTCCACATTTCTGTGCTGAGGGCATCCAGCCTGTATCACGGAGAATACGCCAATATTATTTGACTTCTTTCAGTACCACAGGCATTTTGCAGTGAGAGCCAGGGCTCTTCTGACTAACACCTCACTGTTAATGTTCCTCGATAAAAACAGACACAGTTGATTCTCTAGGTCCTCCGTAAATGAGGACATCAGGGAGGAGAATTGCAACTCAAAGTGGAAATGACAGAGAAATCCAAATGCACCCTAAGTGGGCGACTTCTGCCTGCCCATCAACGATGCAGGCCTAGGAACTCACTCACATGAAAGTTCTACACGGAACGCCCCAAGATGAGATCTCTCTAGACAACTCTGTCACGAAAGCCACTGTAACGTCACTCGACTGTCAATATCCTGCAATTAATACTCAGCTGCCACTGTTCTTCAAGCAAAATGCTATTATCTGTTCTCCTCAGACAGCACGCTGTTACTAACCTTCTGTCATGGATCCTCGTTTTTCTGACCGGATGTGAGGATGATCGGTTTCTCCAGACAGAGTTCCAACGCCATGCTCAGGAATGAACTGAGAACACTGTTAAGTAAGCAAAGAAGGACGGCCAGGTGTCAGTGGGGGAAGCTCAACATGGGCAAGCTTTAGGGTGGGAATCTGCCCAGCACTTGTTGGAACGACATTCATCTTACCTAGGTTTTACAGGACAGATACTTTTTAAAAAGCAAAATTTTTGTTGTGTTTGTTTGTTTAAAGATGCTGTTTTCTTTCACATTTTTAAGGTTGAGAAACATACCTGTAATTTCTCACATAAAAAAAAAAATTATTACTATTTCAATTTGGCAAGAGTCGAGCAGGGGCTGACGGGGTGATAAGGAAGGGAAGCCCACAGCCACCTCCCTTGGAGCCACTGTTAGGTACCAACCACTCAGGCAAGGAAAAAGACCAAAAACCCGAAGCCCGGTGGCCACCCAGTCCGGGGACTTCCCGGGGAGGTTCCCAGCTCTGTACTTTTCAGCCAGCCTCCTGTACCACGTGGAGGCACTGCCATTCCTCACACGTACACAATAGGAGGAGACGTGTGGGTTCCAAGCAGGTGATGTTGTCTCAGAGAGCTTTAGCGTAAAGCTTGGGTCAACAAAGCCACCCGCGACCTGCAGCAAGAATTTGATTACTCAGGCAGCACCTCTGAAGAAGGGTTAAGAGGACTCTATGTGGGGATAGCAGAATCTTAATTGAAATCCAATTAAGGTTTCTGGGAGATCTGGGGCTTTCAAGTCTCCCAATGGTGAGCTGCTGTCGCTCTCAGAATCTGGCTCATCTTAACAGTTCTGAGCATGAGAACCAACCCTCCTTGCAAGCAAACCTTTCCTAACTCCCTCCGCCCACATCTAATTGGGGGGTCCGGAGAGCGTGATCCCACATTGGCGCAGAAGTTACAGCACACACACCCCCGTCCCCACTTGCTTCTGATTTTCAATTACATTCATCTAATGTACTTAAAATCTGTCTTTTATTTGGAAAGATAAACACAGCAGTTTGGTAATTTCATTGCTCTGTCAATTTGCGAAGAAAATTCTATTTAAACTCGGTGACTGGCCCACTGCCACCACCCCAGCCAGCGGCAAGCTGTCTAAAGGGACAAGGGAGGTGCCAGCGGAGTCTCTTGGGTGGATGATGCAGCTGGCAGGAAACCTCCCCTCATCCTCCCAACTGAACCCTGAGATGCTCCAGGGGTTTTCTCAGCGTCTAAAGGCCAGACTTAGAAACAAAGATTGACTTTTTTGCCTTATTTTTGTCAGCTGGTTTGCATGTAGCTAATATTAATTAGATATCTATGATGTGTCCAGCTCTACACTAAATGTTTTTTACACGCTAACTCCTTTGATCCGCAAGACCATCCCTTGAAAAGCCTGGATGTATCCTCCATCTAATGGGTAAGAGAATGGAAACTCAGAGAAATGAAATAATGTGAACACATTTTTAGAATTTGTAGTCCCAGTGCAGTTCCAAGGTTGTCTAGCCACAACTGACATGTTTAAACACGAACGGAAACTGACTTTTCCTCCATTCAGCTGGCCCATGTCTAACCTCCCTGGAACAGAGAGGACACTCAGTAAAGGTTTGTGAAAGAAACGAATGATGGAATGGCCTCAAAGTTACTCCTAATGTTGGCCATCGGCGGACGCTTCTTCCAGCTCCTCAAATCAAGCTTGTGCCCCCCCCCCACACACACACACAGGGTTTTTGGAAATGCTGTGCCTTCTGCCTTCTTCCCGTCCCTCTTCACATGAGTAGCAGTTCAGTCATCATTTGGGGGCTGCCTTCCTGGCCTTCCAGTCTGGGCCATGATTTTTTACTAAATAAATACCCTTCAGAGCCACCTCTCTTGTCTTGCACAACCCTTATCTCCATATATGATCATTCAGCCATTAATGCCTGGCTCCCCTGCCAGACCATATGTTTCCGGACGGCAAGGCGTGTGTCTCTTTCAGAACAACAATGAATTCTCAGTGCTCAGAGCAGCACCTGGGTTATGGCAATAAACATTTGTCAGGGAATGTCTAGACCATGTCCTAGTCTCAGCCACAGGCTGTAAATCCTGGTCATGAACTGGAAACTTATATGATTCAAAGTTATCAAATGAGCTTGTTGGTATAATTGTGTGCAAGGTAAGACATTACGAAAGAATACTTCAAGGTGTAGGTCCTACTGATATTAAATGATCTTCCTGAAGGAAAGACAACACAGTATTAAATTACGAAATCTAGAACTTCAACTCATGTATTGAGGAAACACAAAAGATGTTTTCATTGGTTTGGCACACTTCGTACCCTTTAAATTTCTTTCCCACTCTTTTTACGCAAAGTTGAAAGGACTTTTGGTAAGTAAAGATATGATTACTATCTGTCAAAAGGAAATCCCATTATATCAAATTCTAACAGATAGTTCAAACGATTTTGTTCACCAAAACGTTGCTGTGGAAGATATTAATATATATTAGGTATCATTAAACCATTCACTAAGGCTGGAAATAGATTCATTATACATCAATTTCATTGCAACCTAATCTTTTGAAATAAACTTTAATACGTAAGTCATTTGAGGAGACGATAAGCTGGGGTAAATGCATTGCTGAATTAATTGCTTAATTCAGCGGGTATTTACTGGCTCTCTGCTCTGTGCCTAGCACTGCACGATGTTGCTGAAACACCACCCCTTGCTCAGCAAAGGAGTTTGGTTTGGTTACGGTCACTCTGTGTAAGGAAAGAAAAAGAGCACCCAAAGAAGTTTAGTTGCTTGCTCAAAAGTCACACATGCAGGGCTCACGCCAGAACTAGAAGCCTAGTTTCCCAGCAAGCCTTCTCCAGTTGACAGAGGAGCCTCAGGGCACCGAGGGTGAAGGGAGCGTGAGTCTGCCACTGGACTTTAGGCCTTAGCTCAAATAAGGGGTCACTCCGGCGGAGTCAGAGGTTGGCCTTGTGAGAACAGGAGAACAGGAACACTCTCTAGCATGTAAGAAAATCAAACCATGAGGTGTTGTTTTACCTTTCACAGGAAGAAACAGAACACCAAGAAACAGGATTGTCGTTGGTTCAACAAAGAGAAGCGCTCTGGTATGGTAGCAGCAGCCCCAACGAGGAGTCAGGAAATCTGGGTTCCTATCCTGCCTGGTCACTGACTCTCTTGGGTCCCCACTACTTCTCTGAGACAGCGCCTCTGTGGGCAGCCACCATTTCACCAACTGTAAAATCAATGGGTTGGTCTGCAGTCGTGACACTCGGGCTTGGTTGTATGTGGGAATCACCTGGGGAACTTACAAAACAAAACAAAATCGCACAAGCACGGATGGCCTGGTCCCAGCCCCAGAGATTCTGATGACATTTGTGTGGAGTAAACCCTCCAGCACTGGAAGCTCTAAACTGCCCCCCAAATAATTCTAATGTGGAGCCGCCAAGTTTGAAAATCACTGAGCTAAGAGGTCTCTAAGGTTTCTTTCAGCCCCCAATGTGTCATAATTTTACAGATAGATGGTAGTTCTCAAACTTTAATATGATAAGAATCACCTGAAAAAGCCTGATTTAAAAAATACATTTCTGGGGTCCACCCGTAGAGTCCAATTCTGTAGGTGTGAGATGGGCCCAGAAATCTGCCTTTTGAAGCAGCCCAGGTCCTAGGAGTGCACTGTGAGACACACTGATGCAAGGACTAGCTGACAGTCAGGCCTCCTTTTGTCATCATCATCATCATTAAATAGGCTTTCAGACCCAGAGTTCACGGCTAGGAGGGACGGTGGTAAGGGAGAGCTGTCCAGCCACCAGAATCAGGCTCATCACTTGGCCTGTCATGGGGCTGACAGATGGCAGAGGGAGAGCCCTTTGGTTTTCAGGAGAAATGACGTGGTGCTGCAGTATGTCGCTGCGGAGGTAGAGACAGGCCTAAGATTGATAGTCCACAAGGCTGCTGAAACCCACCAGCCACTGAGCATCTTGTGACATCAGCAACAGTGCCACTGGCCATTATCAAATCGCCCAGGATGCCCAAGATTGATTTTAGCTGTAGAAATGACGCCTACCATCTCTAGGTGCATAGGCAGGAAACGAGCTCCAAATCTGACTGTAATTTAGCATTCATTTGCATTTTTAAATTAGTTAGGCTGTGGACCGTTGCAAAGCAATGACAGAGAATTTTTATAATAATTAGCCTTGTGGGATGGGGGGAAGGGAGGCAGGGAATGGCTCTGCCTCACATTTTCACTGGAAGGAAAAACACAATTCAGCATCTCAGATCATGAGATCTGATTATGATTTCCTGGTCCCCACTGACCTTGTGGACCATAGCAGCTTCTCCAAAACCTCAGCCGAACTTTATGGTTTGTATCCGTCCTCATTTTCTGGGGCTAACTCCACCCTCCCCTCTTGTCTCCCCTACACAGCCCAACTAGCATTTTCCTTTTTAATGTTGGCTGAATGCCACTTCATTCCCTTTTGTTCGCTCTCTTTATGGCTGAATTCAGCTCCACTCTGTACAAATACTCACTCTGTATATGTCAACAGCATGATGTGTCTGCTAAAAATAACTGACATTGACAGAGCTCTTCACAGTTTGCAAACAACATTCCCATCCATTATCTCAAATGAGTCTCCCACCATTCTCTGGGGGGTAACCAGGGGAGCGGTTAGAGTCCCATATTTTATAGATAAGAAAACTGAGACTTGGGGAGATCTAGACACTTGCCCAACGTCACCCAGTCAGTGAACAGCTTTGCCGAGATCGGAATGGAATCTTTGAAATCCAAAATCTAGACTAAGTTGCTTCAATCTCAAGATGACTTAGAAGGGGTACAGAGCTCACAACAAAGAAAAGTTCTGCTCTCTGTACAATTCAAATTGCTCAAACACAGGAATGACACCCCCTCTGAGCACCACGCTTACAGAGGAATTTTGAGAAGGAAATTGCTAACTGAAAAAAGCAAAGGAGATTTCTAAACCTTGTCATGCAAGGACTGACAGACACTAGGAATACTGACTCTGAAGAACACTCAGAAGGCTTCTAAAAGCTGTCTTCAAGCAACTGAAGGGGATTCATAGGAAAAAGAAGACACACTTTTTCTGTATGGCCACAAAGAAATTACAAGGAGGCAAATTTCAACTTGCTATGAGCAAATCATTACTGCACAGTGGTTAAGGGCTCTGGAATCAAACTGCCAAGGTCAAAAACCCAGCTCTACTACTACCAACTGAGTGACTTGGGTCAAATTTATAATTTCTAATCCCCAGGCTACTTGTCTATGCAAAAGAAATAGTGATGGCTATGTTATAGGATTGCTGCAAACACCAAATACACTATTGCAAACAAAGCCATCAAAACTTAATGAAAAATATTCAATAGATAATAGTTACACTCATATTTTTGTTTTGTACATCAATAAAAGAGCTTTATACTAACTTAACCCAGCCAATCTAATACGTAGAGTTTGGTCTTCCATACACAGTTGAATAACTCCAAAATAGAGTAAGGACAGATAAACCATCAAATAATTCTGCTCAGCCATAAGAGAGCCTTGCAAATAGTTACTAGCCCATTAATTCATTTCACTAAGGTGGTTTTTGGAGACCAAATAAATGAAATAAGTTATGTTGGTTTGAGAGGCGTATGCCCCAAGCTAGAGGGAAACTGGCTGCACATTCTGACCACTTTTATACAACATTGTACTGGTCCCAGCAACTGTAATAAAACAAGGAAAGAAAAGGCCTAAGAATAGAAAAAACACACATTTAAAATCGCCCAAAATCTACAGAGAAACTATTTGAATTAATAAGCAAATTAAGAAAGGTCATTAGATACAAGGTCACTCTACAAAACTTAGTTGAATTTTCATTTATTAGCAACATTGGAAATTAGAAAAATAAAATTTTAAAGAATATATCATTTACAATATCACCAAATTCCTGGGAATAAATATTATGAAAGGTGTGTAAACCTCTACATTAACAACTACAAAACCTTATTGATAAACATAAAAGAAGACTTAAGTAAATGAATTCTATGTGATGCCATTCAAAATCTCATCAGATTTTTTAATACCAGTCGACTGCCTAATCCTAAGGTTTTTTAATGGGAATTTAAAGTGCTAAGATCAGCCAAGGAAATTTTAAAGAAGAAAAACAACTGCAGACATATGCTACCATGTTTCAAACACTATTGAAAACGCTATTGAACACACACACACACACTATAATTTTGTTTATTTTAATCTTTTGTTTTATAGTTTTTAGGGTAGAGGGCTATGAATCTATTGTTCCATTTATTCCTGGAAATTTGATGGGTTTTGATGCTATCATAAATGATGTACTCTCTAATATATACATAGTGATTTCCTCATACAGTATTTATGCAAGAAAATAGCAAATTAATATATGACAATGGTGACACTGCAGTTCAGTGAGTAAAGAATTCTTAATTTAAAAAAGTAAATTAATTGGATATCCATATGGAGAACAAAATAAATCTTGATCCCTACTTATACATACCATACACACACACAATCATTTCCAAATAGATTTAAGATCTAAAGGTAGGAAAACAGAAACAATAAAACTTATAGACTAAAATGTATAAGATCATCTTTGTAATTTTGAAGATGGCAAATTTTCTTAAACAGGACTCATAAAGTGCTTACCATGAAGGAAAATTAATGACTTCGCATATATTACATTTAGAAATCTCTGCTCATCAAACAGAGTGAAAAGGCAATTCATAGAGTAAGAGGTGGTGATATTCACAAGACACATATCTAACAAAAGACTCATACCCAGAATATATAAAGGATTTCTACATATAAATAAGAACACACAGATAATACAATAGGAGAAAAGACAAAACGACTTAAGCGTATCACAAAAGAGGATATCTGAATAGCCAATAAATTTATACACCGATGCTCTGCCGCTTATCAATAAGAAAATGCAAATTTAAACCACAATGAGATTCCACCATACACCCACAGAATGGCTAAAAAGGAAAACAAAATCAGCATCAACAAAAATCCAAGAGCGGACAAGGATATTTAGCAGCAACTGGCATTCTCACACACCTGATATGAGCATCTACTAATATAAATACACTGGCAAATGATTTGGTCGCATGGACTATATGACTCAACAATGACATACTTCGGTATTAACTCAACAGACACGCATACATACAAAAACATGGAAAAGCATGTTCACAGCAGCGTTAGTCACTGCAACTCCACAGAGGAACCTCCAAATGTCTATTAACAGTAGAATTAATAAATTGTGGTATAACACACAAAATAGAATTCATTAATGAGAATAAACAAACTATAACTACATACAATGAGCTGGTTGAATTTCACAACTATAATTTGAGTGAAAGAAGCCAGACAGAAGGAATACTGACTTTTGTACTTAACGTTAAACTCAAAAAGGGCTAAAACTGATCTATACCGTTAGAAATCAGGATAGAAGAGCACACGAGGAGGGCATCTGGGGTATTGGTTAATTTATGTTCTGTTTTTTTGATTTGGGTGTCAGTTACAAGGGTGTGTTGATTATTGTAAAAATTCATCAAGCTATGCACTTCGAATATTGGTACTTTATATTGGTACTATATTACATACATATAGAATGGTAATAATTGAATTAAAAAACTCAACAAAAAACAACTTAAGAAGTATGAATTAGAGGACGCCTTTTTGGCTGGGACATAAGGTGCTTGGAAGGGAATAGAACTAAATAAAACAAGAAGAATTAGTCGTTTGGGACCATATTGACGAGGACCTCACTCGAGGACTAGATGATGTCTGGGCACATTTCTGTAGACCAGGATACGGCAAACTTAAGTAAATGGCCAGACAGTAAATATTTTAGGTTTTGTAGGCCATAAGCTCTCTGTTGCAGCCACTCAACTCTGATATCGTAGCATGAAAGCAGCCATAGATAACATGTAACTGAATGAGTAGGGCTGTTCCAATAAAACTTTATTTACAAAAACAGAAGGAGATTGTCCACCACTGTTCTAGATAGTGAGAACAGTGGAAAGTTTTTGAGCATTTAGTGACATAGTAAGAGCTGTAGTTCAGGAAAATCATTCTGACAGCAAATAGAGAATAGCGTGATAAGGGAGACCACTGCATTCACTCAGAAAGACCTAACCGAGGCAGAAGACTATCAACATGGGTAGTATCAATAATTTTTCCTTTTGGCCTTTTGGGTGTCTCCACAGCTGCTGTCTCACTCCTAAGGATGAATCAGGGTGTCAGACAGGAACCCCACCATCCTCTCCACTCCCACACATACACAAAGAAGAGTCATTATTATTTGGTTGTTCAGAGCCCAACCTGCTTTCACTGGGCGTGGTGCTCGCAGAGAGACACACAGGCCTGGTATCACTTCCTGGGGGAATCTCTGTTCTGTCATCTCCACATTTCTGGATGTTTTCTCTTCCTCAGGCATAGTAGCCAGGCCTTAGCTTTATCGAGCCTGGAATAGCTTGAGGAGACACAGGCAAAAGATGCCATCTTTCCATCCATCGCTTTCTGTGCTCCTTTCTCATTGTGACAAGCAAGTATAAGTTTTCATAGTGTTGAATTGGCAGGTACCTAAATTTGGGGGGAAAGTAGGCCATATCACATTCACTCCCCCCCTGGACTGCCTCTAGCCTCAACAAGAGGAAGCTAACCCGTGATCCAGCCCATCCTTACTTTGGGGGTTAAGGTCAAAGCTCAGCTAATATTGGAGTTATTTCTGCATATGTCTTTTCAGGAAGCTCATGGAAGAGGAATAACTGGGCCAGAGCAGGATTTGTGTACTCCTGGGTCCCCTTGCTATATATAATCACAGTAAATGCCCCCCCTCCATGGCAACCTAGTATCCCTTAACAGCTATCATTTCACTTGCCAGGCAAGCCAGCCCTACATGCAAATAGAGGAATAATTACGGGACGTAAATTTCTAGACAATGGAGAAAATGGATAAAGGAATGCATTGCTCTACTTTTTCTTGCCTCTCTTCTTGTGTCCTTTTACGCCCCCTTTCCCCTCCCTGGTCCTCCACACACACCACTGAATGAATTAGAGTGAGAGCAAAAGAGAGAGAGACAGAACAAACAATTCCTGGCATCTGAGCTTACTTAAAATTCTCATGGCTCCTGAAAATGAAGAGGGAAAGGCACGTGGCCTCCCATCCTGAGCCATTTTCCCACGGGCACTTTCTCTCCACCCCTCCTTCCTCCGACAGATATATTCACCTTGTTAATCATTCTCCCCGCATCAAAAACATTACCTCCATGACCGCAAAATAGCAGCCTCATTACTGAAAGCACAGCCCACAGTCAGATGGGTTTCCCCAAAGGCCCCCATACCTTTCCCATTTTATTACCATGTCACTCCTCATTTTTACACATATTAATCACAAAGATAAATTTTTCTTGGGCTATGGATTTAAGTGGCCCTTTCTAAGCACTTGGTAAAGGTTGGTTCAGGGGAGGAGGAAAAAGGAATGATTAAATTTGCAAAGTCGAATTTCTATCCTAATTTGTATATGCGGAAAGAAGGAACTGTCTGGCTTATTGCAGACTTCAAAAATGTGTTAAGGACTCATTCTTTTTGTGGGTAGGAGACTGCAAAGTATACTGAATAAGTGTCTGGGGTTAAAACCATCCTGGTTTAAAGCATGGCTCCACTCTATACTAGCAGTATGACCTTGGACAAATGGACTCACCTGTCTGTCAGTTTCCTCATCTATAAAATGAGAATACTTCTTCCCAAGGTGGTTGTGGGGCTTGAATAACATGGAATTAAGTACCTGGCCCACAGGAAGTGTTCAGTATACATTAGCCAGTGTTTTTCTTCTTTTCCCTTGGTTCAAAGAGCCACACTAAACCACCCATCTTACTTCATAAGAATAAGGACCACCCAGGCTAGCTTCCTTCTGCTTTCCAGCTGTGCACAGAGAGGGATTAGCATTTGTCTTTGCATTTTCGTTTTGTTTCAGATTCTCTGAAATCTTTACAGGGAAAAGAAAAATGTTCCCTCTATTTCTCTTAGTGTTGAATGGACTTCTTTCCCAGTTTTGACTATTTCAGAAAAGGCACTCTTCCATTTTTCTAGGGTAGAGAAGGTAAGTTTTATTAACTAGGGTCAGAATATCCATGGCAAAGCAGAAAATCAAAGTGTCCAGCTCTCTCTTACAAAGACAGTGCTTTGGTGAGGTTTGGGGTTAGTATCTTGCATAGTGGGTCTGGGCTGTGTGGATCCAACCTTGCTCTCTCAGGCCCACCTCCATCCTCTCTTCTCAACCTTTAGCCTGCAAGGCGAGAGACCTGGTCAGGGTTATAGGTGTGAACTATGACACAACGGAAAGCTCATTTATGAGGATGGCAGCTATTATTGTGGTTTTGCAGGGGCTCAGCTCAAAGTATTCAGTCCACACGCATAAGATAAGGATGGCAAGAGGAAGAAAACACTAGACTCAGTGTCAGGGGATCTGAATTCTAAACTCAGGTCTGTCACCAAATGACTGTGGGACAATGACCAAGTCACCCTCCATCTCCTGGTTTGGGTTTCTTAGGTATTTAAATGAGAACAGTAGATTGGATGTGCTCAGAGACCCCACTGTGGCCCAAAGATTGTACACGTACACTAGCGGGTCCAAGACTTGTATAAAAGTTGTTAACCTTGCTCTTGAAGGTGAGTTAATTGGTAAGTATAGTCATATGATATTATATTAAAAGGGGAGACTCCAGTCCATGCTGGGACATTTCTGTCATGTGTCAGATTCTTTGCCAGCAGATGCTGCTCTAACTCTTGCACAGAAAAAGGAAGTTAACATGGAAATACACTGGGTAGTCCTCAGAATTAAAGGAGGATGAGTGATTATCACAAATATCACGGCTTTATGATGCCAGGAAAGAAGGAAGGTCTAGAGCTTTCCATGGGTGGAATTAATGAATTGTCTTCTCCTTACATATCGTGTTTCCCTGAAAATAAGACCTAGCCGGACAATCAGCACTAATGCATCTTTTGGAGCAAAAATTAATATAAGGCCTGGTCTTATTTTACTATAATATAATATAATATAATATAATATAATATAATATAATATAAATATAATATCAGGTCTTATATTAATTTTTGCTCCAAAAGATGCAAAAATCTGTCCGGCTTGGTCTCATTTTCGGGGAAACATGGTAGTCTTAGGATGACTCGGCCCCAGCTTCTGGATTTTCTTACGTGTTTCTGTCAAGATTCAAGCTCTCAGGAAGGAGGATCTGATTGGTCTGTCCTGGGACACCTGTCCTCTCTGTGGTGGGGGTTTGGAGGGTCCTGTGAGTGGCAACCCCACCAAAGCCATGTGGAGTGAGAGGAGGGCAGTTCTCCAGGGGCAGACAAAAGGGTGTCCCTATGTAGCTTGATGTCTGCTAGAGAAATTCACCTTTCCCCCCGTGGCCAACGTGGGGTTTTGTCCACCAGTTCATGGGAAAGAAACAGGATTAGGCTTTGTCCTCTCAAGCCTGAAATAGGTAGGTCATCACTGCCACAGTATAAGCAGATTTGCCTATGTAGTTTCTCCAAGTAAAAGAGCTACCCTGCAATAGGCCCTCTGTTTGGCCCTTGAGTTTTGAACTTCTGAGAGATGGGCATTATTAACCCCTTCTGTATAGGTGAAAACGAAGGCTCAGAGAGGCCAAGTGAGCTTTCCAAGGCCACACAGTAAGAAGAAAAGCTGGAATTGGAACCCACATTTGTGTGGCTCCAAAGTGTGCACTCTGCGCTAATAGATTAAAGGAGCAGGATGCATCCCACGCTCTGACGTGGCAAGGCCCAGAATCCTAAAGGCCTGGATGAGAATGTTTGCCTTGATCTTTCCCAGGCAGCGGCATGCCCTCCAAAGAGGAGAGCCTGGAGACTGGAAAGGAACCTCCAGGAGGGTGGGGGTGTGGAGACCTCAGCCTTCACTAAGTACAATTCATACTTCTGGTTACTTTTACCAAGTTCTGGAAGTTCACGGCTGTCGGTAAATAAAAAGAAAGTGAATGTGATTTTTAAACTTCAAAGCTGGGAAGGGACAGAAAATCAATCCTATTTCAATCTTCTCCGATCCTTCTACTTTAAGATTTACTTATATTCCATAAAGAAACTGAAGTGAATAAGAAAAAAGAAAATCTAAAACCTATCTCAAAAGCTGGAAGTTGTATCTCTTCTTTTGAACGATGGTTTCTATTTCTGCTTCACTCCCCTGAGGTGAGAAGGAATGGCCTCAGGTTCCCGTTTCTCAAATATTGAGACTTCTCTGTGTGGCTTTCGATTGAATTTATGATTTGTCTTTTGTTGATTTGAGCCCCAGAATACACCACTGCAATGACAGGTCTCTTGCGCTCTCCCAATGACTGGACTAAATGGTCCAAATTTCCTATTTCAGATAAAAGAAACTTAAGACCAGAGTGTGGAGGTGGTTTTCTCAAAGTGACCATCAGGAGGATGGGGCCTTATATATGAAAACAAACACCACCACCCCCGTCCCTGCAAAAACAATATGATTGTGTTTGTGTGTGCGCATGTGCGCGGCCATACCTGCATGTGTATTCCTTAGAGTCAAGATGATAAATAAATATCTTCCTGCCAGCTCTGAGCCACTGGTGCAGTGACTACCAGAATCACTGAGGAGTGAGAGCTTGTGCGGCCATATCTGGGCCCCGCGGGAATACTCCTGTGATTTATTGCCAGTGTCTACTGGGGTCACAAGATTGATGGAATATGCTTTGAGTATGCATTGCATAATATAGCAAGGCTCTAATGCAAACTAAATAAGGTGAGAGTCTCAAATCTGCTAAGGAGCCATGGGAGAAAAAACAGCCAAATAGACTTGCCCCCTCATTGAATGTCACCAGATGAGGCACACGGCGGTATAACCACTTCCTCGCCCACCACACCACAGTCCCTATCCTGTCTTTGGAACCATTAGGGCTTTGGGGCACTTCTGAAGTCTTGAGAGAGGAGTGACTGCTTCGGGTCCTCCTGTTAACTTGCCATTCCTTCATCATCGGGTAACGTCTTAAGTATTAGTAAGGCAGTGGTTCTCAAACCCTGCTGCATATGACAATCATCTGGGGCGCTTTCAGAGCTCCCCATGCCCAGGTCACATCCAAAATACATCAGAGTGACTATGGCTGGAAGCAGGTATCAGAGTTTTAAAAGGTCCTTAGGTGATTCCAAGGTGCATCAAAGTTTGGGAACCACTGAGCTAACATCTACGCAAGTGAGAATCGAGGTGGTGCCAGAAGCACAGAAGGAACAAATGGAAGAGGGGACTAGGACAAAAGTTCGGCTTGTAACTCTATGGAGTGTTCACCTAATTTTGGCGAAGTAGAGTGAAGGGCCCCTATGTGAAGACCTCTAAAAACCTTAGGACAAATTAAAGGAAGTGGTATTTACAGCAGAAATTCACTGACTTACAAGAGGTAGAAGAAACTTCAAATTTCAACAGATTTACATGACTTTAGATAGGTCCATGGGTGGCAAGGAAACGTATTAGTAGAATCATGGGATGTCAAAACTAGGCCAAGCACAGGATATCATCTACTCCAACCTATACATATCATAGATGGAGGTACTGGGACCGAGACAGAGGAAAGAATTTACAGCCACTCAGTCAATTCATGTCAGTACTAATGGTCTTTCCTCAGATTGTGCCACCTAGTGAAGGGAGTCAGGACAGAGTGTGACATTCCCACACAATCTCTTGACACCCCATGAAGACAGACTCTCGACAAGAGAAAACTCAATGGCTCTTTTTCACGAGAGACATCGTGGCCATTTCAACAGCTCTGACTGCGGCTTTGGCCACAGGAGGCAGCAAGTTCTGAGTGACCCAGTGCTTGCTCTTGCCTCGGTTCCAGCTCTGCCATTTCCAGTGTGGTTGGAAGCCACCGATTTGACCTACCCGAGTCTCAGTGTCCTTACCTGTCAAATCTGAATATCACTAGAATACTAGTGAGGAATAAAGGAGATACTAAGTCAAGGGGGATGTAAAGTACCGTCTATATACATGAGAACAATTAATATTGTTACTGTCACTTGGTGATTTACAGAAATTCTACTTTTCCAAGCCCTTTCCTTTGTCCTTCCCTCTCTTCTCCTAGCCCTAGCATTTCTTCTTTGTTTAATGAGGAGGAGGAGAAGGAATTAGGAAGGAAAAAGAGGAAAAGACGAAGGCGGAGGAGACAAGTAGAAGCAGCAGGTCCCATTTCCTGATCACCTTCTACGTGCCAGAGTCTGTAGACAGCAAGCCTGACCTCCAGCAGCTCTAGGACGTCCGTGCTTTTATCCTCATAGGGTTTACAGATGAGAAGACCAAGGCTCAGAGGTGAGTAACTGTCTCAGACAGCACAGTAAGTATAATAAATAGCAAGCTGCGATTCAGATGCGGGGCTGCTGAACTCCAAAGGCCATGCTTTTCCCCACCATGTCACGCTCTCTCCCCGGATTAATGGGAGAAATACTGGGCAGCAGTGAAAAGTAAAAGGAAGCCACACCGACACTCAGGCCGCGGGTGCATTTACTGCTGGCTGTTCCTTGTTGTGTTTTACTACCCAAGTGGCTGTAAGAAATCATCTTAGACACAGAGACCGGTAGGAGCTCTGCACCCGTTTGCGAATGGTCCACAAGTCTGGTCTATATATTTACGGAAACTTTTTTTGGTAGTAAAATACACATGACACAAAACTGTCATCACCCCAAAGGAGCGCCATAGTACCCATCAAGCAGTTCAGTTCCCTGTACCTCCCCTCCCCAGCCCCAGCCCCTGGTAACCACTAATCTAATCTATTTCCTGTCTATAGATTTATGTAAACTCTCCTAGTTTCCTCTTGCAGAATGTAAGACCCTTGAAAGATCACCATTTTCAGAAAATAGCAGCAATCTTTCCGCTCAAGTTTCTGCCTGGCTCCCCAGGGATCTCCTTGCTAATTACCTAATTGAAGGGTACAGGAGCTGGCAACAAGTCAGCTCCTTCCCTCAGGGGAGCCATTGCCCCAGCCACCGAAGATGCCTGAGAACATTAATGTGCATTAGAAGCTGTGCAGATCTCTGGGGACCAGCCAGGCTTTTCAGGAACACAGGTGGGCAGTGCTGCAGGGTGATACAGTGGAACAGCAGAGACTTTGGGGTTGGACAGACCTGAATTGGAGTCGTGGCTCCTCCATGTATTAGCTGTGTGACCTGGATCGAGCCACTCTACTTTCCTGAGCCTCTGTTTCCAAAAATGTACAATTGAGATGGTAAAATCTATCTTGCTAGGGTTCGGGAGAGGTTATGGGGGAATTACATGAGACCCTTAACCTGTATTTGCTGTTACTTTAATTCTTGGATCCCTGCCAACTCAGGAAAACGTTATATCTACTGTACATCATCTGAAAACTAATAAGTCTTTACCATGTGGAAAATAAACTGGCATTATGTCACCTCTACTGAGATGAAAAACAAATGTAGTCAATTTTAGGTCAAATCTTGTTCTCACTCCACCCTGCGGTCACTCGTCCAGGATCAGAACCCAAGGGCTTGTGGGCCTGGGCATTTTTAACAAATTAAAGGCTTCCATTTGCTTTCCTTTCTACTGGTGAAAATTATATCAAACCCTAGTATTGCTATTATAATCATATATGTTTATATATGTTTATATATGATTAAGGTGAAGGACATCAATTATTAAAAATAAACCACAATCTAGACACGGTGCCACATTGAAGGCATTTTCTACGTGCTGGGCACCATGCTGGGTAGTGAGGAAATGAAACAAGAACAGTGTAATCAGACAGCCTCAATTTCAAACCCCAATGACACTAACTGTATGACTTTGAATGAATTACTCCATCGAGGGTCCACTTGCTCATGTATAATAGCCCCAGCGATGATAATACACTGGAGATGGGAAGAGTGCTAACTCCATACAGTTATTCTGAGGATTAAATGAGATAATCTATGCAAAGCACAGTGTACCAAGTCAGCAGTCAATAAACGTTAGACGTCAGAATCATACTTGTTAACCATAAGAAGCAAACACGGTAACATACAGAGACGACTGCTGCTGGACAAAGCTCTGGAAGCCCGAGAGTGCAGGACTGTGTTCTGGAGGAAGTGATGCCTGAATGGACGAATATGAATCAGCCCGACAGGGAGAGCGAGGTCATTCCGAGAGGCGTGAACAGCATAAGCCAGGCAAGACAGGCACTGAGCAGTGCACCGAATGCAACTGTTCCTCTCGGCGGTTTAACTGTTATGCGCTTTAGACCCTGAAGAGGCTGAAGAAGAGAGGACGCCACGTGAGATCAAGGACATAAAATCAGAAAAGCCTCTGATTTAGAGAGAGGAAAAGGCTCATAGAGATCCTCTCCCTGGAACCCTGCCACTTTTCTTTTCATTTAGGGAAACTGAGGAGCAAAGAGGTTCACGATTTTTCAAGGTTACACTGTGAGTCTATGGCAGAACGGTACCCATTTTTCCAGGCTCTCGGCCTAGTGATCTTTTCTTTACAAAGAGAAAACAAAAAAACTCTTCGAGCAATTAGCAATCGAAACGAATTCAAAAATTAAGATAAAACACCTCTGGGATAAAGTAAATCAATGGAAAAAATGGAATTTGACTTGTACAAATATGATTCATATGCCATTTTCCTCAACAGTGACTTATACAATAAATCAAGTATCACACCGTGTCTGACGCTAATACGGTTCCGAGGTAGTTACTACGACAAGGCGTCCTGAGGCAACTGTGTTCTTTTCATCCCTGAATGAAAGTAATAGGGGGTATAGAATGTGTCCAGCAGACCCCTAACTAACAGATCAGTTGCGTGGGGCTTTGAGAAGACATATCAGAGGAGGGTCACGGAAGCAGTACAGGCAGATAGAAAGCTCACCGACTAGGAAACGGGAGACCTGGGTTCAGGCCCAACTCCACCCTGGTTCTGATCCACTGAGCCAGGCATTTCCCTTCCCTGGGCCCCAGTCGCCCTGTGAAATGAGGAGTTTAGAACTAGAAACGCATTTCCCCAACATTAGCTACGCCATCGCGCCGCTTCTGGGACGGCATGCCAGCTTTGTCATCGCTTCTTTAATACTTTTCTTTACATCAACTCTCCTTATTTAAATTTTAACAAGAAAACTTTACCACTGTTATAAATGGAAGATCGGCATCACCTACATCAGTGGAGGATAACTATATCAGCACATACGTAATTATTCAAATACAAAAATGTTCACCTGCATTCCACACAAAAAATCCTCTTGATAGGAACTCTGAGCTAAACAAGCTCTACGGCCTTCCAGCTCTTAGGAATGGGTACAGGTCAAGTGACACAGAAGTCAGGTGACCTCACAGAGGAGAGAACCCCCTGCACCCCCAACTCCCTGCTGTGGGGCCTAGCTGTCTACTGTGTTCACCGTGCCCACCACTGCCCACACAAGGAGCCCGGAGCCTGGCCGAGGCTGGCTTGCTCATCTCTTCAAGGGCACCTCAATCCAAACCCTGCTATCAGGTTGGCTCTGAGAAGGGCGATCTGATAGCTACTTGCTGTTTTGTCCCAGCTCAGGAAATTGTGGATCATAGTAGAGGACAGTGCCTTAACACACACACACACACACACACACACACACACACAACTTCTAATACCAATGTTGGAAGCTCTAGCAAAGCATATGGAAGAAACCATAGGCAGGACGTTTCTCAGATTTCATCTGTGTCTCTCATTCTGTCTCTACCATGACCGCCTTTTACTATTCTCTCCCTCCTCTCTCCCTCCTTTCCTTCCTCCCTACTCACTTATTTCTTCATCTATTTCTTTCTTCCTTTCCTTCTTTCTTCCTTCCTTCCTTCTTTCTTTCCTTCCTTCTTTCCTTCCTTCCTTCTTTCCTTCCTTCCTTCCTTCCCTCCTTTCTTTTTTCCTTCTCTCTCTCTCTCTTTCTTACTTTTTCTTTCTATGTCTTTCTTGTTTTGTATTTCTTTCTTTCTCACTAACCATTTTGGCTCCACTGCTCCAATTTCCTCTTTATATTCTTCCATCTCATTTTCTCTCTCCCAATTTTCTTCAACATTAAGTTAGCAAATATCTATTTAGTGCTTTCTTGGTAGCAGGCATTGGTGTTGGCGTCCCCACTGCCTCTCCCTCACTTTTTTCCACCACCCATTCTTCCATCTTCACAGACACACCCAGTCCACTTCACCATTCACTCATCCAGTATTTACTCAGCGTCCACTTCTCGGCCTTTGCTTCCTTCTTTTGCATCCCCTGCTTCCGGCCGCTGACCTGTCTTCTGCCTCTGCCAATTGCTGGCTAATGAGGCATAATCACTCGGAGAAGCTAAAGCAAGAAACAAGAGTGTTGAGTCTAGCAAAACTTACGGCAAATATCCCAGATTGGTCTGGAAGTCAAGAAAATATCTGGGACTGCAGAAAGGAGCACCGAGCCATACTCCCAGCCCCAGCCTCCGGTTGTAGCACAGGCATTGCCAGCTTGGGGGTTGGCATCTGCCTGATGGGCAATAGAGCCACCAGCTCCTCTTCCCAGGCCGTGGCAGGTGGCCACTGCAGATCCCAGCACAGTCTCTTGCCCAGACCCCAGGCCTGGTCAGACACGTCAGCCCTGCAGGCCTCCAGACTTTGCAGAGGCTGAGAACGGATATAGATTACATTGCAGTGGTGGAATCACAGACTAGGAGAGCTGAGAGTGTTCACCTATAAACTGTGTCCGTTTATAGGTGAAAGAAATGACAGCAGGAGAAAAAAAAGAACTGCGTGTACCCCAGGTCACAGAAAAGTTAGTGGCCGAGTCAGACCAGGGCCTGGGTTATCTGACAACTAACCTCCATGCCTCTGTCACCAAAACTATCCCACCTTCCCTTCCATCTCCCAAAAAGCTTCGATGGATGAATTAAACGGTGAGTGTTTGCACTTTCTGCAAAGGGAGAGTCTCATTATGCTGCTCCATTTTTTCCATTGTCTGAACCAGATGCCCTATAGTCAGTTAATAGCAATCAAAAAAACACCCACACTAATTTATCATGTGTTTACCATGTGAAGTACTTTGCTGGGTACTTTGCATGCATTGTCTCATTTAACCCTCACAGCAGTCCTCTGGCGTAAGTGTTAATATTATCCTCAATTTACAGATAAGGAAATGAGGCTTGCAGAGGTTTCCTAAGGCTGTACAGTGAGCAATTGTTAGGACCCATTTGAGCAGCGCACGTTCTTTACAACAGAGCACAGACAACAGGTCTCAAATGCAGGAGTTTCAGAGGAGGGCAAATGTGTATAGACTGGGAAGTTAGGTAGGTGGGAATGTGCAAAAATTACAGTGTATGCTGGTCAGATGGAAGCCTCCTTGCTCCAGGCCCTGGGCCCCTGGGGCTAAAGGAAAGGGTTGTTGTCAAAGCAGAATTTCACAGCAGTGGGGGGCCAGTCCCATGATGGGGGGCGGTGGGAGCCAGCACTGAAAGCTGATGGATGGAGAGGACTGGACATCCTGGATGGGGGCGTGTACTAAGGGCTGAGAGTAGGGGGAGGTCTGGGTCCCGAGAAGGGAACAGCCCAATGAGCAGGACCAAGGCACAAGATCAGAAGAAGGGGGCCTAATCTTGGAGACTTGGTTACGTGCATGGCCAACCCTGGGTCCTCTGATGAGGGGCTGGTGGGGCCCAGAGGCCTGAGGAAGACTTAGCCTCGTGATGAAAGCTGACTAAGCCTCTCCAGCTGTGAAGAGATGGCGTTGGGGTAGCAGTGTTAAACCAGAACATCAAAGATCTGAGATCTAATCCAAGTGAAACGAGGCCTGTATCCCTTTACCTAAAACCCTCAGCCCAGGCCCGCTGACCACAGGACAACATGAAGGTCCTTAGCAAGGCATCTACGTGCTTCTAGATCCGAATTCCACCCTCTCCTTGACTTCCCACTCTGGCTTTTTTATTCTCAAGCCATTTCTCCAGGCTATACCTTTGCTGGTGCTGTCATCCCAACCCCTTCACCCAGATTACACCTTTTCATCCTTCAAATCGTAGGTGTTACCTCCTCCAGAAAGCCTTCCCTGATACGGCTCCTTCTCAGGCTATGTGGGTATTCCTCTTCCTCTTCCTTTATTTTCCTGGCATATTGATATCATTGTGTTAACCATACTATATTATAATTTCCTATTTATGCGCCTGTGTTGGTCTTACCCACTAATACATGTTTCTTGAGGCCAGGTCAGTGTCTGGTATATCTATCTCCCCATGTCTAAGGTAAGCTCAGCACATAATAGCTACTCAATAAATATTTGCTGAGTGAAAGAACATGTAAATGGTGTTGTTATATGACCTACATCATTCCCCCGTGACTCAGTTTACCTCCCTAAGACTAAGACATCCTCTCCTGCCTGCCTCCCTGGACTGCTGCAATGGACCAAACTGGGCGATAATAATGAAAAGCTCTGAGAGCTTGAAAGCCAGGAGTGTAAGGCAGTCTTATAATCTCGTGCCTCCCTGGGGCCACCTGAGTGGCTGTACAGTCTTCTGCTTCCTCGTCAGTCTTCAAAGGAAGTTTTCCTCCCAAAGAAACCAATTCATGGTTGCTCTAGATAAATGATGATAGATGATAGAGATGGTACCAATCCTCCTCCACCTCCACTCCATCCTATTTTCATGAAAACCAGCTGCGGGGGGGGGGGGGGGGGGGCAATGTGACCAGCGCGTCCTTCCCGGTAATGCCTCTGCACACTGCAGCAGGCCAGAGAATTCCTGGTGCAGCAGGGCGGGGCTGGGGGAGGCAGGAATGACGACTTGAGATCCCAGGAATTCAGGTCACAAGTGAGCAAATGGGTGAATGCTGTTTTCCCCGCAACACTTTAGATTTGTGTTTTGCCCAAAAACGACGTGGTTAAGTAGAGATACAGGGTGTAGGGCGTCTGATAGGTAGGTAGGGATGTGGGCTTCAGCCCAGACAAAGGATCCGAGTAGCTGTGCGACCCCAGGCTGGTCCCCTTTGCTCTCTGGACCTCACACTTCTTCATTTGTGAAAGGGGGACAACTATGATGATAAGGAAAGTTTGGTGAGAACTGACTGTGTTCCAGGCTGGCCTCAGCTATGAGCTTGGCATAGGTTTCCTCCTTTGATCCCGTCCCCTTCCTCCTTACCATTCATTTCAGTCTCTCAGAGGAAAGGGACAAAGCCCCTAATGGCTAAGCAACTGGCCTGCAGTCACAGAGCTGGCAGGTGGGGAGTGGCGTGCCTGACTTCAAAGCCCTCACTCCGACCACATGTCTCAGCCTGGACATGGGTCCTCACGGAAACCAAGAGGATGGATATTTGGGGGGAAATTTAAATCTCACATGATCAGGAGGTACGATTATGAAAATCTAGTTTATCCCCAGTAACTTCACGTGATAATAAGGATGCTTTTTAGAAAGCTGAAAGGGAGAGCGGAAATAAGGAAGCACCCCTCTGGAAGCAGGTAAGATTCTTTTGTTTCATTTGGGCCTATTATGGAAATAGAATCAAGCATACTAAGTAGGTCTCTATTTCCTGCCCAAATATTTGCTCGGCCCAAGAGCAGGTCAAAGAAGTGTCCTTGTGAGGAGTCTAGACTCACAAATGTGCTGCTGTTGGTTTGATCTTGGACATGACACTTAGTATAGTGATTAGATGCAGAGACTTGAAAAGCAAACAGGCAGGGGCTAGACCCCCAGCCCTGGGGTTTACAAGACTACTGCTATGTATCTTGCTTCACTTGGAGAAAAGGTCATGGAGCCTGAAGGTGACATTTCTCACTATGATTTAGTCTGTGTTCCACATGCCTGAAGCCTGGCTGGTGGTAATTAACCAGTCGGACATCACATGCTTTATAGCCAGGTGACTATGGCCTGGGAAGGTGTGAAAAATGCTCGAGAGACTTTCAGTTCCGCATACCTCAGCTCAAGCCCCGATTCTGTCCTGCCTCAAGGGGACTGAGTGACTCCCTAACCTTCCTCAAGCCACAATGCTTTGTCATCTGTGACAGTATATTACTATAACCCAATCAGCCCTGGCCACTTCATGGGGTTGACATGAAGGTCACTGATTCCCCAGCCATGATTTCAGGGCCTACCTACAAGGGGGAGAGCTGCAAGTGTTCTCCAACCCCCGTTAGTGGTCTAGTGTATGGCGGCCCCCCTTCAGGTCTCAGTCTATGTCACCTCCTTGGGGAGGCCTTCCCAAGCCCCTACACATCAAGTCTTCACATTAAACCCACTCATTGAACAGTGGAATCTGCCTTCCTAGTACTTTTCACTGTCCATAATAAGAGATTTTGGGGATTATTTGATTAACGTGCCTCACCCTATGCAACCATAAGCTTCACAAAGGTGGGGACTATGTCAGTTTTGCTCGTGGGCGTATTGCTAGCACCAGCGCAGTTCGTGGAAAGTTGTAGGTGCTGAATAGATGTGGCTTGAATAAGTAAACAAACAAATAGAAGGAATGAAAAAAGGAAGAGCAGCAGGAAGAGAGTGAGTCAACAAGACAGGCAGCCAATCAGGGAGGTTCATTCAATCTCTCCACACCTTTCAGGGACACCCTCTCAGTTCCCAGTGCTATGGCCAATACAGGAGAGTGAGAAGACGGTACCATCATAAATTTCAGGTCAATGAAATTTCAGAGACCAAGAGAACTTCTCTGACGCCATCTGAATCTAAATTAGATCCGTAGTTACTCTCTCTCTCTCAGAACTGCTCTTTTCCTTCCGAATACTGATCACAATTGATTTGGAAGGTTATTGTCTGCATACCTATCGTCCACAGTGGCTGACGACTATAACTCCAGCACCTCGCACACCGAGGTGGTAGGTTCTGAATGAATGTCAATCACCAATCTAGTGCCATGGAGGATACAGGGATACAGAGAAGAAATGGACAAGATGCCTGATGGTAAGAAGCCATTGATCCACTGAGGAGCCTAAGAAGAAGAATGAATGTGAAACACCTTGTGAAATGCTGTGTGAATATAAATGGTTAGTGGGTTCCTGACCATGCATATAATATGCTGGAGTTTCTGATAGCTAGAAATTTCAGGGTTGATAAGCCTACAAGTGGGGTGCTTTTAGGGACCAAATCACTTCTAAGGGATCATTTGTTCATTCCACAAATGCTCAGTGAGCACCTACTGTGCACTGTATAATGTGTCAGTGAGGAGAAAACAGGGAGTAGGACGGGTTGGATCTCAGCTCTCAGGGAACGAGGAGCTCCCAGAAGTAGCAAATCTTTCCTTCTTCCTCATCTTCCGTACCTTACTCACCTGCAAACGAAGGGCCTGCTGTTATACCCTGCAGGTTCCCTAATCCAGGCTCATCTTTTTAAAAAAGCATCTACATGGAAGAAGTCAGTCTGCCAGGCATGTAGAAGCTACTTTATAGATTTACAACAGTCACACTGCACCCTAACTGCCTCGCATTTGAATTACCCAGCTCACCACGACCATTCTCCCTACGGCCTACCCACAAGCCTTCCCCTAATACCCCTTTCATTCCTCCGACACAGGCCTCCAGCCCCAGCCTCCCTGTGGTCTGCCAGCATCTTCCTTTTTCATTTCCAAGAGGAAGAACCACCCCAGCCATCAGATGAGAAGGCTCCAGGGAGGCAGGTTCCAGGGAGGTGGAGGGAAAGAGCAGGAGCCAAAGCCACTGTCTGTCCAGGAAGCCATTTGGGGAGCAATTCAGACAGTAGCCTGGAGGGAGGCAAAAAGATGCTTTGGCTTCTGGGGAACCATAAACTAGATAAATCAAGTGCCAAGAATAGCTACAGTCCCTTCCAGTCAAACTTGACTTATGGAAGATTTGCCGAGCGATAGGGACTTTGAAGACAGCTCAACAAGGACCACACCTGAAGGGTCCCTTCCCTGCACTGTCCATCTTCACGAAAGATGCTGTGATGCCTCCGGGAGAGGGACCGACCAAGCTCCTACCCACATTCAACCTGGCCTTCCCCCGAGAGCAAGGGCTGAGGAGGAGGGCACCACAATGGCCGAGGATAGCAGCTCTCTTGGAGCCAGAGACAAGCACACACTGAGGCTGCCAAACACTCCGATCGCAAAGAGAAAGAACAAGTGGGAGGCAGAGTAGGAAACTCATTCAAGGAAATTAATCAGAGAAAGCACGTTCTGGTGCCTGCACTGCCACTGAGTCTATGTCAGCTGAGCGGGTGATGGCTCTCTCAGAGCCTCAGTTTCCCGACCTGAGGACGGGGGTGGCGGGTGGGGCATGGTTTCCGTCTGGCTCTGGTGTTCTCTGCACACCTGAATTTCACTTCCTGGATCTGTTGTACTTGTTCCCCCCGGAGGCGATGTGCCAAGCCAGCCAGTAATGTGCTGTGAGGCCTGGGGCAGGGTGATTTACTGCGAGGCAGCCTGGATACCCAGTGGTACATTTGGAACAAGCTCGCCATCCACAATTCTGAGTGTCATCATGATGGGCCTCGTGGGAGGAGTTTGCTTCCTCCCTGCCCTTCAATTCGCAGCACAAGGTGAAAGGCTCCTCCTTCCTTCCCTGGGCTGTGCGACATCTACATCTCAGAACACAGGGACAAATCCATGTCAAGGACTGGCTTCAACCCCAGATACATTATCAGTGGGACACCGGGCATTCGTTCCACACAGCTGTTTTGAGATCCCACGACGTCATCCTATTATGTGATCCTACTATGTGCCCTTTTTGTACCCCTCTCCCAATCCATTCTCCACCTACTCTTTCTCTGCCTGGAATGCCTTTTGCCATTTTTTTTTTTTTTAAAAACCTCTAAACTGTCTTTTATTGGTCAGGTTCTCCTACAGATAGCATCTTCCCTGTAATGTCTACCGAACTAACTGCCCCTCCCTCTGCTCTGCCCAGGGGCCCCGCTGATACCTGCACTTCATACCCATCTCAGTCTGCTCTGTTTTGTAATTAGTGCCTCGTGCGTCTCTCTTTCATCTGATTGCAAGTTCACTGAACTGAAGGAAGACAGCATCTCTGTAAATTGAACCTGAGGGGTGTCTTGTACCCTCATGGTCCGCTGGATATATCTTCTCAACTGGAGGAAGACAGAGTGAAAGAAAGCTGAAAGGCACATTTGCTAACCCAATGGCGGCTGGCAGCTAACATTTTTAGTGGCTTTCTGCTACGGTACACTGTTAATATCCTCTCCAGCCCTACAGCTTTAACTCTCAAAATGTGTACTTTGCCCCCGATTTGTTTGCTGAGCTATCGTATCCTCTCTCCTCTAAGATGTCCAGCTCCATCTCACATGGAATATGTCCACAACAGAACTCTTAATGTTCACCTCCAAATGTGTTTATCCTCAGTATCCCCAGTTCAGTAAATGGTACCACCAGGCACCCAGTTACTCAAGCCCAACACCTGGAATCGCCTTGATTTCTCATTTTGCTTCACCCCCTGCAGCTCCTGTCAGCTCCACCTCCTGAATACTCTCTGAATCTGCCCTCTTCTCTCCATCACCAATGCTAAGATCCCAGCCTAAATCACCATCGTCCCTCACCTGGTCGACTGCATCCCTCTACTGAATGACCCGCCTCCACTCTTGCCCCCTTACAATCCATCTACCAGCCAAAGTGATCTTGTAAAAATGTAAATCACATAGTATCACCCCACTTCCCGAAGCGCTCCCAGGGAATCCTGATGCAATTAGAAGAGAAACTCACCTCCTCTCTGCAGCCTTCAGGCCTGCTCACCTGTCCAGCCTCATTACCTGACGGTCCCCTCTCATCTGGCCACTCTGTTCATCAGATTCACCATGTTCATTCCTGCCTGCTGCTCCCTCTGCCTGGAACACCGTGCTCTTAGGTCTTCACATGGCGTCTCCTCTTTATTATGAAGACATCTACTTCAATGTCGCCTCTTTCCCTGACTGCTCAGTCTAAACGTCTCCCCGATTCCCACACCACATACTGTCACGTTGCCCAGTTTTAATTTTGTATAGCGATTATCACTCACTGAATTATCGTCTTTCTTTATGTACTTGTTTGCTGTGTTTCCCCTATAAAATTATAAAATGTATGAGACCATACAACTTGCCTACCTATCTTGTTCATCTTTGCACCCTTAAGATCAAAAACAGTGCCCAGCACATATTACACAGTCACCAACACCCACAAATGATCAGCCAGCCAGATGAAGAGGAGTGACAGTCTCAAAAAGGGAGTAGCCTGGGGGGACAGAGGGGACTCTTGAGCCCAGAATGCCAACTGGTGACAAAGGTCAAACTGGAAACCAAGACTGCTGGGGCAGACTGCCTCCTTCTCGGATCAGACAGTTTCCAAGTTTTGTTCTGGAATCTTCATGTTTGGACAAGGAAAATACCACGACCCAGTTGATCTATAATCTGTATGAGAAACACTAGGAACAAACTCCTTAAATAATTGGTATATAAATCATTTCAGATATGAATAATGATATCAGGACAGGCAATGTATTTTAAACATTAGAGACTTTTAAAGCCCAGTTTCTTTGTATTCACAATCCTTTCTGGAACCAAAAGGTGCTACTGCAGGAAGAAATGAGTTCCTGGCACTGGAGGTATTCAAGCAGAGACTGGCTGGCCACACGGTATGCTAGAAAGCAAATGAAGCCATCTGAGCAAGGTGGGAGTAGATATGCTCCAAAACGGACTCTATGGCTTGCTTTCAACTTGCCAATAACAGGAACAAAACTGAGGATAAACATGCTAGTGACGCTGCTGACGAAGAAACTGCCACCTCTGTAGCTCGTGACGGTGACCTCGATGGCCCACAGCCACTGAGCTCCGCCCTGCGTGACCATACGCATTTCAGGTACTTAATTGCCTTTTGTCAATGATCTCAGTGAATCCTCAGAACAAGCCTGAGAAGGAAGTATTATTACCTTTAGTTAGCAATTGAGGACACTGAGGCAGAGAGAACCCTAAAAACAACTTCCCCAAAGGCACACAGCGAGTTGGGAAGCATCAGGGCAGGTGTTTCAGCACAGCTTTATAGGACACTCTTTTTCTTTTTCTTTTTTTTAATTAGTTTCAGGTGTACAAAACAATGAACTAGTTAGACATTTAACATTTATGTCCCTCACACAGTGACACAGCCCCCCCCCCCGTCCACTACCCCTCTGACATCGCACACAGCCATTACATTTCCACTGTCTCTATTCCTAATGCTGTACTCAGCTTCTTGTAACTATGTGTGTGTGTGTGTGTGTGTGTGTGTGTGTGTGTGTGTGTGTAAAATTGTAGTTGACACTCATTATTGTTCAGCTTCAGCTTCAGGTGTACAGTGCAGTGCAGTGCAGATCAGGCATCTACATCATCCCTGAGGTGGTCTCCCTAATGGGACAAGTGTATGGGACACACTCTTAACCAAAACCTCATGTGATCAATTATATGGGTCCAAGTACGGAATGTGGCATGCTCTTCTTTAGGTCCTGGGATTTGTGCAGAAAAAGATAGTTCGAGCAGACATCTTGAATACAGGATGTGCTTGGCTATTGATGCTTGAAGACATACAGAAGTGACATTCATACTTGGGCAAACTAGAGCAGCCAAATATTACTCAGAAGATATGAATTAGGGTGTGAGACCTGTCACGGCCTTGCTGCGTGACCTAGGTACCTTGCTTTCCCTTCCTGTACATCAGGGCAAAAGGACCAAGGGAAACCAGATCATCTCTAGCGTCAGTTCCATAAGTGTCTAGGTATTTATGGAAACTGAATCCTGTCTATTCATCTATCAATCTATATTAGAAGTAAATAACAAGTATCTCTTTATGTGGACATAAGCAAAATGCAAATTCAGAAATCCCCAAGCATTCCTCAAAACAACAGGGATCTCAAACTATGGGTCAAATGAGGAAATTCAAGGTGTTTCCAAAGTAAACAGTCTAGAACTCAAGAAAGCATCTATTTCTTCTCTAAGAGCCCCCGGAGCAACAGGGGGAATATGACTCCCAAAATTATTTGCCCATTATTTAATGCAGTATATACTCTGTTTTCAAATCGAAACTAGAGGTCTTATACCAATATACTAAGGGGAGCAGCTGTTCAGAGTATCAATATAATCTTCTGCAGATAAATAAGCACATTTCATCCTCTTCCTCTCGGCCTCATACGAGAACATTGCCTCCTCGAAGATTGCCATAAGCTATGAGGAATGTCTTCTAAATCACAATCATATCCACACTTTTTTTCCTAGGGGCCAATACATTTTTTCTTTTTTTTAAACTATCTTTCAAAAGAAAAGTCACTATGCTGGTTTTCTGATTAACTGTCTGGAAGCCCTGATTTCCCATGTGGGTTCAAACCATGTATCTGCTAGAGGATTGTCTCAATCTAACTTCAGTCTCTTTGGGAAGCACAGAAAAAGCATCGCCTTGCCTCTGCCACCTTCTAGCCATGTGATCCTGAGTGAGTTCTTTCGTTCCTCTAAACTTAACTTGCCAATTCATGGGAATCTTACTGGTAATGGAAATCAGACAGTTTAAAGTGAACCCACTTAAAACAAACCCTAAAATGTTATACTGTTTAGTATTAAACAGTAGAAGAGAGGTCACTGGGACCTCAGTTTTAAAATAAAAGCAAAATCTTGAAAATAAGTTATTTCTAGCTTTTATTTAGGGTATTGTAACTCCATGCTACGTCTAAGAAGCAACAAAGAATACATCAAGTATGGTGGGGTTTGGGGCACACTTTTTCAAAAAAAAATTACAAAGCACATGCTACAACCTTCTTTATGTTGATGTTCACAGATACTTATCAACAGGGTGACATTTTCAAAAATGTTTAAGAGTAATAAACACCTTCCCAAAGGCCTCTCGTGATTGTCCAAATAATCATTTACGTTTTCAAAAATGTTTAAGAGTAATAAACACCTTCCCAAAGGCCTCCCGTGATTGTCCAAATAATCATTTACGTTTTCAAAAATGTTTAAGAGTAATAAACATCTTCCCAAAGGCCTCTCGTGATTATCCAAATAATCATTTACCTTGAAAGATCTTCCCATGTTTAATCCTCAGTGATACTCTCTTCTTCATTTGTTAATTGTGAAAACTCAGATCCTTATTTGCTCATAACTCAAGCACTTTTCCACATAACTTTCAACAGCTTCATGAAATCATCAGCTGTACTATAATTGGTCATTTTAATTTACAACTGCTTCGAATTACTATCACTTGTATTATTTGATGTGTATAGTATATATTAATTCTCAACAGAATTGTTGACAAAAACTGTGACGTAATGGATGGGGAAACAAGTGTTAAGCGGAGAGGAATGCTTGCATGGGTCTAATTTTACAATGGGTCAATTCACCAGTGAATATTTTCCTGTTAAGATGATTTTTGCTGTCTTTGCAAACCCAGCATTACAAAGGAGACCTCCCATGGACAACCTCCCATCCACACGTGACCTCTCTCACCTCCTTTAGGTCTTTCCTCGAATGTCACTTCAGGGAAGCCTTCCACTACATTCTTACTTAAAATAGTAGTCTAATCCCAGGCCCATACACATTCACCCAATATAGCCTTTCTCTGCGTTGGTTTCTTTCTAGCACTTTACCAACACCTAACACACTGTGTATTTTACTTATTTGTTGGTCTGTCTTCTTCCTTGCTCCCACCAGAATGAAAACTCCACGAAGGCAGGGAATTTCGTCTGCTTTATTCATTACTTATCACCAGTACTTACAACTGTGCTTAGCATGTAGGAGGAGCTTTAAAAATATGTGCTGAATGAATGGATGAATATGCAAATGAGAACAACCTCCAGTATTTCAAAGGTTAGAGAATACTGTTAATACTCTCAGTGGTACAGGTTTATGCTTTGCACTAGGAGAGACAGATTCCATCAGAGCTTTGTTAGTGACTCCATGGAGCACTGAAATGAGTGAAGATCAATTAGCAATGTCTGCATTTGGGCATCAGAAGTGCCCACAGGAGAAATGGCATCAGGCCCGTATTCTTCCTTCCCGCCCTATATTGCTGCATAAGCATCCCTAACCCCATGTAGACTTTTCTCTAGTTTCTACCATTACTTACACACACACACACACACACACACACACACACACACACACACACACACCTTAGACAAAAGTACAGCAAGGCTCACATCGTTTTAAAAGGCAACAAGCATTTTTAAGACCTCAGCTGAGATGTTTGCTACTTCACACTCTGTTTTAGCTGCCATCTAACTGCTAAGTGCCAACCTGTTGCAAACAGTCATCAAATAACCTGAGCATCCTTGGGAATCAGAGGTTTAGGGTGGAAGACACTTCAGAAATAATCTGATCCAAATACATCATTTTACAAATAGAGAAACCAAGGTTTAAAGGTTTAAGCATTTGTTCCCAATTTTCACAGCTAAATCGTGCAAAGGAGAACTTCAGATTGTTAGCACGTATGAACAAAAGACAAACCAGAGGTTTAAGGAAATTAAGAAAAAATATTTTATAGGGAAGAAGAGAAAAAAAATCACGCGTGGGCAGAACTGTGCAGGACACTCGACCTACTTTGTAGTTTCTACCTCAGTGAAATGAACAACCACTGACTGGGCGTTTCCTCAGGTCAGCCTGGGGATCTAGCCTCACTGCTTTTGTTTCTGTTTCTGTTTTTGTTTTGCCGGAAAGATAACATGTTGCTAATGTTATCTGATCACAAGTCTTCCCATGATTTTCTCAGACAGGTAATTTAAGAAATGGCTTCACTTAAAACGGAATTCTATTTCTCTGGCCTGGGGGTGGCCCTTCTCTCAGACAAATGGTTTTATTCCTTCTGGCTCTCTCAGAAAGCCGGTTCTTGCCTCCACTAGAGTCAGATGGCACCCAAGACAGCATTTTCAATGGACAAGTTCCTATTCTCCCAAAACTATTTGCTGGAAAATTCCAGCAAAATTTTCTAGTACACAAATACTAGTGCTTAAACTGTGTTAAAATGACAGAAACCAGCCAGCAGTTTCTCTGAGCCTTTCTCACATCGGTGTTATGTTTTATTGTGTCAAAACTGCCTTCTGAGAACTCACAAATCTTGCACCGATATGTGGGTAATTTGGAGGGCAGCTTGCAGGAGGCAGGGGAGATGGGACAGTTAGAGCAGTCCTACATTTGCCTCACTCCCCTCTTCTCTTTAAGCCTTACCCATAGAGGGCCTCCAGCTCTGCCAGGCTCTGAAAGAAAGACGTCTTTATTAGAAAAATCATCCAGGAGGTTGCCAAGCTCTGTGTAAACAGGAAAGATTGCTCAGCAAACGAACGGGTCACCCAAGAGTCTGAGATAAATAGACACATGCTGAGATTTCAGTGACCCAGAAAGCCCTGAAAAACTATGGTTTTACACAGCAAAAAGAAAAAGATAATTTTCATCTAAAATAGCTGATGGGTGTTTTTTTCCCCTTCCAAATGGACAAAATAATACCTTGAGGAAGAGGAGGAAATGGGACCCCTTTTAATTCCCCCAAGGAGAAATTCTTGGGAGAATTAAGAGCCAGTGAAAAGGATAAGCTGGAACGGGAGCTCTGCTGCAGCGAGATCTGTGCCAAACAAGAACAGTGTGTGGCCAAGTCTATTTCCAGTGGCACTCATGCTCCCCCTGATGACGTCTCTGCTGCACCAGACTGCGTGTTTTATGAGGGGACACACTGTGCAGAGCTTGCCACAGTAACCCCAGCTCGTTCCAGGGGCCTGACCCATCATGAGTTCTCAGTGAGTCCTTGAAAAATGAGTTCACAAACCCTACCCCGATTTCCTATCCTTATCTCACCCCTACTGTGTTCTTACCCTTAGACTGTGATGCCACATGCTGGGGGCCCTCCATGTGTAATATTAGTTTCCCAATATATTAATCTAACTTTTGTTAAGGGTTGTATGCCAACACAGTGATAAAGGCTGTCTCTATTATGTCATTTAATCCTCACAATATATTTGTGAGCTAGGTACTAGTATTTTTACCTACCATTTTACAGATGAGAAAACCGAGGCTCAGTGATGCTAAGGAACATGCCCAAGGTCACAACGTAGTTGGGACTCAAAACCAGTCCTGATTCTATAGCCTGTGCCTTAATTCCTACCCTTAAGGCCTCACTAGTCATTTGTACAGCAACCTGGATTTTCTCTAACACAGTGCCTTTTAAGCTGTACCATTCACACAAATCATCTTGTTAAAATGCAAATTCTGATTCAGAAGGTCTGGCCTCAGGCCTGAGCCCCTGCATTTCAAAAAGATTCCATGTGGTCTACAGACTGTATTTTGGATATCCAGCCTGTCTAAGGAAATTTTTCTTTCTGATGTCCTCCATTTCTATTAAATAATACGGTTTTGGTGGGGTTTTTTTGTTTTGTTTTTACCTAAAAATTGATTGATTTCACTATGTATTGGGGGCTAGGAGATATTTGGCAAAGGCTTTCTGGTATAATGCAAAGTCTTAGGGACCGTGCCTTGGATCTTCGAGAGAACACTGAAGGGTCAGGGGTAGAGATCTGACATGATCTTATTTGCATTTTAGAAAGTGTCTCTGGCTGTTTCACGCATGTAGGGAATTTGGGGGGGAGAGACAACCCTGGAAGTGGCTGTATCAGAAGGGAGGCTGCTGCAGTGGTCCAGACAAAAGATGATGGTAGCTTGGAAAGGCTCACGCTGCCTCCTTGCTTCTATAACTAATCCACCACTAATGTGCACTAATTATAATCAAAGGAGTTCAGAGAGAACTAGAAAACGCATTTAACCTAATCATGTAATTTTACAGAGAAAGACGGAGGTTAAGAGAGAAATTCCCAAATACAATTTATCTATTGTAGTATTTTTTCAAACGTACTGTAAATCCTCATCACTGACGTCAACAGATTCTGTGATTTTAAGTGAAACGAAGAACAAAACCATTTACCATTAAGGTTAGTTGATGCAAACAAGAGTTAAGTTCCTATGACATCTCATCACTATGATAACAAAATGACATCAAATGAAAAGACATTATTCAAGGACTTTCCGTACTTTCTACAGGATGTTAACAGGTATTAGGAACAAAAAGGACAAAGGGATTCAGATGTGTTTAAGAAACACTTGATTAAATAGTTAAGCAGTTTTGTTTACTGCAGGATTGCTCAGAGCCTTAACAAGATAAATTTCCCTAAGAATCTAGAGTGAGATAAACATGTTTTCGAAATGACTGGGGACTCGTCTTTCATGAAAAATACTTTGGGAACTTGGTGCCCAGTGTTCTTTCCCTGGATCACACTGCCTCTCATTACTTGGGTGAATTACCTGCGTCTTCCTGGTACAGACATGCCTCACCTTCCACCTGGCTCAGAAAACATCCTTATAGCCAATATAGTCAGCCGGCTAACTCTTTCCCTTTAATTTCTCCTGTTCAGGAAGTAAAGACTATTCTGTCTGAGCCCCTAGTGGGGAAAGTTATTTTCAAATCAAGGAAGGCAGAGTTATAAGATTGAGTGCAAGTCCTAGCTTGGTTAATATCTTTCTACATAGTCGTAAGAAAATAAAACCCAATGAAGGCTTAATTTTTTTCGCATTTTTCAAATAGTGTGGCATAACCAGATTATCTCTTCTTATAGTTCTATGTCTGCATAGGCAATGCTGTGGTTAACGCCTCTGATCTCTCTTAGGAGGTTAGAAACTATCTGACAGGTCAGTGGCTTAGTTAAATTCAATCTTGCCTGTTAAATGCCCATGTCCTCCCGCGGGGTCTCTGTTCACTGACCCAAGAGGTATGATACCCCCATACCTGTCAAAACACACCTTCTTATGTTTCCTCACATCCAGACATAGACTTAGGAGCGGTCCTCCTGAGAGCGCCGCTGTCTTTTCACAGATGACACCTTGTCAGAGCCACTGCCCCACGTCACTCCAAGATGAAATGGCCTAGCATAGGTTTCCCGATTTTCCGTCCAGCACTCTCTCCTAGGCACCACAACCTTTTGATGAGGCCACACAACTCCTCATTTCCAGGTGCCTTGGTAATCACCAAAGCTGCCACCCTTCAGAGAGTGACACAAATTCCTATCAGGTCCACACTCTGTCATCATGTGCCTTAGAGCTGACGCCCAAGCTGCCACAGCCAATCCACACTACTTTGGTCACAGTGAAACAGCCTCAGGAAAAATCGTTGGCTCATTCAGCCCTGCTCCAGCTGCAAGCGAAACCTGCCAGACCTCATTCTACTCCCATCTTCCTGCCTGCTTCCTTCTCCTGGCCCATTATGTGTCAGACAGGCTTCCCACGGGAACACGATGTCTCTTGTGGTTGGACGCTGTGTGCATATGGAAATATTATCTGCACAGTTTGTTACTCCAAGTGTATTCTTATTCCCTTGACTAAAGGGGTATGGGTCTATATCCATAGCAGGACAGAAAGATTTTTCCATATTGAATGTGTTTATGCATAAATATATGCTGTTTGCCAATCCCTGAACAAGCCATACACTTTAACACTTCCATGTCATTGCTCAAGCCACTCCCTTACTTCCCTTCACTGCCTATCGGCATCCCACCCACCTATGGAAGACTTGCGTTTTCCAGGCTTTGTTAACAAAATTCTGATTTTCCTTTAGGAACCGACTCTTTCATGTGATTAAGTTCATGTGGGTTTGTGTGGGAATGACCCACCCACTGACTCTGCGATAGATACATAATCCAGCTTTGGCCAGTCAAAGCCTATAGTCACCTGACCACCATGACCGGCTCAGGGACATGCCAGTAACTCAAGGAGGCCAATGACAGTCAGCCCAGAACTTCTGCTAGAAATTATAACACTTTGCACTGAGATTCTAGGATGTCAGAATGTAAGCCTAGACTCACAGCAGTTTTCTCTGCCTCAATTTGGGAGTGTCAGTGAAACCAAAAGAAAGGAAAATACAATCCAGAGAAGAAGACATATTATTGATAATATTGTTTGAGTTTCTGAATCTAGCCATCTTGAAACTAGCCCTGTTCACTGGCTTTTCAGGTCTGTGAGCCAATACATGGTGATGATGATGATGATGCTGGTGGTGATGATGATGGTGATGGTGGTGATAATGATGGTGACGGTGATGATGGTGGTGATGATGATGATGGTGACGGTGGTGATGATGATGGTGGTGGTGATGATGATGGTGGTGATGATGATGGTGGTTATGATGATGGTGACGGTGATGATGATGATGATGACGGTGGTGATGATGATGGTGACAGTGATGATGATGGTGACGGTGATGATGATGATGATGGTGATGGTGATGATGATGGTGACGGTGATGATGATGATGATGGTGATGGTGATGATAATGGCCACCTAAGTCGGTGGAAGCTGGTAGAACGGATGCTGTGGTATACCACCCTAATCCCCTCTAGGACTGAGGCACTCGTTCCATCAGTGGCCATGAGTGCTGTGAGCTGAGGGTCTGGCAATCGCCTTTAGCTGCATGAAACCATCTCATGCAAGGTTTTATTCCCTTTCTAGAAGAAGCTCACATCTGATGGCTGATCAATACAGGTGTACACAGGCCCAGAAGCCTTGTCTTAATTCCAAAAAATTCTGAAAGCCTATTCCATATCCAATTTCCTCAAACTGCCTAATCCTGCTTCCCTCACTGCCTCGCAGGTGCTATCCCCAAGAACATTCCCTAAAAACTCCCTCCATGCAAATCTTCATCTCAGAGTCTGTTTCCTGGGGAACTTTATCTAAGACAATGGGGTTTCTGCCTTTGTAACCAAAGGAGTTCTAACTAATATACAATCCTACAAGGCCCAATCCAAATGCCACCACTTGCAAAAAATCTTCACCAACAGTTGTGCTTCTTCCTTAGCTCCCGGAACTTGTTAACGTGAACCTTCATTGAAAATTATCCATTCCTCCTCCATTACAGCTGATGGTCTGTGTGTCTGTCTCCTCCTGGAAAATTGTAAGCTCTCAATCTTTTTTATGTCTGCTGGCCACTTTGCACATAATTTGCACTCATCATAAATTGACAAGAACCATGAGAAGCATCCTCTTGAAATTCCTCCCTGGGATCACTTTAGGCAGGTGGTGAAGACTGTATTAGTTATCCCCTGCTGTGTAACAAAATATCCCAAAATTTAGCAGCCTACAACAACAAAACATGTATTATCTCACCAGTTTCTGCGGGTAGGGAATCTGGAAGCAGCCTAGCTGGGCGGATCGGGCTCAGGGTCTCTTATAGGACTGTAGTCAAGATATCAGACAGAGCTGTGACACATCAAGGTCTAAATGGAGCTGAGGGACCTGCTTCCAAGATGGCCATGTGCAGGAGGCCTTAATTCCTTACACGAGGACCTCTGCACAGGGCTGCTTGAGTGTCCCCACAACATGGCAGGTGGCTTCCCCAACAGGGAGGGACCCCAGAGACAAAGCAAGGAGAAAGCCACAATGGCCTAATGTCAGCAGTCTCACAGTTAAGAGGAGCAGAACTAGGGCCTCCCTTTGGAAGACAGGCGTCTCAAAAAGAAGTGTCGACATGTTTTCAAACCACCGCAAGGATACCATTCATTATACTGTATAGCTTCCTCTCTGAGCCATAGGAGCATCCTCGCTAATCCCACTAGGAAAAATACTAACTTTCATAAGCAGCTTGATTGTTTTTACCTCCTGTGTCCTGTGAATTGGGTAACTGATTTTGTTTTACTCTTTGCTCCTCAGAAATTTAAAATCAGATTTGCGTCCTGCCTTCATCAGGGGTAAAGTATTTCATGGCATGTATTTTATACGCCATCCTCATTTCTAAGTTTTGTTTTTCTATTCCCTGGGTCTCTTTGTGCATAATTTTGCTTATTTTAAAATTTAATTTACTTTGCTATATGCTATGCAAGCTAACAAGCTGCCTTAAATCCTTTTATTAGGACAAGGCTTGGTATAAACAAAAAAGTCCAAGCATACAAATGTATACACACACACCTAAAATAGGGCTCTGCATTTACTAGGATATGTCCCTAGAGTCAGAGCACCAAATCATTTAAACAAACCCTGGTCATTTAACCTGACAGATCCTGTGGTAAAAAGAATGATAAAAAAAAAATAAAAATAAATAAAAAACACAATAACTGCTAACATTCATTGTGGCACTGTGCTCAAAAATTTCATTCACTCTTTCATTTAAGCTTCACGATGTCGCTTGGATTTAGGTACTATCATGACCCCCACTTTCCTGGTAAGGCTTGGAGAGGTGAAGAAACTTTCTCAAGTTCACATTTCCAGAAAGTGGCAGAGCCAAGATTCAAATTCAAGGTCATTGGGCCCTTGAACCAAAGCTGTATGCTGCTTCTGCTTTTTTTTTTTTTAGGGCAAATGGAAAATAGGTTTTAACATGTTGTCAGTGAGAAGACTGAAGCCCACAGAGGTGAATTCAAAGTCATCAAGTAGTTAGTTGTTGGTGCCTAATGTTATGGCTAGAGATTTGGGGTAGGTAAAGGAACAGGAAAACATACGACTGAGGATTTCATAGTCCACGCAGCAACAGGTAACTCATAAAGTAATTTTACAATAGAGTTTACATGAGTCAAAATGAATACAATACAAAGTACATGTTACAGGTATTCAAGGCAGAAAACTCCATGACTTGAGAAGATTACTGAAGGCTTCTAGGGAAAGGTGAGCTTTAGGTTGGACCTTGAAGGATAGACTAAAATTGGATGGATAAAGAAGACACTGGAGCAACAGCATGGAAAGTAGCACAACAATGAAATTCTCCAGGCATCATTTAAATAATTCCACAACCTTTGGCCCCTCAGAAACTACCTCTTAGATACACCAGTTAATGTGTCTGGTAACTTGCACAGAGAAAATATGCGTACACACACACACATACATATGCATATACATTTCAAATGTGGAAAGGAAAAGCCAAAAGTAGCAAGAAAACGTAGGCACTGGAATAGAAAATCAGGGATGGTACAATGGTGGCTCTCTCAAAAAATAAGTATCAGGGATATATAGGGCACAAAGAGTTGTCAACCATTACCCGGTCATTTCTGATTTATAAGCTGAATCAATAAGCATGCTTAAGCCCTGTGGGAAGAGTACTGCTTGTGGGGTCATAAGCCATATGTCATACCTGTTTCCCCGAAAATAAGACCTAGCCGGACAATCAGCTCTAATGCATCTTTTGGAGCAAAACTTAATATAAGACCCCGTCTTATTTTACTATAATATAAGACCATGTCTTATATAATATAACATAACATAATATAATATAATACCTGGTCTTATTTTACTATAATATATGACCAGGTATAATATAATATAATATAATATAATATAATATAATATAATATAATATAATATAATATAATATAATATAATACTAGGTCTTATATTTCAGCATGGCCAGAGATGATTGCACTCCTGGAGTCTGTTTGCTCATCTGTAAAATGGGAATAGTGCAAATATTTTCTTTGTGAAGATCAAATCATGTAATTTACAGGAAAATGCTTTCCAGCCCATAAAACAGCATAACAATCCCTAGACCAAATCGTTTGTAGATATAAGGTTAACACAGCGATTGGAGATAACCTAGCACAAACACCTTCCTGATGTTTGAATGCCCACCACACACTCGGTGACTTCCGTCTGAACTTCTTCAGTGTCAGGGAGCTTCCTTCCACACAAGACTGTGTATCCCATTTGGGGGCAACTTAAACGGAACTAAGAGTTGCCTCTTGGCATTTTTCACTGGTCCTGGATTGATCAGCTAGTAATGTCTGCCATGTATGCACAAAGGAGAAGAAAAGGAAGGCGTGCCACATGCTTGCCATTGGTGGGAGATCAGAGACAAATCGGAACAGCTTGGCAACTGCTCTCCCACTGTCCACATCACTGTCACTCTCTTCTTACCAGCTCCACTCATTTCCTATTCTCTATCATTCCTGGGCTCACGAATGCAATTTTCAGTTTTCTGTGTCACAGTAAAGTAGAAACAATTCATAAAGTGTCCCCCAGCCTGACATTCTGTGTCACTGTCCGGGGCTAGTTCAAAGCACGTCTCAGTGGCCTCTTGCTCAGTCCCCCAAACTGCCTGGGGAGCAAGGTAAAGAAATCATTTATTTCCATGCAAACGTCCCCTTGATGGGTAAGGAGGCAAACGACAGCAGCTGGATCTGCCCTGTAAGGCTGAAGTGTCTCTAACTAGAATATGGCCCCCAGTTTTCCACTGGGGAATCTGTATTAGCAGTTCTGTAAGCAAGTCACCGAGGGGAGGCAACTTTCTCTCGGGCGTCTTTGCCCCTAGCAAATCACAGCTATGCGTAGAGGAAAAGTAGGGTAAAGAGATGGGGCCAGAGCCTGGGAAGGGGCAGGAAGAAGGAAAGAGTCAAAAAAAAAAAAGGAATAAAACAGGATACCGGCCTCATCGCTTACCACTCATTCTCAAAATGTTTCTCTCACCACACTGAACTACACACAGGTTGCACGGTGTGCTTTCTCTCTTCCAGGCCTTTGCACATGCTGTTCCTTCCCCCTGGAATGCTCCACTTTGCTTGACATGACTACTCGTGCTCACGCGTAAGGTATTCGCTGGGATGTCGCTTCCTCCAGAAAGCCTTCTGAACCCTGGATAAGGGTCCGCTAGACTTTCCCTATCACTACACTGCTCACACTATAGTCTCATTATTTTTTACTTATCAGTCCCTCACTAATAAAAACAATAGTCAATGTCAATTGAGTCCTTAATATGTGTTAATATGTATGTCGCTTAATAGCACAACAACGCTACAAGGTAGTCTCCCCATTTTACAAATGGAGAAACAAGCTCAGAAAGGTTAAATACCTGGACCCTAGTAACAATGGTTATGTATCGAGCAAGGAGCAGAGCTGTGCTTAGAAGCCACGTGCTCTTAACCGCCACGCGACAGTGTATCCCCTTCCACATGGGGCAAGGACTGTGTCCTGGTCACCTGGGATCCCAGCACGGGTGTGACCAGCAAGGACACTCAATGTATATGAGTTGATTGAATGAGGTGCCATAGACTGAACATGTGTGTCCTCCCAATTTTACATGTGGAAAACCTAAACCCCAAGGAGAGGGGTGAGGAGGGTGGGACCTTTGGGATGGGCTTAGGGCCCTTATAAAAGAGGCCCAAGGAAGCTTCCTTGTCCCTCTCTGTCACGCAAGGTCACAGTGGGAAGACAGCAGTCTGCAACCCAGAAGAGGGGTCTCAGCAGAACTCCACCATCCTGGTGCTCTAATCTCAGCCTCCAGAACTTCAAGAAATAATTTCTGTGGCTCTTCAAGCCACCCAGTCTATGGTACTTTGTTGTAGCAGCCCAAACGGACTATGATGGAATGAATGAATATGGGAGTGGATGCATAGAAGAATCATTACGTATTTGAAATAAGAGATTCCATAGGATCAATTGCTATTTGAAGAAATGAGGCTATGAAGGGAATTACTCTCAGAAGAGCCTGTGCTTCTCAGAACAGCCAGAAACAAACAAGCAAGCAAACAAACAAAAACCCATAATTTATCCTAATCAACAAGGGAAGCCAGAACTCCAAACCAGAGAGGTAGTGCCAAGGGTCAGGTCCAAAAAGGAGGCTGTGAGTAGGAAATGAGGCGAGGGGTCAGGAGCTCTGGAAGCTAGAAATGGGAAGGGATGCAAAGGGCAGGAAGACCGAAAGAGACAGGTCAGGAAAGAGAAGAAATTAAGGGGTGACTGGAAGACTGTTGTCACTAGTGCTAGCCACACAGTGCAGGGGTGGGTGGGTTGCCTTAGAGTCGTGGACAGATGACTCTGCATGCTGCTGTTCCCCTAAGCAATGTTTGACTCTCACAGTATTTTCCTTGCCTTGTTTATAAAACCACATATTCTCTGGACTAGCCACTTTAATTTTTCCCACAGTCGTTCTCACAGTAGTTTCAATGCTCTTGTCCAAGACACAGGTAAGATAAGAAACGGGGTTAGGAATAACCTCTGCAAGGTCTAGGGTGGGTGGGGAAGGGCTCATTTATAAATTGTCATATTTAGTACACTGGGCCCATTAAGCTCCATCCCTGCACAATTCATTTATTACTATCTACAGTTGCTGAAAGCTTTTAAAATTCCATAAACGCCTGTTTGGTGCCTTTTGTGTACTAGGCAGTAACCTGGAAGATAAAGAGATGAGTAACACAACGTTAATTTCTACAGGCCCAGCAAAGGACTCTATGTTCAATTAAAGAAAGCCAGAAGAGAGTTGAAAATCCGAAGAGCTCAGAGGGTAAGGGGGGAGGAGGGTGGTAGATGAGGGTAAAGGGGATCAAATATATGGTGATGGAAGGAGAACTGACTCTGGGTGGTGAACACACAATGTGATTTATAGATGATGTAATACAGAATTGTACATCTGAAATCTATGTAACTTTACTAACAATTGTCATCCCAATAAACTTTAAAATAAAAAATAAAATGTAAAAAAAAGAGAAAAATTGAGCATCATAAGGAAAAAAAAAAAGAAAAAATCCAAAGACCTGAGCGCAAGACAAGGTCCCAGTTCAGGTCTTCTAGGCTACAACAGTGACCAGTCACTCACTCACTGTGTGATCCTGCTCAGTGACCTCACTGTGTCCTCATTTCCTCATCTGCAGATTATTATCCTTACCTCATAAGGTTGTCCTGGGAATGAAATGAAAGAGCACATCCAAAAGCATTCTGCAAAAACTGTAAAGCATTCAGCATATTCAATGGTCATTACTAGAAATTCTTCTAGCTTGCTACAGTGCCACAGTTTTCATAAGCAGGTTCAGTCAGATGCCTAGAATAGAGATTTGAATCCCACAAATGCAGACTTGACAAACAAACTTCATTTGAGTCCAGCTGATCTGAATTCATGTGTATTGAGGATCTGTGACACACAAAACACAAAAGTGAAATTGAGTCTTATACCAGCTATGTCAGCTAGTATTGTCTCCCTATTTTAAAGAGGCTAAGACAGGTAAAGTAACTTGCGTGAGTTACAAACAAATAAATAGAGCTAGTATTTGTATGGAGGTCAGCCAGTCTCCCCGATACCATGTTGCTGTCTTTTTTTTTTTTTTTTTTTTTTTTGCAAATGTTTTATTCTGTAAATACTGCCCCCCTCCAGCCCCTGAATCAGTAAGCCCCAGACAGTCCATCACAAAGGATCTCCATACTCCATAACCCAATGATAACTTTTCTCCTCACTTCACAATCTCATTATTCTGTAAGAAACCCATAAGGGACAAGCATATCAGCAATGAAAGGAAAGGCAAATATAAGCCAGTTTCTTTATCAGTGTTTCCCATGCTTGTGATTTCAGGCTGTGGAGGAGGAATGGGAGCCGTAAGTAATACTAATAGCATCGCCCAAGGAGCAGCAGATAACAGCACCCATGGTCCCAGGAAGGAACTGCCTTTGTGCCATATGGATTTTTTGTTACTGTCCTGGCTGTGAGATGAGATTCAGAGAAATCAGATGTGATGGGTATAGAAAGCCCACGAGCTCATGACTCCCACAGATTCCCAAAAGAGGCACAGGAGCAAAGAATGGGTTTCCCTATGCACTGCCTGTGCAGACGCTTTGCAGTTTCTTTCAAGGCAAGGAAGACAAGCCATTCTGTGGAGAGCCTGGCACTATTCCCCTGGGAGGAGAGAAGTGTCCGGGGGCAGACCTTACCACTGCCGATGGGATTCCTCAGGCCTTGGAGGGCTGAGCAGGTGGAAACTGAACTTTTGGGGAGAAGCTATAGGGAGACAGACTGTATCTCAGTATGAGGAGGAAATTAACATTCCATAAGGAAGGGGGTGCACTCAAGAGGAAGTGGGCACTCTGCCCCCCGAACACTCAAGAAAAGCTAGGAAACCTCAGGAGGGATGTCACAGAGCATATCTATGCATCTGATGTGGTGAGATGATCAGAGGACACCAAATTCTGTTCCAAAACTGGGATTCTGACTGGGGTTGGCATCACAGAGTAGAGAAGGTCATAGAATCCGAACTCCAGCTTCTCAGTGTATTACCTATGAAATCTTATGCAACTTACTTAACTTCTCTGGGCTTCAATTTCTTCTCTGAAGTAGGGATTATAATAGTAGTGATTTTATAGAGTTGTGAGAATTAAACGAGTTCATGCACGTGCAGTGCTTTAAAAGAGTGTCTGATACGTCATCAGTACTCAGCAGACATGTACTAAGTACTTATCAGGTGCCAGATACTCTTCTGAGCCGCAATCATATACGAACAACACAGATAGGACTTACTCTCAGGAATAAACAAATGTATATAATTCCTGATGCTGATGCTGGTAAGAGCTATGAAGAAAATAAAAGAAAGTGATAAAATAGAGTATCTTGGAGGAAGGGGTGAGGGGGAGTTAACAAGGGCACACAGAGGGGACCTGTCTGGGCTGAGCTGTACCAAATCAAGAGAAGAAGCCAGCCATGCTGAGCTGGGGCATCCAGGCCGAGGGGTAACAATCACAGAGGCCCTGACACAGATCAAAGCTTCATGTGTTAAGAAACAAGGGGAAAAATGAGGGAGAAACAACGGGAGACGGCATCAAAGGTGTGGGCAGGGTCCGGGCATGGAGGGCTCTGCAAGCCCCAGTGAGTTTGGAAGTTATTCTATGGCACGTGGGAAGACACCTGAGGTTTTAGGCAGGGGAAGACACTGCACAATTTATACTCGAAAGAGATCATCATGCCCTTGACTTTTAAAAACCTCCCATGCAGGATCCTTCCCGTTCTTTCCTCATTTGCAGAAGTCCCCAAGGCCCTAAAAGAGCTCAGAGTTACAAGACAGGAGGTGTCTGGGTCTCTAGATAATCTCGTAGGCGTCCTCGTGCTAACCAGGAACACTGACGTTGGGTTGCCGTGGAGTAAAAATAAACTTTAGGTATTAAGCCAGTGAGGGACGACGGGAAGGAGGGAGGAAGAGAAGAGAGGAGGAGGACAGAGGGAGAGGAAAAGACTATTTCTGCTGCTCTATGAAGAATGCAAACGCAGGGTTAGTAATGAGCTATAGTGGAAGCAGGAGACCCTCCATCTATCTCGCTCACAGTGAACAGAGTGGGCAATTGTTTTTAAGTAAATGAGTGGGCTCCATGGCTAAGCCATGGCATGAATCAGTAACCAAGCACCTTCCTTGTGAAAGTTGGCGATAAAGTGAAATAGCAGAAAATAAAAGTAGCAGACCAGGTGAGCCCGAGACAACATCCTCCAGGTATCCTGCTTCCCTTTTCAGGAGCCAGGTTTGAAATAAATAATTTTTATTTTTCTCTATCAGACCAGACCACCCTCTTGAGTCCTCTCCAGATAGGCAACATTTGCTTCCAGGGGGATAGAGAACAAAAATGACAAGGCACCGGTAGTTGGGTTTTAGGCAATATCCAGGCCCTTGCTGACTCTATGCATCCTGACAGATGCCCCCCGACCCGAGAACAACAGGAACATTAGGTGCACACATCTGTGCACAGTCACACATTCGACAAGCATTTACTGAGCCCCTATTTCACACGAGGCACTGATCTAAGTGCTGGGAATCCAGTCGTGGACCAAACAGGTAAAGTATTTTTCTTGCCAAAATAGTCAATCATATACAAGGCAGACAAGTTTCCTATTCTCACATGTAAACAAATACAATTTCAGATGCTAAGTGCTATGAAGAAAATAATATAGTATAATGTAATACAGTATATTTGAGGAAGGGACAGGGGGACAAAAACTAGGGCTGACATGGACACTGACCTCCTGGGAGGAAGGAAAGGGACAATAAGCAAATAAGCAGAAATGTGTGTCAGGTGGTAAGAAGCACCATAGTGAAAATAAAGCGGGGAGCAGTGGAGCAACGGTGGGAAGGAGGTTAAGAAGTGGATCAATAGAAGGGATACCTAGGAAGTCATATATTCAAACCTTATGATGCTTTAGTTATAGGGACAGGGAAAAGGAAAGCGATAAGGATATCCCCTTTATTTCTGGTTTGTGCAATGGATGGAGGTGTCATTTACCAAGATAGAGGACAGCATAGGAAAAGCGAATTTGCGTAGATAAAATCCTGAGTTTGGTTCTGAACATCCCTCTGCAATGTTCAAATATGAGTAATGATATCAAGTAGATGATGTACAACAGCAACATACAGATGGTAACTGAAGTTTTGGGCATTGTTATGAACTGAGTGTTCCTGTCCCCTCAAAATTCATATGTGGAAATACCCCCAAAGCGATGTATTAGGAGGTGGAACCTTTAGGAGGTGGAGCCTTTGGGAGGTGGAGCCTTAAGGAGGTGGAGCCTTTGGGAGGTGGAGCCTTTGGGAGGTGGAGCCTTTGGGAGGTGGAGCCTTTCGGAGGTGGAGCCTTTGGGGGGTGGAGACTTTAGGAGGTGGAGCCTTTGGGAGGTGGAGCCTTTGGGAGGTGGAGCCTTTGGGAGGTGGAGCCTTTGGGAGGTGGAGCCTTTGGGGGGTGGAGCCTTTGGGGGGTGGAGCCTTTGGGGGTGGAGCCTTTAGGAGGTGGAGCCTTTGGGAGGTGGAGCCTTTGGGAGGTGGAGCCTTTAGGAGGTGGAGCCTGTGGGAGGTGATTAGATCATGAGGGTACCGCCCTCACGAATGGGGTTAAGGCCCTTATCAAAGAAAGCCCATAGAGCTCTCTCACTACTTTCCACCATGTGAGGGCACAGCAAGAAGATGGCCATTTGTGAACCAAGAAGTAGGCTCTCACCTGCCACTGCCTCTGCCAGCACCTTGACCTTAGACTTCCCAGCCTCCAGAATTGTGAGAAATAAACATTTGTTGTCTAACCCACGTAGTCAATGTATTGAGCCAAAATAGATTAAGACAAAAAGGAACGAGGATTCTTAAGAATCTGAAGGTCTGCAGTGCAGGGTAGTAATGGCAGCTCTATGAATTTGTCCATGACCTGGACTCCAACCGTCTTTTTGCTCCACCATTTACAGAATGCAGCCCTTGTCACATGGCCCAAGATAGCTGCAGGAGCTCCAGCCAGTAAGCCTGGCCAGACAGGAAGCACACAGGTGCTTCTCTTCTGGTATTAATTTGCTCTGAAACCTTGGGAAACTTATCTACCCTCCCTGGACCTGTTTTCCCATCTGATCTGTCAAGTTCCTTGTTGCTCTAACATGTCCTAACTCTGTCAGCATAGGGGCTTAGTAGCTTCCATCCAAAAGCAAAAAGTCTGAGACACAACCATACAGAGTATTGATTGATTTGACTGAGAAATCTGACCTTTACATATTCCATTTTCATATTTGGTGCTTTGGATAGGAACTCTCCAGGGAACTCTAAGGGTAATTGCTTTTGCCTCTGCTTTAGAAGGGACTGACTTTGATGCAATGCTGTTCTCATCTGCAGGTTTAATTTAGCTCTTTTGTCTGTATTAAACTCACTGGGAAGTATCCCTTGTGTGGTGCCAAACCCATCACATGCCCAGCCATTTCTAGCTGAATTTAGACTTGCCCTTTCAGCTAAGGATCCTGGGGTGCTCTGATGGCCTAGGTTGGACAAACTGCCTTCCAATTCCCCCAGGATCTTCTCTCTGGGAGCTGCGAGTAATCTGGACCAGCCACTGGGTGTCAGCATTGCTTTGTCCAATTATAAGGAAAAAAAAAAAAAGATTTGTGTGGTTTGGGGTTTACATAGTAAGCTTGGGGCTCTAAAGTGGACACAACCACAATTTACATTTTTACAGCTCTTAGCATTAACAAAGAAGTCCATGTCTCTGTCTTTACATTCTGACTCCCTCTACTCATCTCAGGCCCTCTGTGTCCCTTGCCTAGATTACTGAAACAATACTCATTGCCCATTTTCTGTCCCTCAAGTCTATCTTTTTTCATCTGGCTATAATCAGGACTATAACACACTCAATTACAGAATAATGAGCCCCCTGTCAGTAGAGGTTTGTAAACAGAAGCTACAAAACCACCCAGCAGATGTGTGTGTATGTGTATCTTATAAATATAAATATATGTATAAATGCATATACACCTGGGTCTTTTTTCTGGCTTGAGAACCTTCGCTAACTCCCTATTGTCCATAACAGAGAAAATCCTGAACTGTGTAGCTTTGCAAACAGAGCTGTCCATTAGCTGGCTGCCTGCAACCAACCCCTCAGTCTCAACCAGCGTGCTTCGGTAAGAATGAACAAAGAAAACTTCACCTGCTCCGTGTCTCTGCCCACCCTGCTTACCAGGGAAACCTCTCATTCTTCTGGAGCCTCCCCCAGGAAGCATATGGGAGCCCTGCTCCAGTGCCCACTCCCCAGCCTAAGCTCAGTGCCCTTTCTGTGGGCACCCAGGGCGCATGAACTAACTGGACAATTTACCCTAGTGTGTCGAAGCCTTCTGTGACGTGTCTCTCACCCACTAGATTAGGAACTGCTTTAGGACAAGGACGTCAAGGTATTCATCTTTGTGTCTCTGGCTTCTGTCACTGTGTCAGCTGGTTGTTGACAGTTAATATATTTATTTAACCAAATGCAATGGAACCTAGGGAGTTATTAAGCTTATTTTGCTGGATCTGCTTCGTCTCTTACAGGCACCCCCTGTTCACCGTCCCAATTGCAATCATCCTGGTTCAGAGTTTTCCAAACTTGTCACGTTCTTTGGAGGGTGATTTTTGCCATACCTGGGCATCACATGGGCTAGTTTTTTTGTGTTGTTTTTTTTTGTGTTTTTTTTTTTAAAAAAAAAGCTTTTTCTTTACACCCACTTATATTTGTCTCAAATAAATTTGTTTTAAAAGAAAACTTTATATTACTACCATAATCAAAAACTTATATCACTTGCCACAAAAAGTTAGTTTAAGAAAATAGAATGAAAAACATGCTATTGAATTCTAGCTAGACAATCTTGCCACTCTAGTAGACATACTGAGACCATTCATGAGTCTTCTATCCCTTTCTGTGTCCAGGCCTCTTTGACACATGACTTTGATTTCCTCTCGCTAAATAGACAGCGCCCATTTCTCCGTCCCTTGATTCTGGATTCAGCCATAGAACTTGTTCTCGCCAAAGCTGTGTTAGTGGATTTGACACGTGCGCAGGCATGACAAGCTCTTACCTGGAATCGCTCCTCTGCAGCGAGAATGTGCCCAGGCCAACTCAATGGAAGGATGTACGAAATGCACGAAGCAGAGCCCAGCCAAGAGTCAGCTGAGAATCTAACTGCTAAACTTGAGAGCAAATCCAGTCCAAGACCAAAAGAATCACTGGCCTTAATGGCTGACCTCAGGCTCCCAAGCTAAATAACAGTTTATTGTCGAAAGGCACTGAGGTTTTGTTGAATGTTTGCTACATACATTAATATAGCAATGGATAACGAATATACTTGTCAAGGCTCTGAGCCTGAAGTGTGTTTTCTCTTTGTTAAAAAGGTAGATTAGAAAGTGTTAGCAAGGTGTTAAAATACTAGCTCCCAATTGAAAATGTTTCTTTGAAATAATCAGATGGATTAAAATAGAACGGAAAAGGGAATAATTGCCTCATTTCATAATTTCATGTAATTCACCATAGTTTATACCTAAAATTATCTCTGTACCTTTCCCACACTTTGAAATAGGCTATCCTAGTTCTTGCCTTTTCTACCTTTCTTGCCCTTTCTGGTCCAAAATGGTCTTGGGCATATTGCTAAAAACTAAAGCCCAAAATTATTTAAATTCCAAGTGCCCCAAGAACTGGTACCAGCCCTGCCCTTCCAGGCTTGCTCCCGCTGCTTCCCCACTTTATATAACCAGTACAACAACCCAACTCTATCAGCACTTACTGAGTACTTACTTACTGCCGCTGTTCAGCCAGAGCTAAGAACCTAACTAGGGGGAAGGGGGGAAAGGGGTGTGATGGTTAAGAAACAGGCTTCACTTTCATCAAGTTCTCAGCCCATAAGTAAAGCATGCAAGCAACCACGTAACTCTAATCTAATATGTGAAGAGTAAGCTATAGAAACCCATAGGATTGACATCTAATGCAAATGGTCAGGAGCAGGAGAAGTTTGAATCACAGAAGGATCCCAAGGGCATTGAAGTCCTTGGATACAATGAAACCTCTCTTGATTCTTCCACCATAACTTGGAAGAAGTGTTCATTTTTCTGAACCCCAGCTCTTCAGAGCTCATTATATATGATTTATACTTATATTATCCATTCTCTCAGATGATCAACTCTTTACGGGCATTGATCATTTATCTTTACACCAACCACGGCAGTAGCAGGTCAAGAGGCAAACGCTGAGAACTAACACATGTTTGGTTGACGGATGGATGGACAGATGGATGAATGGGTGTATGAATGGGAGGTCATAAGAGAAACAAATCATATTATAAGAAAATCTTTTGGCTCTCTTTAAGTCATTCCATTTAGGTGGTGGCCCAATCCATGGTTCCCAAATCTGGCAGCCCATAAAGTGTACCTAGGGAGCTTTAAAACATGCGTATTCCTGGGACCTACTGCCGTAGGGTATTCTGATTCAACAGATACAGGATGCAACCCAGTAACACATATTTTAACAAGCTCCCCAGAGGATGCTGAAATATCTGGTCCAAGGAATGATGCTTGGGGATTATATGTCTATCACACCTGAGTTTCACATGGCTTCATACTCGCAGGTGTTCTGTTTGTGAAACGCTCAGCCTTTCTTTTCATGAATGTTTCAGCCTATCCAGATAACCTGCAAGAGGAAAATACTCCTATGACTTGGAAAAATCCACAAGGAGCTGTAACAATAGTAATGTAATGTACTGACATATATTGAATGCATACTTAATAAATTTCAGGCATTTTGCCAAGTGCTTTCATTTAGCATTACTTATTTAATCTTATCAGCAATCCTAATTAGAGTTTTTAAACCATTTTATTGAGATATGATTGACATACAAAAAGCTGTATACATTTAATATATGCAGCTCGATGAGTTTGGAGATAAGTACGCAACTGTGAAACCATCACCACAATCTATGTCATAAGCATATCCATCACCTCCAAAAGTTTCCTCCCACCCTCTTAATAATAGATTATTTTATGTGATAAAAATATTTAACATATGACCTACCATCTTAGCAAAATTTTAAGTACACAATACAGTATTGTTAACTATAGGAACTGGTATGGTCTGAATGTTTGCACCCCCCAAAATTCATACGTTGAAATCCTATCCCCAGAAGTGATGCTATCGGGTAGGAGGAAGGACACTGTGGTGGTGATCGGATCCTAAAGGTGGAAAGTTTGGGACCCCCTTCCTTACAAGCTACTGTAACAAAAATACCATAGACTGAGTCACTTAAACAATAAACATTTATTTTTCACAGTTCTGGAAGCTGGGCAGTCTAAAATTAAGGCACCGGCAGATTCGGTGTGTGGTGAAAGTCAGCACCCTGGTTCATAGGCAGCCATTTTCTCTCTGTAACCTCACATAGCGGAGGGGGCGAGGGGGCACTCTGAGGTCTCTTTCATAAGGGCACTAATCCCACTCGTGAGGGCTCCACCCTCATGACCTAATCACCTCCCACAGGTCCCACCTCCAAATACCATCACATAGGAGGTTAGGAGTGTAACTTGTGAACTTTGGGGAGGGGGGCACAAAATTCAGTTCATTATAATACATTATATCCAACGACCTTCAAAAGCTCACTGCCCATCACTAAACATTTGGCAGGCCCAAGTCTCCCTTAAAAGAAGAAAATAATTTAGAATATACGAGTCAAAAGAAGGAAAACAGTCTAAGATAGTTCTGCAATTGCTCTGAGAGACATAGTCTGTAACAAGTCACATCAAGCAAACAAGAATTCTGAAAGAGCCAACATAGTTGGTTTAAATTGTGGTTCTGTCACCTATAAGGTGTGTGACAACTTACAGGTGTCTAAGCCTTGATTTCCCCATCAGTAATATGGGATAATCATACTACCTGTTTCACTAGGTTGTCGAAGATTAAGCAAGATAGTACAAGTGAGTACAGGTGGAAATTATATTAATAACAGTAATATAATAAAACTATCATGTGCTTATTATGTAGTATCAGGTTTTGCTCTAAGCAATTTATAACCTCCCAGCCAATAAAAACAAATCTATAACATCCTAAAAAGGTGATCTCCCATCCTCTTCTTGGACTTCCAGTGAGGGGTACCCATTAACTTCCAGGCTCTCTGCCTAGAATATAATCTTTGCAGAGAGAGAAGTCATCCCTTCTCACTAACTATGGTAGTCCCAGACCTAGATAGCTTTTCTCAAATAGTTTTTTAAGAATCACATCAGTGAGACACTTAAAAGATTAACTATTCTATAGGCTTGTCATTGATATTAATAAAAAAAAGTTCACATTGAGCATATATAATATTAATCGTTAATGATAACACTAAATTGATTGAGCATTTGGAGCATATCACTGTACAGGGATGATCGCATCTAAGCCTCGTGGTAACCCAATGAGATACGCACGATCCTATGATCACTCTTGTTTTATAAAAATATATCCTGTGGCGCAAAGAAAGCTAAGGAGGCTGCCCAAATCCCCAAACTTCGTTACATAGTAGAGAAGGAATTTCAACCGGGCAGCCTGACTCTGGCATTCATGCTCTCACAATACGTATTGTCTCTATGGGATGCGACACTGGAAGGACCCCAGCAGTCAGCATCCTTCCCTTTGCAGTAATCTGCTTTCCATCAAAATCTTCTTACTTTATCCAGAGTGAAGTGCACACAGCTAGATCTTTAAGGACCTGAACATCCTGGGGCCCGTCATATATTGTCACTGCGCTTCCTGGATTCCAGGTTAAATAAAGGAGGAGGCCCTGCTGCTCACAGACGTGCAGATGATGGGTTGCTGGTTAGCATGTCAGCTGAAGGACAATATATTTTAATGCAAATGCAATGAGCTGGAACGACAGCGTTTTCTCCGAGAGCCTTAACTAGGTTAGCATGACCTCCGAGAGGGACCAGAATTCTAACGGCCAAATTAGAATAGAAAGTCTTATGGAGATGTCTATGCTAATCAGCCATGTTTTACTGGAACGATTCGGTGCAGCACAATGGCCATTTGCCAGTTTCAGCCAGGACATCATTTGGTCAGGTGACCGACAGAAAATGATGACTCAGAAAGTGCAGGGGAGGCCGGAAAAGTAGTGGCAGAGGTGGGATGGAAGTACGAGGACCCCAAAGAAAGCAGATTTTCCTTACAGGAATTCTAGCACACGTCATGCCTGCTTTGCGGTTTGTTTGTGCTGCAGTAAAACCCTCTGTTTGAGAGTTAATCGGAGCCATGTACCTCTGGACCCTGAAAACAGGGACAAAAAGGAGAGAAAAACAAGAAAATGGTTCTGTCCAGACTGAGGATTTCCCCTTGCACCTAATCTTTGCTCTTGGCATGCAGACCTTGTGTTCTGCGGAAGTAAAGGGGAGATGCCATCTTCTTTGACCTGGGCCCCCCAAAAAAATCTCATCATCCCTTACATTTGTTTTGTTTTGGACTTTAGGGAATTGACAGAAGCTGAGCTGGTGAGACACAGAACTTTGCACTGACAAAAGCTAAAAAAAAAAACAATCAAACCTGATTTTCTCTACCGTACATGTGTCAGAGTCAACGACGATCAGAGAAGGAAAGTTATAACTGAAGATGGACCATAGTGCCCCTTGGTACAATGCCATTTGAACCAATTTTTAATTGTTTTCAAAAGATGGCTTGGCATCTCCTCAGATATACTGCATCATCACCACAAGGGGAAACAGAGGAGAAATCACCTATATTTTTAAATAAGCTGTCCGGGTGAGTCCAACGTAGGACCGCGTTTGGGAATTGCTGCTCCGGACCACACTTCCTCGCATCATCACCACACAGAGGAAAAGCACTGATGCTCTTTGGGTCCGTGCGGCCCAGCATTCGGGCTCCACCTGCAGAACCAAGAGCTGTGATCCAAATAACATAGCTGTTCTGCATGTAGACATTGACCCCAAACACCATGAAAGTAATTAATATTCACCTAGCACTTGACGTGTGCCAGGAACCTTTACATAGATTATTTTGTTTCAGTCAAAGGTTAATGTCACTTAAATATTTAAAAATACAATGTTTATATATGTTACTCTCAGTCAGAAATGTTTAGCAACAATGACATCATATGTAATGGGATCATGCGATTTTGTTCACACTTCAACCTGGATGAAGATGGAAAATAAATTTATTTTGCTTGCAACTGAACTTCCATTTGTCTGTAACTTCCATCTGACAGAAAAATGAACTAAACGATCAATCTAGTTTAAATTCTGTCTCTTCTTATTATCTAAATTGCCACTTTAGGTCGTGTCAGTCTCCCTAGAGTAAGAAGTTTTTTAATCTCTCAAATAGCCTCTCCCTGTTTCTCCACCAAGATGAATTCTGGGTAAAGTGGAGAGAGAGGGAAGTGTGATTTAGCGCATTCACACTGACAGGTGGGGTAGCGGGATAGCGTCCTGCCCATCCTGTTCCAGGGATCACATCCCTTGTCCCCCTGCTTTCTGCTTGCTCCTCTGGCCTGCACAGCAGAAATGGAAGCTGGAATGACATTCCTCTCATTTGCTCTCTTGCCTCAATCAGAGGCGACCCTGGCAATCTGGGCCTCACCTAACCTACTGCTAGCAGCATCGATTTCTCTAAGGTTTGGCTGGAACTCCGCTCTCCCCACCTGGCAGGTCTGACCTGCCGTCTTTACTGCAGGGCCAGCTTGTCCAAACCACCGTGCTCACTCTGGCAAGATCCCAAACACACTCTCAGGTATCTGGGACCAGCCTATACCACACAGGACCAGCAGGTCCGTCTTATGCCGTAGGCGGGTGAAGAAGCAAATCTCCTCTCAGTCTTGCCCTCATTTATCTAGTGAGCCTCCTGCTCCCTGTGCCAAAGCCAGCACAGGGACGAGAAAATCAGGGCCATGGCTTTGCTCTGCTCTCCCACTCCCTTCTGTCTCCTCCCACTTCCCACTCCCTGAAGCCAGCGAGGGGCAGGCTCTTCCACTCGGCCTTCCTGAGGAGACCTTCCTTAAACAATGTAGCAACCCCCTCTCAAAACTAGAGCCCAGGGATCAAATATATGGTGATGGAAGGAGAACTGACTCTGGGTGGTGAACTCACAATGTGATTTATAGATGATGTAATACAGAATTGTACACCTGAAATCTATGTAACTTTACTAACAGTTGTCACCCCGATAAACTTTAATTGAAAAAAAATGTAAAAAACTATAGCCTGGTTTCTTGTGGATGGTCCTTATGGTCTGTATCCTTCCTCTGGTATTTCTAATTTCCCCCTTTCTTTCTCTAAGCAAAAGAAACCTCCAGCCAGCTAGGGCAAAGCCCATGTAATTGGGAAAACGAAAGATAAACAGATGAATATTTTAAAAAATATCACCCCATTGTACATGTGTATGATTTCAAAATGAATTTTGTAAGGAAGGCAAAATAGGCATTACCATCTCCAACTTACAAAGGAAGACAGAGACACCAATCATTGTATGATGAGTAAATGTTCTAGAATATGGTCCTTTACTGAGCGCTGTCTTCTTTGTAGGGTACACATTACTTTTCTTTGTTTGGTGGTATTTTTCAGCCAATGCTTTCTTGAGTAATGAGTCCCCTTAAGTCGGGCCAAGTCCCACATGGATGGTCCCGTCGTTTTACCTACCTATTCAAACCCTACTGCCTAAATGACTCAGGTCAGACCACCTCTCCCGTATCAATCCCATGGCTTTGCTCTACTTGGAATCCTTTCGAAGGTGTGGTCCATACAACATCATTCAAGACAGAATTCAACACAACAATCGCTTACGTTGCTTTCTAAGTTATCTATCATGGGTGGAACCCCTGCCTCTCAACTAGTCTGTAAGCTGTTCTGCAAGCTGTTTGAAGGCGGGGACTATGCTTCTAAAGCCCCATTCTAGCAGTAAGACAATAGATTCTCAAGTTAGAATGCTTAACACTTTGTAAGCGGGCATTTTCCCGCCAAATCGCGTCGTAACGCGGGGCTTTTTTTGACATTTTCTCGCCAAAATTAGACTTTCCGTAAAATATTCGTATCTTTCTATCTATTTGATATTTTTCTATGAAACTTTCAGTGTTTTAGTTTAAAAAGAGGTCTCTATTTATTTACTTTGCAAAATTGTTGCCGGTTCCAACTAGAGGCGATATGACGAGTTTACTCGTTTCCCGCAAAAATTAAGGTCCCATCCCGGCTCTGCTGCTTATGAGCTGTGAGACCTGGGCGTGTCATTTAGCCTCTCTGAGCCTCTGAATTGCCCCCGCCCCCACCCCATCTATAAAATGGAGATAATAATATGCCTACTCACAGATTGGTCATGGACATTGAATTAATTAATACATTTAAAGCATTTCAAAGAGTATTAGACACATCGTAAGCGCGATATGCATTTCAATTTTATGCCCCTTAGCATGTAAGGCTGAGTACAAAGCTGATACTTGTTTATGCTTCTCAGTTGAATTATTTGAATTAGCTGAAGAGTTTTATTTCAGTGTTTTATTTGCAATGACAGTTCTGAGATGCAAAGCTAAACTTACCAACGTTTAAATTCTTTAGATGAACGAATATAAGAAATCATTTTATCACAAAAATAATCCCTGCTCTCAACACCACGTCTCACAACAAATAATAGTCCTTGTCATCTTCCTGCGTATCTGTATCACACACAGAAAGCATTTTCTTAACCTTATCCCCTTTAAGCAACACAACACCTCTGAGAGGTTCAGAAGTCAAGGAACAGAGCTCTCATTTCACGTGGCAAAACTAAGGTGCTGGAAGTCAACTGGTTGGACCACAACATTGAGAAAGCTATCATGGGAGGCAGGGATGGAACGCGGCTTCTCCTGCCCCCAGAGGCACATCTGTGCTTGGGATGGTCAGTTACAAAGCACCGTCATGCCCCTGATCTCACTGGACCCTCGTGGGCACTTCCTGAGCTTCTCAGAACAGGCACCACAATCCCTATTTTGGAGGTGAGAACACCACAACTGTGAGGGCTCAGAAGTGGCAGAACCCAGGCCAGATTCCAAGTCTCCTGACCAAGAACCCGAGGTGCCTCGATCTCCTGCGAGTACCCAAGCCCGGGGCGCAGTCCTGAGACGAGGTTCTGCAGCGTGGTGCTTACAAGGTAGGTCTGGCCTCGTACAACCCTCAGGCAGGATCCCATCTCACCACACACTGGCTGCGTCACCTCTGGAAAGTCCCTGACCTTTCTGGGCCTCAGTTTCCTTATCTGTAAGATGAAGATAATACTAGTATTTCCCTCATAAGATTTAAAAGAGAATTCCACTGTGTAGTCTATAGGTACCTGACCACAGTGTGTAGCAAATATGAAGAACTCAGTCAATGTGGGTGGGAGAAACTCTCCTGACTCATCATGTTTTCACATGCAGGGACTTCAGTTAGACTGACGCGTGGCCTCTCCTCCCACTCTTACTCCACGAGAAAGAGGTCAGGTTTATCAGTGTGCACCTTTGGAAGTGCACTTCGGGGTCTTCTCTCACCTGTGCATTAGGCTCAACAAACGAGGTCCCCACTCTGTGAGAGGGAGCCTGTGACGGCACAACCTCACCTGGTCTGAGAAGGTTCTTTCCTGGGGTGTGGCAGTAAGACATTCATTGTTGTCTCATTCCTCAGCCAAAGCCTCCAGACTGCCTTTTGTCAGCGATACAGCTCACATTTTGATAATCATTTTTCTGATTCTTACATCTACCTCTCAATTGGCTTAGACTTACAGAAGAAGGTGAGTACAGTCTACTGGACCCCTAAGATCCTAACAAATATGAGCATATTCCATGGTTATCAACATTACATAAAAATTGTTTCCAAGCAGAGGTCTCCGTCTTCTGTGCGTTCCATCAGGTGGGGTTTGGCTGCTACATTCAGCAACAACCAACTCCCTGCCACACCAGGAAGCCAGAGGTGACACAGACCTCAGTCTCCAGGTCCCAACCTCAGGTCTCAGGGATGCGTTGAGGGCCAAGCTGACTCATGACGTTCTCATTTCTTTTGTGAATGGCCCACTGTGATTCGGAACCAAAGCCCAGCTAATTCTCTGTCATATTCTCAATGTTCTGCTGGGCGAGTTTCACCTTGGGTGTCCCTAGAACTTTGTCCGAGTCGATGGGGAATTCTAGGAGGGTGACTAGACATCCAGTCTATTTTGGTTCTCCAGTTCTCCAGCAGCCTGGTGTCTGAGCTAAGAGAAATGTGACTGTGTCAGAGTACAAGAGAGCGCCAGTGGCAAAGGCTTGCACACGTCTATTTCTGGCTGTCCCCTGATGCTGTGTCATTGTAGGAGCTCTGACATCACAGCCTCTGCTTTTTTACAAGGGCCTGACATTCCAAGTGACTCATAGAGAATGTCTACTCTGGCTGCCAGTACATATAGACTTAGGGAGTCACACAGAATGACTTATGCTGGGGTTGGGCAGGGGCATGAAGAAAATCACAGACAACGAGGACTAGAAGTTACCTTGACTGTCCTCTAGTAAAAGCCCCGTCTAAAGCCTGAGCCCCTGAGAAGTGGGCCTCAGGTTGTGCTTGCGTATCTCCAAGGACATGAAGCTCATTGTCTTATAAGGCAGCTGTATCAGGATAACTCGAGGCACAGATAACAGCATATTTAAGCAACACAAACTTTTCATCTCACTCAACAAGAAGACTGAAGGAGAGTGGCAGCAGGGTTTGCTAGTGGCTCCGGAGAGTCACCGAGGGCCAAGGCTCTTTCCGTCTTGTAGGAAACCAGTGACGGCTTTCCTCATTGGCTCAGTGATCTTTTTCTCATCTGATACTGTCAGAGCAAGAAGAAAATGGTGCATACCAGAGGCTTTCTCCTCATGGGTCTCTCCCTTTTAATCAGGGTGCAAAACCTTCCACAGGCCCCAGAAGATGTCCCTAGCATCTCGTTGGTCAGAAGAAAACCGCATGCCCACCCTTGAACCAGGGGTATAGATTTGCCACAATTAGCCTTGACCGATTGTGAATCATGCCTTGGAGTTGGACCCACGGCCCTCTGAGGAAAGAATGATTTTATAAGCAAGAAGAAAAAAAAAGGGGGCAAATGGCTATTAGGTATAGGGAGTCAACTTTATCTGCTACAGTAGTCCAAGCCGTTGTCGAATTATTTCGAAGCTCTTTATAATACTGAGTTGGAAGTGGGTTAACAGCATATCTCCCCACCCATTGATTCTAGATTTACTCCGATGCCTCATGGCATAAACACAACATGTTTCCACATGATCACTTAAAGCATATCTGAAAACTGATTGTTCTAGAAAAGTTCCCAGTTCTGAACTCTTCATTGGGAGAGAGCCTTGTGCACAGATCTGCAGTCAGGCTGCCTGGGTTCAATTCCTAGCTCTGGTACTTACCTGCTGGGTGACCCTTGGAAAGTTACTTTACCCTGTTTGTACCAACTTCCTCCCCTGTACAATTAACATAATAACAGTGCTTACCTCATAGGGTTGCTGTAAAGATTAAGTAGTTAATATACATAAAGCACTTAGAACAGTGCCTGGCACTGAGCTGGTACATTTAAGTGTCTATTGTTGTGTGATCAGTTAAATTTTTGGCGGCTTTCTGTTGTCGGTATCCGATCTATTTGCATCTTTGTCAAAAAGTAGAAGCTGGGACTTAAATCTAGATTTAGATGAAAGCTTTACATTTGATTCTATCTCATTTCATGGAAACAGAGCAGGACTGAAAGTATGCCTATCACTCCAGGAAAGGGGAGAAAAGAGTATAGAAACTTTAAGTTCACCAGGTAGACTGTTCTCCCATTCCTTGGACCACCTTCCTTATTCTCTCCACTCTACCACTTGGATTTCATCCTGAGCCTGGTCTCTCAGCCCCGCTTCCAACTCTGTGAGCCCAGGGCAATGCTATGGGCTGAACTGTGCCCCCTTAAAATGCATATGTTAAAGTTCTAACCCCAAGTACCTCTTGGTCTCTTACTTCTCTAACTAGAAGCAGGTTTAGGTCAGAAATAGGATGTCATTTCAGCCTGATATTAACCAAATTTCAAATCGCGGTGCTTAAATTCAGACAGTACCCTGGGAGGAAAGGATTAGTGCTGCCGCAGAGTTCAGAAAGGCAAGAATTGACACCAGACAGAGGAATTTATTGGCCCAAGACCTAGGCAAGAAGATTAAAAGGCAAAATTTAGCTGATGGTCAGACAGTCAGTCACGAGCTATCTGAAACATCTCCAAGTGCTGCTCCTCCAGGAAGCCCGCCTAGACTAAGTAATGGAGCAGCGTGATCATCCTGTTCCCAACCTGGTGACCTAGGAGGGACCAAAACAGGAGAATTGTGTCACCAGCCTATGTGGCTGCCTTTGATCACAAAGATCTGGGGATAAGGGCAGAAGGAAGGGAAGAGACTTAACTGTACATCCTAACAAGGATTCAACTGACTCGACCGCAGGACAAACACGAGCACTAACGCCCAGGCAATCTCCAGTGGCCGAGAAGGTGGCCAGGCTCTGGGAAGCAGGCTCCCCTGCGCTTTATGCGGAAAATTGGCCAAAGGTCTTTCTAGCTGAGTAGGGAGGAGTGGGGTGAAGAGGGCAGTGAGGGATGGAAGGTAGAAGACAGAATGGGGGTGGGATGGAGAACTTAAAAGAGTATAGATAAAAGAGTCTTTGGGCACAGCCAGCCTCCCTGCATCTGTCAGTTACGCTATCAGATCCTGTCACCAGCTTTGAACCAATCCTTTGTCTTGTTCCAGTGCTGAATATACTATATAATTTAAATAACTTTGTATTTGTCATCCCCAAAGCAAGGAGACCTTTTGCCTTTGCACACAAAATGAATGAAAAATGCATTCATGCCATCATTAAATATAAAATATGTTACCCGATATAAAATATGGAGGGACAGCTTGCTCCGAGGAAGTACTACTACTCTGGAATTTTAAAAGCTAAGGCTCTAGTCCCAGCTTGTTTATTAATGTATCTTTAATATATTCATCTATTTGTTCATTCAGTCAACAAATATTAAGAACTCTCTATGTGCTAGGCATTATGCTAAACACTGAGGATAGCACAGTATTAAGACAAACCCAATTTCTCCCCACAAGGAGGCCCCATCCAGTGGAGGAGAAAGACAATAAACAAAATGTAAATAAACATCTATGTACTTTCCGTTTTTATCAGTGCTATGGAGGAGACGTACAAGTTGCCCTGAAAATGTTTGGTGGTTGTACCTTTCCTATGCAGTCAGGCAAGTCTTCCCTAAGTCTGAGCCAGCTCTGCCACTGTCAGGCGTATGACAGTTCTACTGGGCAAGTTCCTTCAGACTTATTAGGTCTCAGTTTGCCTATCTGCAAAATGGTAAGACTGTACTATGATTCTTGCATTGGTGAGTATATATAAATAATGTGTGTTTATATATAGCCCATTATAAAATGAATTTAGGAAATCTGGCACAGAAAACATGGTTACCTTTCTTGGTAAAGAGACCACAGAGGAGATAGCCCTCCCCAGGGAACAGTTTCTCCCCCTTGAACCTGGTCAAATGTATCACTCCAGCCCCCCTCAGGGCCATCTCTGGGTTGGCGGCTTGCAAATTGTCTTCCCCCAGCCAAGAGCATATTTCACCAGCAGGCAGGCAGGAGTGACAGAATGGGGTTAGGAAGTGGAGAAGAGTGACATGGTTTTTTTCATCCCAGGCACTGCAGAGGAGGAGATGGCAAGGAGCCAATGATGGAGCTCGCTGGGATGAGGCAAACAGGGAAGCCTACACGAGTGGGGTACTGGGGTTCATCAGGAGTACAGGAGTTCAGAGTCTGGAGAGGGGGCTGACTCAGGAAACTCACATGGAGATCTAGCCTCGCAGTGAAATTTCTATTTAATTTTAGTCAAGTCATGGACTGTCTCTGGGCCTTGGGTCCCTCCCAGATAATTAAACCACTTCCTCTAACTAGCTTGATGATATTAAATGAGGATACGAGTTATGTGATAAATGTGTTAAAGAGATAATAAATTATTTAAGACAGCCATCTCAGCTTCTCATTAGCAAGGATATAGCTAAAATTTGGACTAAGTGGGCCACCTTCAGTAAAGAGCCATAAAATAGGGATAAACCATTGTCACTCAGGACTGCTATGAAAATGCATAGCAAAGTGCTTCGTAAACTATAAAGGACCATGTACATGTAATGTATAATTACAATAATGATTTAAAATGGCATTGTGATTAGTGTGATTATAATAATTATGATAAGTTAAATATTCATAACTGTGTAGTTGGATTCATAAATGACTGGCTGGAGAAAAAGATGACCAGGCATTTCAAAAGTCACATACAAGCACATTCCCCACCATCTAACAGAGAGTGCAAAAACAATCTTTATGACTCTTGCTACGGAAAAATCTAAAAGAAACCAGGTCTCTATAAACCCACACTACATGTGAGATAGACTGTGAGACTGGAATGTAAAACGCCAATAATTTAAGTGGATGGTGCAGAGTACTTTAATAAACGTTAAGTCATTTGGTGCTCAAGATGAAGAATTAGTTGGGAATGGTGTTATTATCCCTTTTGGCAATTATGGAGACTGAGTTGACAAAAGTTAAGGGTTTGACTACTACGCACAAGATTTTAGAGAATGAACAAAGAAAAGAATCTTGCTTCAAAACCATGGCTCCCTCAAAGACAACCTAGGGAATGGGAGAAAACGTTTACAAACCATATATCTAACAAGGGGTTAATATCCAAAGTATATGAGGAACTGCTACAAATCAATAGTGCAAAAACAAATAACCCAATTAAAATGAATAGACATTTCTCCAAATAAAATACACAAATGGCCAACAGGTACATGAAAAAATGCTCAAAATCACTAATTATTAAAAATGCAAGTTTACAATGAGGTATTACCTCATACCTGTTAAAATGGCTTTTAGAAAGAAAGAGAGAGAAAGAAATAGAGAGAGGAAGGAAGAGAGAGAGAGAGAGAGAGAGAGAGAGAGAGAGAGAGAGAGAGAAGAAAAAAACAGAAACACAAACAAAACCAGAAAATAACCAGTACTGGTGAGGAAGTGGAGACATTGGAAACTTTGTGCACTTATGAGTACGGTAGGAATGTAAAATAGTGCAGACACTATGGAAAACAGTATGGAGGTTCCTCAGAAAATTAAAAATAAAACTACCAGATGATCCAGCAATCCTACTTTGGGAGTATTTATCCAAAAGAATAGAAAATAGGGTCTTGCAGAGATATTTGGACTCCCAGGTTTATTGCAGCATTACTCACAATAGCCAAGAGGTGGCAACAACCCAAATGTCCATCAACGGATCAACAGAGAAAATGTGGTATAAACATAGAATGGAAAACTATTCAGCCATAAAAAGAAAGGAACCTCTGTCACATGCCACAACTTAGGGACATTGTGCTAAGTGAGCTAAGCCAGTCACAGAAGGACAAAACGGCATGACTTCATTTACATGAGGTATGTAAAGTACTCCAACTTATGGGAGTGTAGAATGGTGGGCGCCAGGGGCTGGGAGGAGTGAGAAATAGGGAGTTGCTGTTCAAAGGGTATAGTTTCAGTCCTGCAAGACGGAAAGTTCTAGGAATATGCTGCACAACATTATACGGTACTTAACAATACTGCACTGTTCATTGTAAAATTTGTTAAGAGGGTAGATCTCATTATGTGTTTTTACCACAATATTGTCTTTTTTAAAGGGGGAGGGGCTCTCTGGATTTCTGTTCTAATCGTTGTGATCACTTGCTCACAGTATACGTCCTGTGTTATAACAATATACCTATCTTGGCAAAGAGCAACAACCACAAACTACAGTTCTACTCAGCAGCCTAGAGCCACATATTGCAATTGCTATGCTTTCAGAAATAAAATCATAAAACAACAGTAGCAGAAAAACTTAGAGATAGGCTAACTAACCTCCTATTTTACAAGTGGGAACTAGAGCTGGCAGAAGACTCGAATGAGACCCTGTAACAAACAAATAAGTTAAATAATAACTGAGCTTTCACTCCTAAACCAATATTTGCTTAGAGAAGTTGTCCCAGACGCGATTATATAGCAAAACCACTTGGGAACATAAAATAGAAATTCCTTGGTCCCAATAGAACTACCGAATACAGAATCTCTGGGGATGAAGCCAAGAATCTATGTTTTTAAAAGTCCTCGGTGATTGTAACGCAGGTAGTCTCCCAAATGGTGTTCACCATTTTGGTTAACCCAAAGCCTTGGTTTATATCTAGTCTATTCTATCACATGGAGAACAAAGGCACATTGTTCCAGCGGGTGTTCAGTCTAAATAAGTCTTGATGTGACCTACCTGAAAGGACAGAGAAGAATTACCTCATGTGAATATCATTCCTTCTTTGAAAATAACTGGATACTGAGAGTTCATCAATGGCTGAATATTCATTCTCTGTGAAATAACGGTGAATGTGTTTGCTCTGAGTAGTTTCTCTAACTATACAGCCTGAAAATAATGTTTCTCAAGTCAAGCTCTAAATGTCATCTTTTGGGGATGCAAAATGAATCATTTTGACTCCCGTGCTTGCCTCGCTGAATGAGCGTCATGAGTGATTGGCTGGCAACAAAACAAAGAGCTCTCCAAAGGGCCTGCCTGTCCCACCGTTGTGAAAAGGTGGGGCCCAGAGGCTGTGGCACAGAGGTTGTTTTTCACACCATGAGAGTACAAGCACAGGGAATACCAAAGCCTGTTAGGCTGAACTCTATCATCCAAAAATTCATTAAGAAGAAAAATTTGCATTTGTTTACTGTTTGCTCTGTACACATTTTATATCCAACTTTCCCTACCGTCCACCCGAGTGCTGTTTTCACTGTGCTTTATATTTAGGGATGTGGGCCACAGCCATCTGTCGGCCCCTACGTGATGGAGCTAGGATTCGAACACAGGTCCCTGGGACCACAAAGCTTGGCTTCTCTTAACCACTATGCCATGGTGGGCCCCAGAGGGAAATGCCTGTGTCTCAGGAACTGGCTCTGTCCCCACAGAGCTAAGAGTTCAGCTGAGAGACAACATGAACACAGAAAAAGCATCCTGTTTGAAAGGTTGCTGAAATATGAAAAACATGTATTTTATCACGTATAGAATATTGGTCAAATCACTGCACCTCCCTGACTCGGTTTTCTTACATTTTGCGTGCAAGTGTAAGAAAAGTTAGCATAGCTGTTATAAATCCAGGCTCTGGTATCTAATAATTGCCTGATTTGAAAGGTGGCCCTTTTACCAAGAACTACAGATCTAAATTCTTTTTGCAAAAGCCTTTAGGGCCAGATGTGTCTCCAAACACAGGATTTGGGGGCAGGGGGGTAGGGCTAAGAGAGTAATATACAAATACTACACAACACACCCTATGCCTAGCAAGGCCTGAAGCATTATTCAAATATATCTCTGCAGTGAAACATATGAATGCTAACACTGAGATAAATAGTTATAAATAGTCTAATGTCAGGTCAGCTAGGACTGTGCCACAAAATCAGTTCAAGTCAGATCAGATTTTGCTGACAAATAAGCCTAAAAAAAAAAAAATAATAACTTTCCATTTCAAAGCCTTTTAGATGTAACTGACTGAACCTATAGCTGTTAACCATGGAAAAATTAACTAACTTCTTTGCATTTTCTTTCCTCACTTGTAAAATGGGAATAATACACGAGCATACTTTACAAGGTTGTGGCTGGATGAAATTAACTCATGCAAGTTAATCACTTAGAGTGATAGCTGATAGTAAACACTCATATAGCTAACAACGCCAGTCATTTTTATTATCTCTTATGTCCCTTCCCACTTCTGGTATTCCAAGATTCTAAATAATCAAACAATATTGATGTAAAGTTTAAGTTTACTGTAGGAGACATTTCATGATGCTTGATCTTATGGAGTAACTGCCATAAGAATTTTATAAAACTGAATTGCTGTAATGGCTCATAATAGAAAGTTGAACACCCCAGGATAGGGTAGTCAGAAAAAGGTTTCATAAGAGAATTGGGATTTAAGATAACCTTAAAAGCCAGTGTGGTTTTGACAGCTGAAAAGGAAGGGAATAGCCATCAGTGAAGAAGTGTTAAGAGAATAGGTTACAGAATCAGACTTGGTTTCAAATATGATGCCAACACTTACAAGCTATGTGAGCTCATTCAGGCCATTTAAACTCCCCAAGTTTTCTTTGTTCCTGTTTAAAGAGATGGCAGTAATAATATCTATTTTTCAAAATTACTGGGAGGCTTGCAAATTGCGTATGTAGAGCACACAGAACAATGGCTACTTAGTCCTCCATAATACTAGCCATTGGAAGAACACAAACAGATTTCAAGTCAACATCGGGGTGACCTTGCTTACAGCCAGAGCTTCAACTCTGGGATGGCTTATCTTGTGAAGTACTGAGCTTTCCATAACCAAGGTTGTTTGAGAATCAACTATCTCACTTATTTGAGAAGGGATTACTGTTTGGGCAGGGAACAAGAATGGTGCCAGGACTCTCCTTCCTTCCAATGCTGAGATTTTATAATCAGAGATTACGAAGAGTTATTTTGGAGCTCATTTTAATTCAAGATTTCTTTGTAAGACGGTGAATTCTAGGTTGTGAGAGTAGGTGGTCTGACTCAGGCAAGATTGAAGACAAAAGAGAGAAAGTGACATAGGTTGGGTGGACCGAGCTATGGCTATCCTTGAATGCCAGAATGAGGGAGTGGCTCCCAAGGAAAATAAGGGTGACATATTTTTAAGGTACGTTTTATTCTGAGTAACATTACTCAAAGATGCTTCTTGCCCCTCTACAGCAATGACATTAGAACTCTTTCATTATGTCGTTTCCTTGCTCTTCTCAGTGTTCTCCTTCCTTTCTCTTCTTCTGTTCTTCATCTCCATTCCCACTATCATTTTCTCCAATGTACATCTCACCATTATGGTCATCCCAAAGTGGTTTGTAAGAGGCCAAGTACCATAAGTTAGAAGGAGCAACATGGCAGCTTTTCCTTCCCTGTGTATCTGAATGTCCTCTCAGCTCCTTGGAGGAAAGGTACCAAATAAACCCAAGCTATTATTATCACCAAGTGCTACACAGTACAGAGCATATGATTGGTGCCAAATAAATAATTCCCCTTGGCAAATCAACAGAGCGAGAGTGTGACTGGCCTGCAGCCTGGCTGGGACACAGGTTACACTGAGATAGAGCTTTGGACGGAACCATATATCAAAATAACAGTCTAAGATGTCAATGCAGGATGCATGTCCTTTCAAGTGGGTGGTTTTAAATAATTCAAAATTCATGGATACTTTGCTGGAAATACGTATCCAGTCTCTCCCTTACAAAGACAGATGTGGGCCTGCTAAGGTCAACATGGTTCACCATTATCAATATTTACAGTGATGATATCCTTCGCTTACTAAGTCTTTCTCATCTTCCACTAATATATAATTTGTGATAGTATGAAAGTGAGAAGCCAATATTTGAAATGACTAATAGTGGTATTAATAGACACAATAATAATACTAGTATTCACCAGCACTATCTCACACCTATGTGAGAAGCATAGCACTAAACTCGTAACACGTATTGCCTAATTGAAATCTTACAATCATCCTACAAAGTGGGAATTATTGTGCCATTTTACTATTGAGAAAACTGAGGCTCTACCATATTGACAAAATTTCGCACAGCTACGTGGCCGGTAATGGTTGGAACAGGATTATTCTGACTTCAAATTAACTTAAGCCATAAGCTAATATGCTTCCTGTATGAAAGCAAAGCTTATTAAACAAATTAGTAGTTTTAATACATTCAGAGGAAATGTTGAAGAAACCTTAGAGAAAATCATTTTTCATATATTCTCCCACAAATTAGAAGCGCGCACTTATAGTTTTAATTATCTGTTAATTCCATATCATTCCTATCTGTTATTTCAATGAAATTAACTAAGGATACTCACCAGGCAACACTTACTTTGCTTTTAGGAGGTAATGGAAAAGTAAAAGTGTCTGCATTTCCCAATTTGGGCTAAGTTTCTCATTTAGGATGAAATTACTCTGAAAAGCTTTAGAGAAAGGAGAGTCCTGCAATTAGGTTTATGATGCCGACTGCCTTGGCAAACTCTTTACAGGTCCAGGGAATGCATTTCAGTTTGCATTAGCCAGCCCCAGATTCTGGAGTCTCAGCTGCTTCGTGCTCTGATGTTCCTGAGCCCACGAGATGTAAACAAAGGTGGTTTATTTCCAGTTCTCCAAGGTCCCCTGCAGCCAATGACTGGGGACTAGAAAATGGCCTTGTTTTTATCAGTATAGTGCTGGCAACTCTTGTTCTGTGATTAGGAAGATGGTTACATCATGATGAAACTGTGAATTTAAACAAAGGGGCATTTTTTGCTTAGTGGTAAGAGTTGGGAAAGGGGGACAGAATTCAGATAGTTTCTATCTGGTCTCGAATCTGCCACCAGATGGCTAACTTCCGGCAAGTCTCTTTTCTTCCTGTAGGCTTGAACTTTCGCGTGTAGACAGTTGAGATGTTTGATAAATGTTTTGTGAATGAATACTGGAATGAATGGACACATGAAGGATAAATTAAGCTGACCTCCGACATGCTATCAACTCCAACAGCTCAAGAAAACCAGGTTTCTTCCTCTAGCTGGAGCAGTTGTTTCTGGCCCAAGAGAGCGGAAGAACCATGGCAATGGAAGAATTATGGCTAGGACTGAAAGAACTTGGAATGACTATGTTAGCTTCTGCCTGGTTTTAATTTGGAGAAGTGTCTGGAGTTCCATGGACGTCTACTCAGAGATTAAAATTGTAGTACCATAGAGTATCAGCATTCACGACAGTAGATCATCTAATCCAACTTTGTCATAGCATTAGCATCTCCAAGGGAATCTTTGATGCTTTGAATCAAGGAAGAAATGGGCATTTCAAGCTTCCTGGCAGGGCCACAGGTAGTCAATGGGGTTTTTATAGTCCCAATGATATGATACAACCTACAATCCACTTTATTTCTATGTGGAAGGCCAGACTGTCTTTCCTCTCCAGGAGCAAATGTCTAAGAAAGTTGCTTCAGTTTTGCTTTTGATCTGGCCTAGTTTAGTAGATGAATCAGCAGCTTCCCAAAGGCTATAGATAAGCAACTCCAATTTAAATCTTCCTCCATCCACTCCAGTCCCTGTTTGATGGGCCCAGCTCCCCAGGCTGAGGAGTCCTTGCAGAAAGTCTGACTTGATGCAACTTACAGCTTGAATGTCCAGTCTTTATTACTTAGCCCTCATTTCTCAATGAGCAAAATCAATGTCAGTAGTTACAACGGGCCTGTGCCCAGAAGCTAGGCTACTGGAAGGAACAGACTTGAACAAAGTAACAGGTAAGTGGACGATGAAGCTCATAGAATCTATCTGGGTAACGCTGTCACTGTTTGAAGCTTTTCAATCACTGCTGAGCAGTCATGGGATAGTTGGCTTAATATAATTATTATCTTGCTATTCTGGTATTACTAAAACTCGGTTACATAGAGGAAAAAATAAGCAACAAATAGATATCAAATACAAATTAGGACTTTTTAAAATTTAAGTAGGAAACGGATAACTTTCTTCAAGATAATTTGTTCCACTTGCATGCCTGTATACATGCAAACATGTGTTTATTCATTCATTCAACATATACCCATTATTAGTGCAAGGGATTTTTAAAGAACCAGGTTCTGACCTCGAGAAGCTTAAGTCTATAAATAGAGGTAGATGAGTAAACATATTAAAATATGATGACAGCAATTCCTCTTTATTCCTTTACCACCAGCTTCCAATTTCCCACTGAATCTGACATATACCTTGAATTCTGCCTCTTCTCCCCATCTTCACTACCAATACCCTAACCAAGCCTCCACCATCTCTTACCTGGAATACTGAAATACCTCCTAGCATGTCTCCCTGAGTTTGCTATCATTTCAATACTATAATCTATTGTCCACAAATAAGCAGAAGAAACTACTAACCTTTTAAAAACATATATTAAACATATCACTTTACTGCTTAAAAGATGCACTTAGAATCAAACAGCCACTGAGACAATTCTAACCTCGTCAATCTCTTCTCCTATCCTTCCCCCTCCCTACAAGGCTCCAGCTACACTGACCTCCTTTTGGTTTTTCATTGTCCTAAATCTATGCAGGTCTTTTTGCTTTGTGTCATTCGAGCTTCCGGTTAAATGTCACAACTTCAGAGGTGACCTTTCTTGACCATACCATCTATAGTCGCCCTCTAGGCACTCTCCACTTCATCACCCTACTCGATTCTTGTTATACAACTTAACTAACACATTTTTGATGATTTGTGTACTGTCTGTCTCCATGAGAACAGGGACCTGTCTATCTTGTGTACTAACCTGTCACGGTGCTTAGACAGAACAGCACCTGGCAAATAGTCAGAAGGACAAATGTAAGCTTCCTGAGGACAGAGAGTAGGTCCATCTTGCGGTAGCTGATCCCCAATCTCAATATTGTAGGTGCCCCAGAATTATAAGCTGAATGAGGTTCCTAAGAAAGAGTCCTCATCTAAGATGACGTGGGACAAGCATGAAAGGCTTCCTACGTGGCACGGGCTCCTCATTCAAGATGCTGGATCAGTAACTATGGGCAAAACACCTTGCTCACAATGGGTTCAAAGAGAATACTAATGACAGAGCAGAATCAAATATGTCTGTCTATCCTTCTATTAAATAATAACACGCATTAATAATCTCTAGCAAAAAAATGACTCATTGATAATCATGGTAATTTGCAAGAAAAGATCATTAATTTTATCCTCAAATTGCTCCCGCTGTCATGTATAAATTTGCATTATGTTTGCATGTTTACATACATATGTGAATAAGTGTATTTGTATTCAACCAAAAGAAGGAACGTCTACGCATATAGGCAAAAATCAGTTTTCGATAAAAATCCCTGAAAAATGCCCATCATCCCAGTCAAATACATATTGCCCTGACCTGTTCTGGTAACTTTTATGCACATACTAGTCATGTCTTCAAGTTATCACATTGAAGTTCCTCTTCTAAGATGAAAAAAAAATATGATATGCGAAAATCCATAGATTCTTCTCTATTCACAGAACCTTGTTTACAATGCACTGACAAATTTATCACCTCCTTTAGTCCTCACAGAGAGCATTATTCCCATTTTACAGATGAGAAAAGTGAGCTCTAAAGAGACTAAATGGCTTGTGCAGAGTATAACAGCTGATTTATGACAAATGCAAGAACAAAACCTGGGTCTTTGGGCTCAAAGGAGAGATGAGAATGTAAGACCCTACAATGGCGAGTTTGATCATGAAATCATAACACAGCTCTGGAAGCTGAGGTGCTATATAGGAAGGTGTAGCGTCTAAGAGGAGGTTCTATATAGCCACGCAGTGATTTAGGTGGCGGATAAATTTTGCCCAGATCTCGGGAAAGCACTTCTAGTGGTCATTTCCTTTTCAAGGCATTTGGTCTCCCAGTTATTTCTTCTCCACTGAGATTAATCCATCACAAGACTCAGAGCCATTTTCCAAGTTATTAATCATTTCGGAGCACGGCTGCCTCAGCAAGAATCTAGCAAGGTGACTGCTACAAACTAGGAGAGGACAGAAGAAACCTGGAGGTGAGCAGTGGGACAGACAGCGGAGACACTCAAGATAGACACAGCAACGGAATCAAAGAGACACCCCAATAGAGGCGCCAGCGACCAACATTTAACTAGGGCAGAGAGTGAGCACATGGCACCACTGAACAATTTAAAACCATGACTCACCCACTCCTTTGCTGCCCGACCGTCACTGTGAGAGAATCCCTAAGCTAGGACCTGAAATTAAGCCCTTCATTTCCAAACTGTAAAGTGAAGCCTGCAACAACGATGAAGTCAGAAATCCCCTTACCTAAAATTCAGCTGAAAACTACCATTGAAGTGCATGCTGTAGGTGCTATAAATGCTGTAGAGTCCATCTACCTACTGCTCTGGATTGAAATCAGGCAGTGTGTTCTGGGAAATGTGTCCTGTGTTGAACCTTCCATTCCTAGTAGATAGAGAATGTTGGGGTTCAGCACTTAATGGCAATGAGCCTGCCATGAAGAATTCGATCCCATTTGGACCAATTTGCCCCCTTTTTTCCTTGATTAGGCACTGACTCCCAGCCCTACCTTCCCACTCAGTCCTGAGCATGACTACAAACTATGCCATACCCCCAAACAATACAACCTGACCTCAGCTACAAACAACTACATTTACTCCTGAAACTAGCCACAGACTGCCATCTAACCTGGGCACAAAATGAGCCTCAAACCCGCCGATACTGGGCCCTAATCCTGACCACAGAGTGAAGTCATTTATTCATTCTTATTCAACAACTATTAAAGTGCCTACTATGTGCCAGTCTCTCTGCTGGGCAGTAGGAACGTGTTTAACTGACAAACTATCCATGCAAGACAGACCAAAAGTCAATTAATTACAGTTTTTGTATGTATTTACTGTGATGACTTAACTCCAAACATAAATTGACTCCAGACCTCAGTCACAGACTGACTCATAACCCCCAGGCACAGAATGAGCCATCACTGAAACTGAGTATCTATGCCAACAAAAAATTTGGAGGAATTATAGAAAGAGCTTCTCAAAACCACTTCAGGCAATGCTGAGATTGGGTGCCCAATAAACACCTGACAAGCTGCAAAAGCAATCATTCAGTGTGTGCTGTTGTGGAGAAATTAACAAAGTTTCCCGGATGATATTGAAACAGACAGAGAGAAACACACATGGAAACAGACTCCTGTTTAGTAGCACCAGCCAGGAGTGGGGGATAAATCTGCTGTGTGCACATTAATTATTAATGGAGCACAGAGAACAAGTGGAGGCAGAGGGTGGAGAGAACTATAGGATCTAGAGCAATGCTTGAAAAATTGTCAAGGAGGGCAATAGAATTGGAATGAACAAGACACAGGGAGAGAGGAAAGGGATTCCATATAGAGAAATCAGCACCTCAAACTTGGAGTGTGGAATGCTCACACTGTGTTTAAGGGATGAGATGGATATCTCTGGATTAGCGGATATTTGCGGGGACAGGTGTGGAATACAAGAGTGAGTGAGGCCATTTTATTTATTGTTAAACCACCTTGAACTAGCCTCCTAAAAAGCAATTTGGCGGCCTCCACACTGGGACTGTATGGAGTTGTCTTTTTGGCCCCCAGTCCTCCCCCAAATGGTCAGGGGTGCTAAAGCAGTAGTTGAGCCTACGACGTTGGGGGATAGAGAAACTCTGGTGATAAAAGGTTGAAAGGCAAGCTTTCCTCACTGCTCAATTGAATCCCTAAGAGTGTAAAACACAGGGAAAGTCACTTAATAAATTCTCCCCCTGGTTCCTTTAACTGAAGACACTGAACCTGCGTATTATACCCACTGTCCCACCTGCCTCTGCCCAACAGTCAACTTATAGGGAAAGGAAGGAAAAAGGATGAAAAAGAGGAACAAATTCCCTGCAATTGGGATTAATCCCACTCAAATCCTCAGCCCATGTTTGCAGATAATCCAGTTAGTACTGCTTTCGTGGGGAGCTTTGCTACATCCCTGAGCGTCTTGCTAGAACTCCAGGCCCCTGAACAGCTCAGCATTCATGAGGAGAGTCATCAATAAGCCAGCACATCTGGCATTTGTCAGGCTTATCAACACGTCAGCCCAAACCTGCACAGCACCCAAGGTCACAGCCTTCCCAGACATCACCAGCCCTTGCTGTCACTCACCTACCATAGTATTTCATACTTTTAAATCACTCAACGCAGCTCTTAAATTTTTAATCTTTCATTTCTCAAAAGTTGTTTTATGTATGATTAAACTGTTGTTTCCAAGCAGATTGCAAAATCCTTAAGATTAGGAATTACATTTTAGATTTCTACAGAAAATCCAGGAGAGAGCTTGACACAGAGAGTCGGAACTGAAAAAAAATATTTGCTTTATTGGTGTATTGATAACACCAACCTCTTAGATACCAAGACTCGCTGCATATACCAAAGACATGGAGTTTGAGTACCAGTCTCCTCTTTCTCTGCCACGTTACCCTGATAAGCTGGGTTGCCATTTGGGGCCTCATAATTTCATCTTGCACATGGGAATCCAAATTTTTGACTAATTCTATACCACTCCACAGCAAAACTGTGCAGATAAAATTCAACTTTAATATTTCTAATCTATGTTTGAAAACATATTTTATTGTGACAAATGTGTATAACATAAAATTTACCATTTGAACTACCTTAAAGTACACAATTCCGTGCCATCAAATACATTCGCAATGTTATGCAACCAACATCACCACTACCCAGTTCTAGAACTTGTTCATGATCCCAAACAGAAACTCTCTACCCATGAAACAATTACTCCTCATTCACCCCTCCCCCCAGGACCTGGTAACCTCTAACCTATTTTCTAACTTTATGAATTTGTCTATTCTAGGTACCTCATATAAGTGGACTCTTACAATGTTTGTTCTTTGCATCTGGCCCATTTCACTTAGCATAATGTTTTCAAGGTTCATGAGTTTGGGGGCTAGAAACCCCACGTCGTAGAATGTAACAGAATTTCATTCCTTTTTATGGCTGAATAATATTCTACTGTGTGCATGTACCACATTTTGTGCATCCATTTAATATGCTGATGGAGATTTGGGTTGTTTCTACCTTTTGGACGTTGTGATCATGTTGCTATGAACATTGGAGTTCAAGTTCCTGCTTTTAATCCTTTTGGTTATCTACCTGGAAGTGAAATTTCTATCATATGATAATTCTATGTATAACTTTTTGAGAAACCACTAAACTGCTTTCCATAACAGCTGAACCACTTTACGTTTTCACCAGAAATGTACAAGGATTTCAGTTTCTCCACGTCTTCACCAACACTTGTTAGTTTCTCATTTTTGTTTTGTTTTGTAACAGACAGATTTTAATTTCCCTAATGATACTGAACATCTTTTCCTGTGTTGATTCACCATATGTATATCTTCTTCAGAGAAATGTCTATTAAAGTCTTTTGCTCATTTTTAATTGGATTATTTTTTGTTATTGAGTTGTAGGAGTTCTTCATATATCGTGGATATTAACCATTTATCAGATGTATGATTTGCAAATATTTTCTACCATTCTGTGTGTTGTCTTGCAATCTATTTTTTAATGCCCCATCTGCTCCTTCCTTCTATAATATGTGGCCTTCTTTCCCCCTAAAGGCTATCAGGTTCTCAATGTATTCAGACTGGTCCCTGAATACCCAAGAGGCCTGAAATAGTCTTCCTAATAGCATTAGTGCCATAGTTCAGGTATTACTCTCTTTCACTATCATCATTAATTATTAGCTGCTATCTCTTACCGAGAATTTATGTGTCTGATACTCTAGTATGAATTTGAAATACTTCCTCTCAATTTCTCTTTATAGCAACTGAGAAGTGTATGCCGTCATTATCCCAATTTGACAGATTAGGAAACTGAGATTCAAATTAATGACATAATAAAGACAATACACAAGGTGAAAGTTTTCCCCATTGGTCTTTATCCACAGAAACTCTCATATCAGAAAGGATTATATCAACTAATTCATACTAGAATATTAAATGACTAACCTCTAAACAGGCTAGCTATGTTATTAAAAACCATGCATTTATCGAGTGACATTCCTTTTATGGTGGAAGTTTTAAGCAACAGAGTCAGAGATATTTTAGGGTTAGTTGGGACAAGCTAAATTATTCTGGGTAATTATTTGCTTGTTCTGCTCATAAACAAGGACAATTCTTACACTAGTCTCCTGACTACTTAACAGATAAAGAAAAAAAAGAGACACATTCAGCCAAAGGACTCTGCTGCAGTGGAAAAGAAGTAGGCAAGGTAGGACGCCCGAGATGCTCTCTCAGATCTGCCTGCAACTGTGTGATCTCAGTCATTTCAGATATTACATGGAGACAAGTATTAAGTGCTATACACTGAACTGTGCCTTCCCCCAAAATTCGCACGTTAAAGCCCAAATCCTCAATGTAGTGGTTTTTGGAGATGGGACCTTTAGAAGTAAATTAGGGTTAGATGGAGTCAAGAGGGTGGGACCCCAGTCCAAAGGACTGGTGTCCTTATAAAAGAGGGAGAGACACCAGAACCTGCTCTCTCTCCACGCATATGCACCAGACAAATGCCGTATGAGGACATAGCAAGAAAGCAATCATCTGCAAGCCAGGAACACAGACCTCCCCAGAAACGAAATTGGCCAGAATCTTGGTCTCGGACTTCTAATCTCTAGAACAATGAGAAAATAATTTTCTGTCATATAAGCCAACTAGTCTATAGAATTTTGTTATGGCAGCCCATGCTGACTAATACATTCGCTATATATTCTTCCAGGTCTCTTTCTTTATTCCAGGACTTATTTTTCTTTTAGATGGTTATACAATGCCATTCCACCTATGGGTCACGCACTGCTGCCTCATCTGCCTAGTAAGCAGTCCTACCTCTGATGGAAGGACAAAGAACATAAAGCAGCCCAGTAAGTGAGGTCAGAAAGACACCAGGTCTGCAAGCTATGCATGTGTTTTATCAGCACTGACATGAGTAAAACAGCTGAGTCATTGCAATCACTTTCCTCTTTGGCTATTGTATAGGCTAAAATAAACACAGGGTGTGTCTACCACCAACACGCTGAGTTTTCCCCTGAGGTGACACCATTTTTCAAACATTCTCTACCCTGAATAACTATAATGCCCAGTACTGTAGAGTTGTAGCTAAAATTACATGATTTAAAGTCAGACTCTGTACCACTTGCAAGCTGAATAATTCTGAGGAAGTAAATTAATCTCTTAGTCTTATTTTGTTCATCAGGAAAACAGTGGTAATAATAATTGCTAATTATTCTATTATGAGGAAAACTATAATAGTAAATCATAGAGTAGAGAGAATTTCTAATTCTAGTAATAATAGGGTAGCTTGTATTGGGCTAATCCAGCTACAGATGATAATAATAAACTGTGGATGAAATGTTTTTTTAAAAACTAACTCTTTTAAGACATTGAGAGTGATTTAAAAAAGGAAGAAACTGGGGTGAATTCTACCCATGAAAGAAGGAAACTACAGGGGGTAGGATCTCTGTTTATTTAGCTCTTTTTCTGGAGGGCAGTGTCTGGTCCACATGGCACAGATTGGATAGTAGTCAAATAGAAACTGCAGTCTTATTGCCAAAGGTGTCAGAGGACTTCAGTGCCCCAGAGTGGCTGGAAATTGATGGAGGAAATATAGGAAAGAGGAATCTATGCATGGGGAAGTACCAAAACCTTAGTATATAAACACCTGTCAAAACTTTGGCCAACTTCAGTAAAGAACATGTGAGGAGAAACTCAAGGAACCCAGCAAAAATCAACAGCAGAAGGCAACAGACCTCAAATGAGATTTCAGCTACTGCCCACTTCGAAGACATTGCTTGGGGGTTTAACCATGCCATGTTAGAAATACTTGATAAATGCTGTGGGCATTCTATTAATGCTCCAGAAAGGTCATTACATCAGGTAAACACTAACTCTCAGGATTAAGGATTTCTCTCAAGGACTACGGGCAAAAAAGAAACATACATATCCTAAAAATGTATAAAACCAATCCTCCTCAAATTCAACGTGATGACTCAGTAACATAACTGCTTGCTAGAACAAATCCTGATGAAGGAAAAAAATTGAAATATAGAATCTCTACAATTTATCACCCAAAATATCCAATAGTACTATATGTGAGAAGAAAGAAAAAAAATGTGACCTACAGTCAATGGAAAAGGCAAGTACTAGAAATAGATCCCCTGAATATTCCAGCTGTAATTATCAGACAAGGGCTTTAATATAAATATTAGAAATGTTTTCAAAACTTAAAGGAAAAAAATGGTCACAATGAATGAAGAAACGGGATTATCAAAAGGGATATTTAAATTATAAATGACAGAAAAGAACTAAATGATAATTCTAGCCTTGACAGATGCAATACTAAATATGAGATATTCATTGAATGGTATTAACAACAGGATGGAAACTACATACACGGGGTTAGCAAACTTGAAAGATCAATGGAAATTATCCAATTTTAAGAACAGAGAGAAAAGCATTGGGAAAAATATGAACAGAGTTTCCATGACCTGTGGGAAAACACCAAGCAGTCTAACATCTATGATTGATGAAAACAGACTCATAAGTAGACAAAAGAGATAAATGAAGAAAACATAATTGAAGAAATAATGGCTGAAAACTTCCCAAATACTGTGAAAAAGATCAAATCAGAGATTTAAAAAAAAAAAAAAAAAATTACAGCAAACCCCAAGCAGGATCAATACAAAGAAAACCACGTATCAAAGTCAAACGGCTAAAAGTGGAAGATAAAGGAAAACAGCTTAAAAGCAACAAGAGACAAAAGGTACATTACATACAGGGAATAAAAAATACTATAATGGCTGATTTCTTATCAGAGAGTATAGAAGTACCAGAAGCCAATGGAATGACATGTTTAAACTTCTGAAAAAAATAAAATTGTCATTCTATAAATCTATATCCACTGAAAAGATCCTTAAAAACTAAAGATAAAATTGAAAAAAATATATTCAAATAAATAAAAGTTGGGGGAGTAAATTGCCAGCAGGCCTGCACATAAAAGCAGCAAAGGAACTTTTCAGGCTAAAGTTAAATGACACTGAATAAAACCTTAGATTTATGGAAGAAATATAGAATGCCAGAAATGGTAACTATGTAAGTCAAAAATGAACGCTAGATGTTCATCTTCTAATTTCTTTAAAGATAATGAATGAATCATAGATTCAAATTTTAAACTATAATATGGTGTGGGGGGAAATCTCTGCAACTTGCACTAGGCAAAAACTTCTTAGATACAACATAAAAAGCATGATTTATAAAAGAAAAGCATCGATAAACTAAACTTCAACAAAATTCAAAAGTTGTGTTCTGCAAAAGACACTGTTAAGAGAATGAAAAAACAAGCCACAGACAGGGGGAGGTATTTGCAAAATACATATCTGACAGAGGATTTTTATCCAGAATATATAAAGAACCTTCAAACCTCAATAAAAGTAACAAGCCAATTTTTTTAAAAAATTGGGCAAAAGATTCAAATAGACATTTCTACAAAGACATGTGTATGGTAAACTAAGCACATGAAAAGAGGCTCATCATCACGAGCCATTAGGAAAATGCAAACTGAAACTACAACGAGATCCTACTACACATCTATCAGAATGAAATCCCTCCCCACATCCTCCGCCCCAGAAAAGAGGAAATAAGAAAAAAGAAAAAAAAGCCAGATGCTAGAGTGTATGTGGAGTCTATTAGTTTCCTAGGGCTGCCATAACAGATCACCACAAACTTGGTTTTTCAAAACACAGAAATCTGTTCTCTCAAAGTCTAAAGACCGGAAGTCCAAAATCACGGTGTGAGCAGAAGAAGCATGCTTCCTCTGAAAGCTCTCGGAAAGCATCCTTCTTTGCCTCCTAGTTTCTCGACGTTGCTGGCAACTCTTGGTGTTCCCTGGCTTATAGCTGCATCACTCCAGTTTCACCTACTTCTCACGTGGCTGTCTTCCCTCTATTTGTCTCTCTTCAAATCTCTTTCACCTTATGAGGACCCCGGTCATTGTATTTAGTGCCCATCTATTCCAGTATGACTTCATTTTAACTTGATCATAACTGCAAACGCCCTATTTCCAAATAGGGCCACATTCACGGGTACCGGAGGTTAGGACGTCGACATATCTTTTGGGGGGACACAAGTGAACCCACAACAGAACAACTACAACTCTCTTAGAGGTGAGAATGCAAAATGGTACAAGTTTTGCAACAGAATTTCACAGTTTCTTATAAACCTAAACATACGCATACACTTACCATATAACTCCAATAATCCTACTCTTATGTACCAAAAAGAAATTAAAATTTATGTCGACACAACCTGTACAAAAATGTTTATACCATCTTCATTCTTAATAAGAAAAACTCTTGATAGATGCAACAACACGGATGGATCTCAAAGGTATTAAGCCAAGTGAGAGAACCTGGTCTCAAAAGTCAAATATATGGTTGCATTTATACAACGCACAGGAAAAGGCAAAACTATAAGGAGAGAGAACCCATCAGTGGTTGCCAGAGTTGGTGTGAGAGAAGGATTTGGCTATAAGAGGGGAGAATGAGGAAGTTTTTTCAAGTGATGAAACTGTGCTGAATCCTGATTGTGGGGCAGGGGGTAGTCACGCAAATCTGCAGTTAAAACTCAGAGAGCTACACACCGGGGAAAAAGTGAACTTCACAGTAAATAAATTTAAAACATCATTTTTACAAATAAAGAACACATTTATATACCACGACACACCTACTAGAATGCTTAAATTAAAAATACCAACACCACCAAATATTGGCAAGGATGTGAACTAACTGGAACTCTTGTGTATTGCTGGTGAGAGAATAAGGCAGTCCAACTACTTTGAAAAGCAACTTGGCAGTTTCTTAAGATCTACTTCATGACCCAGTCAAAAACCCATATCAACCAAAAGGCTTAAACAAAAAATGTTCAAAGCAACTTTATTTGTAACACCCTTAAAACTGGAATCAACTATCTATCAACAAGTGAATGGTTAAAAAAAAAATTGTGGTATATTCATACAATGAAATACTGCAATAAGAAGCAAACTAATAAAACTTACAATAATACAGGTGAATTGCGTCAAGGAAGCCTGATTCAAATTCTAATACACTGTATGATTTCACATGTATTTAGTCTTGGAACAGGCCAAGCTAATATATGGTGTTAGAGAGCAAAACAGAGGTTGCCTCTGAGGGAATAAGAACTGTCTGGAACAGGGTACATGGGAACTTACTGGGGTGATGGAAACGTTCTCTATATCTTGATTGGGATCATGGTTACATGGGAGTATACGTGTATTAAAACTTATATTCTACACAGAAGATTTGTATATATATACATTTTTTTAATTTCAATAACAAATATATAATAATATATGTAGATCACCTAGCAACATATTAACAGTAAACATTCAATTTATGCTAGTTACTTATTGGAGTTACTATTAACTCTGCCCTCGCCACATTCACAGCTAAAAAATGTGAGCTCCTGAGGATAGCCACGTGGCCTCTTTACATTTGTATTGATATGCAATGTCCAGCTTAGCGCTGACACTCAGAATGATATTTGTTGAATGAATGACAGACTGACCCAGTGGAAAATGCAATGCCAGAATTATAAGTAAAGGTCCTCAATTTTTACCTCCCACTCAATGCATAAATCCCTCCCCACCGCCACCCCCTTAGCCTCCTGGAATGAAGTCACCTAAACTGGATTGTCTTCTCACAATGGCAGGGCAATCATCACCTCATAGGCAAACTCTTTTGTTGTTGTCCAGCGTATGTTGAACAAAAAAACATCCCTTTCTAATGTTCACCTTTAGGCCTACCAGGGGACCTCACAGTACAATGACGATCTCTGTTCTTTATGGCAGAGGTGCCATTTGTCACTGTGGAACTGGGAACGGGGCTAGGATAAGATTGAGGCAGGTGAGGCACTTGTCTCAGGTGCCAAATTCAAAGAGGAGCTAAAAAAAACTCAGTGATCAAGATAAATAATATTTTAACACAATATTTTAAGAAATCATATCAACAAACTACAGCCCACAGAGTAAACTACACCCACCAGGGAAAACCTCAAAAAGCTTAATGAAGATTTTCTCTTAGGGCTGAACCACAGGATTACATTTCAAGCTTCACCACACCACGGCCTATTTTTGTAAAGGATATTTTTGTTTGTTCTTTAACAACCCAGAAGCTAAGGCTTCCTACACAGGAATAACAAGTAAATCCACCTCCCAGCGTGCCCTAAAGGCTGCTTTTCCATCAAGCGAACTTGCAATCAGTCTTCTAGTGATAAAGTAGCCTCAAAGATCATAGCATGCCTTTTCAGAAAGTGACAAACAGACCTCTGGGAGCAAAGACGTACTTAACCAGCTATGATCGTACCTGGCCAGTTCAGGAGAAACAAAAGAGGAGGTGGGAGATTAAAAACAAGGCTGCTGGCTTTTGCTGCTTGATTGTTCTCCCCACCCTTCCGTCTTCTCTGCTTTCATTCATAATTATAAAAGCGCCGCTTTCCTCAGAGCTACCATGTCGTTAGCATGTAAAAGCTGGGCACTGTGCTTGGAACTTGTCATACATATTTCTTAATCCTCACAATAACCTTGCAAAGGAAGTATTATTATTTACTGGTGACTCTCTGAGACTCAGAGATATGAAGCGTCTAGCCCAAGGTCACACAACTAACTTTAGTGGCGGGAGTAGGAGTCAAATCTGTGTTCCTCTGAGGACAAAATGGTGATCTCTTCAACATGACCCAGACAATGGCTCTGGACCTGGTTCCGGTGCAAGAATTCTCCAACTTCATTTGTTCATTGGAGTCTTGATTTTTGCCCTATCTGTGTCCTATCACCATAATCTGCACTATTATGTGCATAAGATTCTTCTATAAATCAGCTCATTTTTATTTAAATAAATTTTGGATAGAACCTCAGTAAAGTTTTGAAGAATCCTTCTATCATTTAACGAATTGAAAATGAGTATCATTTGTCGTATGTGCAAAACGTATACAATGAAAACAAAACAATGTCATTAACTTCTGGCGAGGCACACTTGCCTACCAAATTTTCTGAGCCTGAGGCCTACACACTCTGCTAAAAAGAGAAATTAGTAAGTGTCAGAGAGGTGTTCAAGTCAGATGAGAATCCAAGAGAGGCTGTTTCTCTATGCAATCAGAAGACGTGAAAGAAAATTAGAGAATTTCTTTCTCAGAGCCTGAATGAATATTGCCTTATTCTATGTCGGGGTGACACCAAAATTTACCTTGCATACCACCAATGGTTGGTGTTCTCAGGAGTACTGCAGAATCTTTTAGAAGGTCATCTAGTGTGTTACCCCATAGAACATTGACCCTCCAACCTCTTTAGGGCAACAGGAAGTTGGGAGACCCATACTCTTGTCTGGTCTACATGATGGACTAGCTATAGGATCTGAGGTAAATGATGCAAACTTCTGAATCTCAGTTTCCTTACCTATTAAGAAGAGAATTATTCTTTTATTCTGTAACCCCTTCCAGATCTAAAATTCTCTAAATTTAATCTTATCTTGCCCATTTATATTATTTCCCCCAAATTCTGTTTGTTGTCATTGGAATTAACCCCTAATCGTTTGCAAAACGGGAAAAAGTGCACAGGCTCAGACTGAAATGAGGAGAACAAGGAAGTAAGTTTATTCAAGAAGAAAGATGGCGGCATAGAAGTTGCTGAGGCCAACAACTACACCTAACTTTAGGTTCGCTTTTTCTTATATAGGAAAGGGTAGGGAAATTTCCTTACAGCAGGAGATGTGATGTATAGACTGAGGTCATTTGATTGACATATGTTAGTTATATAACTAGTTTCTTTCTGTGCATGCTCTCACCCAGAATGCATACAGAAAAACCCGCAGGGGTGGGGACTCAAGCCTTAATGTTCATTTTATTTTAATTGTATTATAATGAGGCTAGAGTTGAAATAACAGACAGGTTTTAACAGTGTGCACATGTGTGGGGAACCAGTTACCACCAGTTGGGTCTCATCTCCTCTTTTTAGGGGTGTTTTGGACATTTTTATTTATTTCTAGGGGATGAGCCTGGGCGCTTCCTGGGGAGGGGATGCAGGCCTGGGCGTCCCCCTTCAGGCTCACTTTTATTAACCCCTTTCTGCCTCATCATGTTGTTTAAATTTTACTCCTGTGGATTAAAGCTCAACTGACCCTGTATTTGTCTTTGGTCTTGAACAAATATGTGACTTACAATGGCAAGATTTGAAAGTCTTAACAGTGATCAGTCTATTAAATTGCTTTGGATTATTACTCAAGTAGAAGTTCCTTGAATATAAAGTCACTATTTGATTCAAGTGTGACACAGAGAAAGTGCCCAGAGCCAGACAGATGAATTCTAGAACTGGCTTGCAGCTTACATGCGGTGGGACCCTGAGCAAGTACGTATCTTACCTTTTCTGATCCTGTGCTTGTATCTATAAACCTGGGTGAATAATTCTTATCCTCCCTTATTTTACAGAGTTGTTGTGGGGATAAAACGATCTCATTGATGAGAAAACACTTGCAAAAAAATCCACCCAAGTTGCATGTGTCATAGGATTATTCTGACTGTCAAATGAGATAAGAGATGCGGAACTTTGATAGCTTATGTATCTTACATAAATTGTCAGTTCACCTTATACAAGTCAGTCTCTCCTGGCCTGTTTTCTCATTTAAATGATAAGCCCACTTATGCCCCTTTTATCTCTAAAATTGTACGTTTCAGGGATTGATTTGCTGTCATATCTGATTACAGTTATTCCACAACATATCAGTCAGGATCACAGAAAAGTAAGATGACAAAGGACCAGTGCCTAACGTGGAAGGAGCACTAGGATTACAGGTGACAGTTCTGGGTGTGGGCTTCAGCTTTGCCACTCCCTGGGTCTGTGGCTTTCAGTTTCCACATCCTCGTGAGGAAAAGTGAAAAGCTGGGTGAAATCAATGGAGTGCAGACCTCTGCGGTTTATGCCTCTAGTGTCTATGCCTCCTTTTACTGCCATGATTCCCCTCCCCGGCACTTCTTGGGGGAACCTCCCCTTCCCTCGTCCTCATCCATGAGGTTCGTGTGCCACTGACCCCATTCCCTGGAGCTCCATGCACGGAACTCCAACACACGATCAAGGCCTGGCCAATGCTCGTTCCATTTTCCTGGCCATAATGATTAACTCAGGGATGGGCACTCACCCAAAACGGCTCAATGAAACCATATCCCAGATTCTGCTGGAACTACCGTGTTTCCCTGAAAATAAGTCCTAGCCGGACAATCAGCTCTAATGTTTCTTTTGGAGCAAAAATTAATATAAGACCCGGTCTTATTTTACTATAAGACTGGGTCTATAATATAATATAATATAATATAATATAATATAATATAATATAATATAATATAATATAATATAGGGTCTTATATTAATTTTTGCTCCAAAAGACACATTAGAGCTGATTGCCTGGCTAGGTCTTATTTTCGGGGAAACACGGTATTGTGTTAGAAAGGACAAACCTTTCCCTAACAGGACTGTGAGCTGTGGAGAACCTGGAGTCTTGCTGGTGACCATCTGTCTCCCACATGGGAAGAGGCTTCCTGAGAAGGGAATGAACGCAGAGGAAAGCAAAGAGCAATGGCGGCCCCCGATAACATCATCCGGGCCCCTGATCCAGCCCTGTCTGAGGATATACACCCAAAGTTACCTAAACCCATAAATTATCTTTTCAGCTAAAGCTAGCTCAAGTTGGGTTTCTGTACAATGCAACTGAAGGAGTTTCTGACTGATACACAAACGTCTTCAAACTTGATATGTGGAGTCCTGGAGGTTCCCCAGAGGTGCCTCCTGGGCCACTGAAGCAAGGCTGGGGCCACTCACTGGCAGGGATGTCGGGTGTGTGTGTCCCATTTAAGCAGAGCACAATATTACATTTTATAGGTTTTGTATACTGGGCTACATTAGAGACTTGCTTTCAGGGCAGCTTCCAAGGGTACTTGACCTCATGATTTCCTGAAGCTCTCTCTTTCTGGAACACAAAAGAAGTATCTTTAAGAGCCAAGTGTTCTTGATCTTAGCCCCTTCTAGGGTGGGGGACAAAATTCAAAGGCCTAAAAGGGGGTGGAAGGAGAAAGGACTGTAGACAACCAGGTAGCTCTTTCTGAGTTAAAAAGGATAGCACAGCTCAACCCAGCTGATGGCTGCCAGGCGAGCCCAAGGGTGCCAGACATCTGGATTTTTTAAGAGAAGTCAGCTATTTGGATATTTATGTGAAAACTCTTCTGAGTTGAGTTCTTTACAACTAATTTAATAAAAATTTTAAAGCGCTTTTAAGCCAAGCAAGGTACATCTGCAAACTAAATTCAAAATATGAACCATGATGGTCTCTCTTCCTCACTGAGTCCACACATGCTCTTTAGTGGGTCTCCGGGTTCTGTGACATCACATGACAAACTGTATATACATGTGCACAGATGTGCTTTCCTGGGGAGAGGTCCAGAGTTTCCAGTTAGATTTTTCTAAGGGTCTCCATAGTTCAGAAAAGGTTAGAAATATCTGTTCTACCAAGAGAAGGTTATCCCGGAAGTGTTACCAACTGCGTGTATATGGGCACTCGTGTGTGTGAGTATGCACGGATTTTGAGGGGATACTGTCTCTCCAAAATTCTTTTCTGTCAAAGCTGAAAGGTCAACTCCTCCTCTCTTGTTTCCCTCAATCTCCTCTCAGTGAGAAAGAACATTATATTACCATCGATATTTACTGTGCTCAGCCAGCAGAGAAATAAAACGTTCATGGGCCGTTAATCCAGCTTTAACCCTCGGCAGAATTTACCCTGGGACAAGACAGCTTGCAGAGATGCACACTTGTTCTTGGTTCGGGGGCAGGGCTGCTGCAGGCCTAGGGCACACCAGTGGGCTTTAGGGAGCCTGCCATTTCTGCTCTTCTTCACCACAAGAAACTGACACCAAAGGAGACTCATTTGTTGGCTCACTCCTTTGCTCATTCATTCATTCACCAAACAAGCATACCGAGGAGACCTCTGGATGGAACTGTGCTGGGGCCCAGGAATACAAAGACTCTGTTCCTATCTTTGAATTCATAGCTAAGAAAGAAATAATTCTTTCTTTTTGTAACATGCTTTTCAGTTTACTCTGCAGACTCACTCCTACTGTTTCATTTGATCTTCGCAATTGCCCCTGCAACCAGCAGGGAAGAGGAAATTATTCTCACTGTGCAGATGAGGAAACTGAGGCTAGATAGAGTTAAATTAGAACAAAAACAATGGGTCAGGCAGGTCTAATGTTGCGGTTAGCCTAAATCAAAAAGCTGTAAACTCCATAATAAGAAGAGATGTGTTTTCTGTCCAATGAGTCAGTATTATTAAGGTATCAGATGTCACTTATCAGCTTTGGAAGGGAAATTTAAAAAGAAGTGTGTCCCAATTGAGTACGAGAGCACTGGACGTTCATGGGAGGTAATAAAATAGAGAACAAGGGCCTAGTGAATTTCATCCCACATTATGAGGAGAGAAATTATTACTGGTTGCTACTAATAACTGCAATGTATTAAATACTCGCTTGGTCTAGAACAGGGGTGTCCAAACTTTTTTCAACGTTTTTCACCAAGGGCCATATGCAGTAAAATATACAAACAGCCGGGCCACTCACTCGAGGTGAAGTACGTATTGCCTCACCTGGTTTATTTAAGTAAACTAAATATATTTTTGGAATTTGCTGCGGGCCAATTAACAATGGATTGCGGACCGCAGTTGGCCCACGGGCCGCAGTTTTGACACCCCTGGTCTAGGATGACCCACCTTGGTCCAGACTGCCCAGTACTAAGGAGTTTCTGAGATGTGGGTCTTTAATGCTGAAGTCAAGATGGTCCTAGGCTAACTGGGGTACCTGGTCACCCCACCTGTATCAAACACAGTGCTAGAGCATTACAAGTTTCCTCTCACTACTTCTTCCCAAACCCAAAGCAGAGGTCAAATTAGCCTCATTGAACAGATAAAGAAACTGATTTTCTAGAAAGTGTAGTGCATGATTTAAGCGGCAGGGCCAGGTTTAAACCGGGTCCGTCTTAGCCAAAACCCTGCCCCTACCAACACCTTATGATGATAAAACACTAGCCTTCTTTGAGGTAAAATCCGATTTCCCTCTGTTTAGAAAAAAAAAAAAAAAGAAAGAAAGAAAGAAGGAAAAGAAAAGAAACTCCAAATCGTCTGAAAACATTTAAAGTAAAACAAAAAGATTTGGTTATGAAATCCTGGCTATAAGGCTAACACTGCACCCACTGATGACGGAATTTCCTGCATTACAGAGAGACATAGTCTCCACAGCACCATGGGGTGGGCAGTGCAGGGAAGAAGGAATATTCTGTTTTGTTCTCCATTCTGCTCCCACCGTGAGTGTAGTACCCAGCATAGAGTCCTCACTCACCAAAAAAAAACCTCACTAGAATCCTGAATGAATACTAAGATTCTTTGGTCCATGCAGAGATGTTTCAGCCACCTTCAATTCCGTGTACATGAGTTACCCACTCCCAAGCTTAGCTTCAATAAATATAGATAAGTAGATAGATAGATAGATAGATAGATAGATAGATAGATAGATAGATAGATAGATAGATAGATAGATAGATAGATGCTTTTATATATTTTCCATGCTAGCATCTGAATTGCTCTGTGAATTGACTGGCCTTCCACTCCTACCTGCCCCCAAAATCAACCTCCAGAACCTGGGTTCCATTCATCTGAAACAGTGTTCCTCCTTCTCCCCACCCCACAGACACCATTTCCCACTTTATTTTCATCATAGCAATGATCACTGCCTGTCTTTTTCCTGTTCATGTATTTGTTTACATGTTTATTTCATTCTCTCCATCCAGAATGTGCTGCGTCCATTCTGGATTTTACATCACAAGAGTGACACAGACAGACTCAGTGTCCACAAAACAGGAGACAAAGAGAAAGGAAACAGTAGGTTATTTAAAATGGGAAGAAAAGAAATCACGCCATCAGCCTGGAAATTAAATAATTCACAGTAAGAACTGATTACAAATATATGGAGAGCTGCCCTAGAAAAGAGGATTTCAACTTTGAGTAGGTACAGAATATAATCATCACCAAAGTCACAAGACTCAAGAACTCAAGAACTCAGACAAGACTCTGCAGAGCAGCAAGAACTTTCTAACCATTTGAGATCCCCAAACTTGGAAAGGGCTTCTTTGGAAGGCAGGAAGTCCCCATTAGAAGAGATCTGCAGTTTAAGGCAATTTCTGATTACCTGTTAGGAATAAATTAAGAGCATTTGCAATGAGAGGGGAGTTGGACATCTCAGGTCATTGCTATATCAGTGACTGTGACTAGATAAGTTCAGGGAGCCAGCAGCCCCTGTCCCTTTTACACTAACATTTCCTCTGCCCCCTTCTTGTTCGCTCCCCTTCCTTTTCACTTGAGGAAAAGCAGTTGGAGCAGAAAAAGCCTCCAACATCACCATCTTTCTGCAATGTTTGAGTGGGGGGAAGAGCACGCAAAAAATCAACTGTGAGGTGTTGGGGCTCACAGAGTAGGTAGTGGAATCTCACTTTTCTTTGAGCCATGAAGAGATTAGATCACTCCGTGCCTGAAACCAGCTTAAAGTCATCCCAAATCCCATGTCTTACTCTTCTGTGCTGGGTAATCTTGGGAGACTCGCGTAATCTCTCTGCACCTCAGTTTCCTCATCTGTCATGGGAAATGATGGCCAGGATGCCCATACCTCACAGGACTACAACATGGATTAAATGAGACGGTGAAGCTGAAACACAGCGCCTTACACACGGAAAGCACTGAATGACTACACTGTGGCATTAGTGTTACCATCGTCACTGTCGCCATAAAACCATAAGAAAGGTCTGAAGATGCTGTGGGCATGTCTCCAGATCAGGAGACATGAGCTTTAGTATCAGGTCTGCAATTTGTTCACTGAATGACCTTGAGAAAAATCACTTAAATTCTTGGGGTCTTTGTTTTGTCAGATAGATAGATAGATAATAGGTAGCTAGCTAGATGGCAGACATAGAATTATTTTTTATTTATTTATTTATTTATTTATTTATTTATTTATTTATTTACTCTTACTTACTTAATTGCTCTGCTACTTTACAGGGGGGATTTGTCAGATTCAAATGAAATCATGAATCATGCCTGAGATGTTTTTCACTTAAATAATAATAATAATAATAAGTTTTATACATGTGAAGAGATGCCTAATATGAGACACTAACTAACTGCAAAATAAAGCATCCTGCTGTTCATAACACATTTTCCCCTCCATACGCACAGGTAACCCAGTGGCAAAGAAAAGACCAATACTTTACAGATGAATGAATCCAAACTCCATTGCAAGCCTTGCCCCTTGATGAAAGGCTAAGACAGGAGTAGTATTTTTGCCCAGTCCCCTGAAGACCATTTTTATTAAATACACAATGTGTTTCTTAAGGGGTCTTGGGGTGCTATTGTCATCTGGATGGGACCCTTCTTTTTGTCCCAATTGCACAGAGCAGAGTTGTACCGTGTATCACAGGAAAAATGGCATCCCTGACCTCCTGTACACTAGATGGCAGCAGGGCTCCCGCTTCATTGTGACCAGCCCAACGTCTCTGCCAATTCCAAATGCTCCCTGGGGGAGGGGCACGATTACCTGGTAAAGAACCCTGACAGGAAATGTGTCATAGGAATGGCCCCTGCCCACTGGAACAGCATTACTCCATGTCCCACCCTACCCTTATTCACTCTGCAAATGCTCACCGTTTGCCAGGCACTATTCTGAGTCCTAAAGACACATCAGTGAACAAGAAAGATGAGTTTCCTGCCTTTGTGAACATTATAATCAAGTCAGGAAAGGCAGGCAGAAATAAAGCGAACCAATACATATGTAATTTTAGGTCGTGCTAGGTGCTAGAAGAAAAAGTAACGGAAGTAAAAGAGTGAGGAACCAGGCGAGGGAGGGGAGGCAATTGTCATTGACAGGATAGTCAGGGGAGGTCTCTCTGAGAAGGTGGCGAGTGAGCTGGGGAAGCAGCCATGAAAAGCAGTGGGGAAGAGAGTCTTAGGAGAGGGAAGGGTAAACACAAAGACCCAAAGGAAGAAGAGCCTGGCATGTCTGGGGATCAGCAAGGACAGTGTGGCTAGAACAGAGTAAACAGGCAGATGTGAAGGAGACTTGGTCAGAAGTGTTGGCAGGAGCCAAACCATGGAGAGCCTATGGTTTCTTAGGCTATTGCACTCCTCCATGGCTCTGCCCTAGCTGCTCCATCTGCCTGAAATGCCCCTCCCATTTCTACCACCTAGAAAACCTGGTTAGGAATTTCTTCTGTAAAGCTTCCCCTGATTCCTTAGGTTGCAATGAACTACCCGCTTTTTTCTTGCTTCTACTATACATATTGTGCTTAATGATTAAGAGAACTGACTCGAGAGCCTAATCACCCAGAATCACTAGCTCTGTATCCTTGAGCAAATGACGGAACATCACTGGGCTTTGGTTCTCCCGTCTTCAAAACTGGGGAAAATACTAGTACCCTTGGGTACTATCAGGTGAGAATGAAGATTAAATTGATTAATATAAGCACTTAGAACAGTACATTACACATAGTAGGTGCTCAGTCAATGTTATTATAAAACATTGTATTACATTCATGTATTTCCATGTCTATCTCTCCAAATAAATTCTAATATCCCCTGAAGGCATGACATAGGTCAACTGTCTTACACACGTGTACTCCATAACTAATATTGTGCCTAAAACAGAGCAGATGCCCAGTAAAGACGGCATGAAGGAAGGAGAGGAGGGAAAAAGGCAATGAATTAGAAAGCAAGAAAAGAAAAGTTTTAACATTTTTAAAAGTATTTTGACATCACTCTGCTTATTTCATCTTCATAGCAAATCAGTGAGCCTTCAGAGAAAGATTTGCTCATCCCATTTCACAGATAGGAAAGTTGAGTACCAGAGAGGTGAATGACTTGCTCTTCACAGTGAATGACTGAGCCCAGAGGACTCTGACCAAACACTGACTACATCTAAAGCATGGGATACACTCACTGGCAACAGAAACAATCACTGGAAACCTTCTGTTTACAGAAAGATTTGTATTTATGAGATACTTTATTTTTATTTTTATTTTTAAGATTTTTTTTTTTTAATGGGGAAGGGGAACAGGATTTTACTGGGGAACAGTGTGTACGTCCAGGACTTTTCTCCAAGTCAAGTTGTTGTCCTTTCAATCTTTGTTGTGGAGGGTTCCGTTCAGTTGTCCTTTCAGTCTTAGTTGCGGAGGGCACAGCTCAGCTCCAGGTCCAGTTGCCCCTGTTTCTAGTTGCAGGGGGCGAGAGGACGTGCTCCAACCAACTGAGCCATCTGGGAGCTCAGTGGCAGCTCAGCTCAATGTGCCGTGTTCAATCTTAGTTGCAGGGGGCGCTGCCCACCATCCCTTGTGGGACTTGAGGAATCGAATTGGCAACCTTGTGGTTGAGAGGATGCGCTCCAACCAACTGAGCCATCCGGGAGGCAGCTCAGCTCAAGATGCCGTGTTCAATCTTAGTTGCAGGGGGTGGAGCCCACCATCCCTTGCAGGACTCGAAAAGTTGAACCGGCAACCTTGTGGCTGAGAGCCCACTGGCCCATATGGGAATCGAACCGGCAGCCCTCGGAGTTAGGAGCACAGAGCTCCAACCGCCTGAGCCACCAAGCCAGCCCCTATGAGACACTTTATCTTATTGGAGCTTTACAACGTACCACTGAGGTGGTCAAGTTGACCCTCTACTTTATAGAAAAGGAGATTGGGGCCCAGAAAGCTTACACCTGCCATGTAGTTGGCATTAGTGCTGGAACTAAAACTTAGGGTTCCTGGCTCCCAGTCCAGTGCTCCCTCTTTTCCAGCATGCTTCCCCCAGGCCAAGGGACCAGAGACCTGGGTATGACCTCAAATCAATTTGTTTGAATTCTTATTCTCTAACTATTTGGGCTGGTTTCCTCAGTACCTATAGTCCATATCCACTTCAACAAAAAAAAAAAAAAAAAGGAAAAACATCCATTGTCTAAAAAATATCTGGGTGATGTTCAAAAACGGTCAGCACTGTGTTCTATACCAATTTCTATTTTAGGCACAGCCAGTGACTCACTGGCAACCTTGGACGAAAAAGAGGTAACCTTTATTCCTCTGACAAGTTTCTATTTCTCAGAACCCAGAGTCACAAGCAACACACTTTCTGACAAGATTTCTCCATCGCCCAAAGCCCGTATGAGTCCCCCAGAGATCAGCAATCCAGCCCCTTCAGCATGTCACAGACTTTGACAAACCTGTTGTAGGCTAAAGCCACCAACTGGAAATACAATCTGGGGACTGAGCAGTCTACTGAGTAAAAATTTAAATGGCTTTTGCAAGATGTCTTAGCCTATGAGCAGCGGGGGGGGGGGGGGGGGTGACCAGGAGGCACCACGTGACCCCAGTGCAATGCTGATGGCAGACTCCTATGGCAGGTTCTCTGCTCGATACATATGCCCAGAAGAAAGTACAGAGAATCTTCTAGGGCTTCCAATAACCAAGGGATCACATGCCGCAGAGCCCAGTATTGGCCCCGTGGTGGGGAGTCAATATCCGGGTAAAAAAGGATTAGATGAACTTGACTTTGTCCCTTTCTCAGTATGTGACATAACTACCCCAAAATGAAATCCTGTAGGAATGAAGAACATTCCTGCAGTCGTTCAACCAATATTTATCAAGTGTCTAGTGAATCACGTAGGGTATCAGGTGCCAGGCAAATAGCTTTGAAAAGTGAGTATCTGCCCTCTTAGAGCGTACAGTCTAGTAGAAGAGGTAGACATCAAACAGGGAAGCACACAAATCATTACTGAATACAACTGGGCTAGATGCTGTAAAGTACAGAAGCTAAGGGAGTTTGTAACAGGAGGCCACGTCCGGAGGAAGTCTCAAGGACGGCTTCCCTGAGGAAGCGACATTTAAGCTGAGCCCAGAAAGAGGAGCTGGAAGGAAGAAAGAGCTTTCTAAGCAGAGGGAACATGTACAAAGACCCTGAGACTTGAAGAAGCATGGAACACTTGAGAAATTAAGCAGAGACCTTTATAGATGGAGAAGGGGGTTGAGGTGTGGAGAGAGGTGAACGATAGCAGAGCACGGAGTTTGCAAGACTAAGGGACAGTAAAAATTTGAGCGTTAACCTTGCCTGTGTCTTCGCAAGGAATATGAGGCTGCCTACCCAGTATGGAAATACCTGGCGGAGCGGAGCCCTGAGCCCACATCAGGCACACGCCCTGGGGATTGAGCAGAAGGCGCCGGAGAGCACACACCCAAGGACGGAGGAGAGAAGAAATAATTTCTCAGGAGCTTTGTTAAAGCCAGAGAAAAATAACACATCCGATGCAACGGCTTAATCTAGTCAGAGGCTTCAAACACACCCAAGTCAGTGAGGCAAAGCCCACACGCTCCACAATTCAGAGAACCAGAAACCGAGCGGATCTTTTTTCGTACTTTTGGTTTCATTTCCCAATTCCTAAAGACACAGAAACATGTTCCCTCTACTTGACTTTTAAGGACAATTACAGAAGATCAGAATAGGAAATAACCTTGGATGATTGATAATGATGACTTCCTACATGAGCATTTTATACATATACATACACATATGTGTATGCAAATGTATATGTACATATATATACACACATACATACATACACACACACTCACTTATATATATGTGTTGTTTTTTTTCTTAATGAGGGGTCTGGTCTAGTATTCCCTGCTGTTTGCTAATTAAGGATATTTTACAAACAAAAACAAAAAAAATTCCATCTATGTGTCGCCATCCTTTAAAGGTGGGGGGGAGATTTTGACCACAAATTTCAGAAGAGAAAGGACATACACTTGAATTTCTCAGAAAGTAGGAAGGCTGGCCACCATTGTCACCACAGACAGGCAGCCAGGCACTGGAAACCCTTGGCCTACTGCTCTGCCACCAGCCACGTGAGGCTACTGAGCCCTCGAAATGTGGGGAGTTGAAACGTGGTGAGTTGGAATCAAGATATGCCATAAAACAGACATGAGCTCTTAAAGATTCAATAAGAAAATATGTCAACTATCTCATTATAAATTTTTCAGTGATTGAGTATTCAAATAATATTTTGGATATACTGAGTTAAACAAATTATTCAAATTAATTTCATCTGTTTATTTTTACTTTTTTAACATAGCAACTAGAACATTTAGAAACGCTTATGAGGGTCACACTGCATTTCTATTAGACACCGCTGGCCTAGAGCACGTCTCCCACTGCACAGGTGGAGAAATTCAGAGAGAACCTTTGCACAAAGTAAACAACAGAACAACAAACAATAATCCTGGCAGTGAGGTATGGATATGGGTCAAAGAGCATCAAGTGGAAATTAGGAAACAAGGGCTTTGACCTTGACTCCGCCTCACACTGCCTAGGTGAGCTGAGGTGAGTGGCTCTCCCTCACAGGGCTTCTGTTTCCTCCTTTCTAAGATGAGGAGACTGGGTGAGATGGAATCTGAGACCTCTGACAGCCCTGACGCTGTTCTCTCACCCTCTGCCTCGGCGCAGGCCATCGCTCAGACTGCCCAGGATTGGAGGCTAATGTTCCATCTGCCCAGAACCCCCAGAAAAGGAGCCTTGGAGATCCCTGTGGCTGACACATGTCGGAGTGTCACAATGTTGATGACGTTCCCTGAGATCACAGAAGCCGCCTGCCTCTAGTGCAGCCTGTGTAATTGTGTAATGTGAGCAACCGCCGAGCCAAAGCTGTCAGTCTTGTCTCTCGGCGCCAAGCTCTCCTTTGACAGAAGAGGTTCCTTGGTAAGAAGAAGGAAAACATTTATTGAACATTCACTCTGTACCCAAGACTAGGCAAAGTCCTTTTTTATGGGTTGAATTGTGTCCAGACATTTCAAAATGGGGAAGAAGAAGTATGGTTGGAGCTATGGGAAACTAAAAGGATAGGAGGATCGAGACATAGTGAGGGATGATTGAATTCAATGTCATGGTGAGGCAGTTACGGGGGACAATGGTGGCATGGCTAGGAGTATAGGCTGGAGGAGTGGGCATGAAAGTCACTGAAGTTAAGGAGCTAGACTCAGTAAGAGGCCAGGGGATTGGATCACAGTCCATGTTTTCCTTTTCTAACCACAGCATCTCAACCAAGGCAGTCAATCAACACATATGTCTTGTTTGTCTACTGTGCGCCAGCACTGCAGACATAGCAGTGAGCCAGAGAGCCAGTTTTCCCACATAACCAAGCACCATCATATTATTATCTTAATCTCACATGTCTTCTAATAATGGTATTAGCCATGGAGATCGGACATTTAGTCAAACGAGCAGTTCTAGCGATGGGTGATGATGGGAGTGGGGGTTTAATTTAATGTTGAGATGCCAGCGGGCAGCTATTAGGTAGATGAGTAAATAGGAGCTCAAGGAGCATTCTAGGCTAGAAATAGAGATTTGGCCATGAGTATAATACAGATGGTGACGGATATCGTGTAAGAAGGTGCAGTTTCATGGGGACGATATATATAATGAGAAGCAAACGCTGTAGGAACATAATCCTGAGGCACAGCTACCTAACCTTTCTGAGACTCGTTTTTCTTGTCTGTGAAACGAGGATTGAAAATAGTGCCCCTCTCATAAAGTGGTTGTGAGGATAGAATGAGCTAATACATGTAGGCATCCAGCAGTGTGTGGCTTATCTAATGTGCTAAATAAATGTCGATGGTTGATTTTACTATTATTCTACTAAGACAGAGAGAGAGAGAGAGAGCGAGTGAGCTAGGAATAGAAGCTGATAAGAAGTGCAGGTGGCTGGACGAGTCACCATACGATGGCCTCTATTTGCCCTGCGAAGAGGATGGCAAAGCTACCTTTCAATAGTGAACGCAAAGTGGTGAGACCGGAGGCTTGGAGATGGTGATGAAGGTGGGTGAGACGTTTTCTGAGCGATGAGGGACTAGGGGTAGATGAGAGGCTCACCAGACACTGTGAGGTAGGCTTCTGAGAGGGGCGCCCATAAATTGGAACTAGAAAGTCACAACGCTGTGCGATTTTTCTCCTACGGCATCAGCAGCCCTGATAGAGATGAGCCAGGTTGAAGGGTTAGCACAGTTGACCGGTTAAATAACAAGGCATTTTGACAGCTGAGGGCATAGGTGGGTAAGCAGATGCCGCAGGTTGCTCTGCAGTTCGCATTTCTGGGATAGGAGCTAAAGCTCCGACTACACTACACCAATGTTTCGACTTGGAACCCTGGAGGTAACATCTTCCATTCCCAGCCCATACTAAGCACTTCCTTTGCCTCCACCCATCCCGATTAAGTTCTTTATTTTTTCCACACCAGCTCATGAAGTCCCTGGATGTAGGTTGGTGCCATATCACATTCAGTGTGGTTCTTGTAGCGATGTATGTTGGGTAAGAACATGACCTCTGGTGTCAGGTTCCTGTTCACACCCCGGCTCCATCACTCACAATCTGCGGGGCATTGGCCACGTTATTTAAGATGGCTAAGCCTCTGTTTCCTCATCTGTAGAATGGGGATTCGACTCACTTAACAGGGAAGAGTTAAGTTTTAGATAAAATAATCCATACAAAATCTGCATAGCACCTGGCCATACCAAAGATTTCAATAAATCTGAGTTATAATAAATACAATGATTTTAAACCAGCGTGTAGCATGTTTGCTTGGGGTGTTGGACCAGGTCAGTTCTGACCCAGAAGGGAATGTAGTAATACGAAGTTCATGGTGGAGCTGAAAGAAGATATAAAAAACCGTGAGGGCCACTGCAAGCTGGAGGCAGGGCTCCCCAGTGAGCATGCCTGAGGAAAGGCTGTTTGCCAGGGCCTGTGGGCCCAGACAGCTTCTCCAACATAATTGAGAAATATGTTTTTCATGCATTCCTAATTGGAGGATAGCAGATGGCAGAGGCATTTGTTTAATGAAATATGTCCATTCGATTAAGCTGGGCCACTGGGGATTTGGGACTTCAATGCAATCTCGTTGCTATCCTGACTCTTCGGAGGCCAGGGAAGTTTCAGGGATTTTGACAAACTTGGATTAAACGTTGGCAAGGAAACAATGCTAGTGAAGGCGTCTGGAAACCCAAAGCTAAGCCTCTGAGTTTCTGTCTACATTTTCATCTGTGGCAAAGAACCATTGTACCGAGTGTCTCTTGTGTGAGCTCTGGGCGTGGGTGGAGCACAGAACCAATCAACCACCCTATCTGTGAGCCATACACACTGAACTGTTGGGGTCTTCCCCACATAGGCTGCAAGTCTCTTCCTCTGTGCCTTTCTCGTGTTAGTCCTTCTGCCTCAGATACCCTTCTTGCTTATTTCCATATGCTCAAGACTCTGCTTCTGTTTGAGTCTCTCTCTCTCTCTCTCTCTCTCTCTCTCTCTCTCTCTCTCCCTCCCTCCCTCCCTCCCTCCCTCCCTCCCTCCCTCCCTCCCTCCCTCCCTCTCTCTCTCTCTCTCTCTCTCTCTCTCTCTCTTTCTGTGTGTGTACATGTACATGAGCATAGCCTCCTACATGAAGACTTCCCCAATTTCCCTGTCAGAAAGACAATACCAAAACCCTCAAACACTTCATCTGAAGTTCTTAACGACACATTACTTTCTACTTTGTATTACTTCTGTTCCTGTCTATGCAAGACTTTCCCTGTGACACGTTGATCTCTTTCCTCAGGTGAGGGCCACAGATGTGGCTTACTCTTACAGCCTTGGCTATTAAGCTCACCAGGTTCACAGAAAATGAAAAGAGGAAGGGCATGATGGGGGGGGGAGCCCCAATGCCTTTTCCTGGTTTTCTGCTCAACCTGCACCTCTACTCCCAACCACGGGGGAGAAGCAGTTCATCCATTTGTAGACTTGAAACATTTTCTTCCCTTGGCTTCTGGAATAACACATGCTCCTCGTTTTCTCCCAGACTCACTTGCTACTCTTTCTAAGTCTCCTTTCATGGATATTCTTTCATTTCTAAGTTTCTAAATATTGCAGTGCTCCAAGATTCAGTCCCCAGACCTCATTTTATTTCCCCCTATTCTCACTCCCTACGTGATCTCATCTTGTACCACGACGTTAAACACTGTCTGATGTTCCAAGGCACCCAAATCTATAAATCTACTTCTAACTACTCCCTTGTGATCCAGGCTGAAATACAAGACGTCATAGATATCTCAAAATGAACATGGCTGAAAGACAACTATAGGTTTTGGCCCCATATCACTATCCATCCTTTCCTCAGGTCAGTGACCTCGAAGTCAGTCGCTTTTCCTTCCTCTCTTATCTTTTTTCCCCTAAACCCATTCATTAGCAAGTTTCATCGATGATAGCTCTAGAACATATCCCGAATCCCACGATTTCTTTCCCGCTCCCCTGTTAGCAGCTGGCCCAAGTCATCATCATCTGGCCTCAGAAGTTGCACCCGCCTCCTTGGCGATGTCTATTTCTCCACACTTGCCCCCCTCTAGTTTACCCTTCATATAGCAGCAGAAATCAGTTCACATATCCCCCACTAAAACATCACACTTCAAACAAAATTTAAGATCCCTTGAATGGCCACTTAAGGCCCCCAAAATGATCCAGTCTGCTTATCTCTGACACCAAGTTGCAACACTCTCCCTGCCACAGCACAGCTCCACCGTGCTGCTCTTCCTTCTGTCATTTAAACACAGGGAGCTCACCCCTGTGGCAGAGCTTCTTTACCTGCCGCTCTTCTGCTTGGCACACGCATCCCCCCGTGCTTCACACGACTGCCACCTTCTCATCACTCAGGCTCCACACCTTCGTCCCTTCAGAGAGCCCTTCCCTGACCGCCTTAGCTAACGTAGCTCTTCTCCATATTACCTACCGATCTTATTTTCTTCGAAGCACACAATGATACCTGAAGTATCTCCTTTATTGTGTATATTTTTTAAAACTCTGCTAACTTGAACATAAGCTCTTTGAGGAGATGGCCTCTGACTCTCTGGCTCACTGCTATGTCTGCAGTGCTGGTGCACAGTAGACAAACAAGACATATGTGTTGATTGACTGCCTTGGTTGAGATGCTGTGGTTGGAAAAGGAAAGAGCATGGACTGTGATCCAATCCCCTGGCCTCTTACTGAGTCTAGCTCCTTAACTTCAATGACTTTCATGCCCTCTCCTCCAGCCTATACTCCTAGCCAAGCCACCACTGTCCCTCGTAACTGCCTCACCATGACATTGAATTCAATCATCCCTCACTATGTCTAGATCCTTCTATCCTTTTAGTTTCCCATAGCTCCAACCATACTTCTTCCTCCCCATTTTGAAACGTCCGGCCCCTCGAATCCCCTCTGTCAGTCTCTTCCGATATGCTCTTCCATATATACCCAACTGAGACTCTGCAATGCATCACTTAGATCTTGATTTTTAAACAAGGTTCTGAATGATCATTGCACATCTTAAGCCTCAACCCTGAGTGAATCTAACAGTTGGCCTTCCTTTCTCCTATATCACGGCAGTTCTGTCAATTGGGAAAAAATCCAGCTCAGCATCATTACAGATTCACTGCCTCTAGTGCTGCCGGGCAGTCCTCCTATGGTTCCCCGTTCAGTGCTCTTTCCCATTTAACACAGGGCATGTTCCAAAGCTTCTTTGACCTCCCAAACCACCTACAACCTCACTCTTCCTGACTCACTCAAAGTAGATGACTGTATCTCCTATCACAGAGACAAGAGAAGCCTGTGGATTCCATCTTCTCCTTCATTCTGATTCATTAACCCCTCTCTCTCCTGTAGTTTTAACCCCTGTCTGTTTCCTAGATCCATTCCAGTAGCTTTTAGACATGCATTAATAAAAATCTCTCCGATCTTATTTTAAAAACAAAATTCCATCCTCATGTACCAACCATCTACTTCTCTCCTTCAGCGTTAAGCTTCCTGGAGGATTCGTCTACAATAGCTATCACCACTCTGTCACTGCCCGTTCTCCCATCCACTCTTCATCCTATTGCAATACACTTTTCTCCCCTGTCACTCCATTAAAATTACTATCACCAAGGGTACCAATGGCTTTTGTCAACAAATCCAAGGGACAAGTTTCAGCCTGTTTTTAAGACCAGTCCTTAGTATCTGTGTAACACTGAACACTTGCTCATCCTTGAAATAGCTTTTCTTTTCTTTTTTTAGTTCTATGACACTATAATCCCCTCATTTTCCTCACACACATCCAACTATTTCTTCTAAGTCTCCTTCAAAGTGTCCTCTTCCTCTACCCACACAGTGAATTTCTGTTCCTCGGGGTCTTATCCTTGGTCTCTTCTCTTCTTGCTACATATTTTCTTCTCTTGCTAAGAAACCTCACTTAATCACTTGATTTCAGTTATCACGTATGTGCTGGTGACCACCAAACCCTGTAACCCCAAACTGGTTTTCTCTCTCTCTCTCTCTCTCTCTCTCCCCCCACCACCACCTATTTATCCTTCTTTAAATGTCCTACAAACACTTAAATTTAAAAATGCCCAAAGCTGAATTTACTACCTTCTCCTCTTTTCAGGTTTGATGTACACCTAGCATTCATTCTCCTGGTGAACAGCACTTTCAACTATGCACCCCCCCCAAATACAAACTAGAACCTTCCTCCACATCTTCAGCTTCCTCACGTCCTACATTTAATTTGCCATGAAGTCCTTCTAATTCTACCTTCTTCTTAAATTCATTTACTTAGTTCAAACCTGCTCACCGAGTTTGTAGAACCAGCTGCATTGCTGGTCTTCTTGCTTCTCAACTTTCTCCTCCTAAACAAGTGTCCTCACTACGGCCAGACTGAGCTCCCAAAGCTCGAATTTATTCATGACATTCCCATACCTTGAAACTTTCGATGGCTCCCTCCATATTGCCTTTAGAATAAATTCCCAATTCCTCTTCACAGTATAGGAGATCGCAGTGCTTAACTCCCGGCTTATCTCTCCAGCCTCACTTCTAGTCAAGCCCCCTCCTAAGTGGAGCTCCGGCAAAGCTGATCCTTCTACCTCTTACAGTAGGGAGACCGTAACTTACTCACCTCAGACGTGTGCTCATGTTCCTTTTTGCTGCTCAGTTCAGTCTTTCTCCACTCCTTCCCCAGGTATCCCTTATTCATTCTTTGGGTCTCTGCATAGATATCACTTCTTCTAGAGGCCTTTCCTCTGTCTCTTTGAATTTGGATGCCCTTCAGAGTTCCCGTAGAACCCTAAACTTATTTCTATCACAGCACTAATCGCTCTGCTTTCATTGGCGCTTGTTAAACAGCTTTATCGAGATATAATTTATATACCATAAAATTCACCCATTCCAAGTGTACCATTTAATACATTTTAGTATATCTACAGACTGGTAGAACCCTGTCCACAGTCTAATCTTAGAGGATTTCCCTCACTGTTCTTCCCAGTGTGTGAGCAAATTGAGGAAGGTGCCTGCTTTGTTGATCTTGAGCCCTCAAGTACAGCGTAGTATCTGCCACCAAGTAAGGATTTGTTGAACAAATAAAAAATGAAAGGAAAAAAATTCATGCCAAAACCACAACAAGTTTCGTTTCTCTTTATCAGATCTGGCAACCTAATTTTGAAGTTCTCACTTTCCTGCACATTCTCCGTCCTCTCTTCCAAATGTCACCAACTTCCCCATGTGGCAGTCACTGATGAATTTACTCTGACAGAGAAAATAGGACTTTAAAATATCCAAGCAGCCACAAGAGCCAGCAGTGTGCATTTATGGGTGATTCAAGCATGTCTAGAAACTCTTATTTGCCCAAAATGAAGTTGGGTTTGTTCCCCAAACACTTAAGATTTCCTCCAGGAAAATTCACCAGTATGTGTTCATGTAAACTGTCTGCTTCTGGGGTTCTATTTTTCCTGCCCTTCTAAATTCTTCAGGCTGAGAGTCAAAAGACCTATGTTCTGGCCACAATTATGACAATAATTCACTAAGTTGACTTGAGATGAATCACTTCACATCCCTGCACATGTTTTCTTATATTATCCATCTTATCTTTCCCCACTCTGATTTAGTGAGAATGAAGTAAGCTAGAAGGCAAAACAAAGTACTTTAAAAAGTAAAAAGCACCATGTAAACATAATGGATTTAAATTGGCTACCATTCTCTCTGGTTTCTGTTAATCACCTCATTTATTTAAAGACACTTTTGTGGTAACCGGAACTATTAATACCACCCCAAAACTGGCATTGAAACATAAAATCCTTCATGCATGAAGCTGACGCACTCTGCTGCAGGAAGATTCCGGACTGCCCTCAGAGCCTAATCTTATTTCACAAACAATTCAAATGAATGTGGATATATTGTTTCCCAAACCATAGCAGATAAGAAATAGAAATGGAAAGGGCTAGAGGAGCCACTGAGGCAAACACACGGAGAACAGGAAGGTTGACAGCTGACAACAATGAAAAAAAAAACAGAAACATTATAAAAGCAGATATGAGGACTCAGAAATCACAGCCAGGGGACATTCAGAGTGGAGGCATGTGGTTCTTCTGACCAAATGAGTCCTACAGAGCAAAAGATTAATGTTCATGATGATAATTCTGAGTCATCAGAAGACACCGCTTCTTGAGAATTAATTCTAAAGAGGAAACACATGACTTTTTTTTAACACAAACTAACTCCTCTTTAATACAGGAATGAAATCAGAAATTATGTTTGATCTCTAAGATATTAAATTAGTGTTTTTGGTAACAAAATAACATTGACTTTTCATGTTACACCCAAGACTGTTCAACTGAGGCTACTTTACTATATTTTCTGACTCTTTTGTGACTAAATAAGAAAGTTCATTCCTAGCTGAGAAACAGTTTTTTCCTAGGGACCACAGAATTATTTAGAAAATGGACAACCAATAAAATGAATCAGGTATGTGTCAGATAATCGGGGGACTCATTTCAGCATAGTGAATTTATCATACAACTTCCTATGACTTTAATACAGTTTGTAATTATACATTTATGTTTGTGATTGTCTGCTTTCATTTCACTCTCCCCACTAAAACATAAGCTCTATATGGGCAAGACATATTTGTTTTGAACTCGCTGTTGTATCTCCAAAGCCTAATAGAGTGCCTGGCATATAGAAATTAGTCACTGCCTATGTGGTATTGTTGCATTAATGAATGCCATAGAAAATGTCCCACCCAGCATATTTGTAGTATGATACCATAGAAACAATCACCATTTTAATTTCTTCACTGTCCAATGAAGATAAGCCTGGAAGGCAGTAAACACTGAAAGGTTGTCACAATATTTTATTTTTACGGATGAGAGAATTGTGGTAAAGAGAAATAAAGTCATGCACCATATGTTTTGCCTACTGAGAGATGGACCATGGATGGATTCATTCTCACGTACTTTCTACCATTCCATATATGGGAAGAAATTGATGTACATAGGCCTGAAGATTTCAAGTAGGTTTTCTAAATTGTCTGTGGGAAAGTTCTGTTGATAGATGTCCAAATAGACAGAAAAGACAATGCATTGCTAATAAGGAAGAAAAAGCAAGATGGGTGAACAATGTCTTCCTAGAAGTCTCTCTGCCTCTGAGCATTTGGTCCACTAGCAAAATTGCTTACAAGATATTTTCAAAATCCTTGGGGATGGTTTGGGTTCAATTAAAACCTGATTATTTTGTCCCTAGGATCTGAAATGAGCTATAAAAGTAAGAGAACTGACTTTGTCAGGTTTCATGTTTCCTCCTCTCTCCGACCCAAGAAATTAACACCTCATCAGACTGACAAATAGCCATTGCACCTGGCCTAACATCATTACACATTTGTGTCCCTCCATAATTGCCCTTCTTAATGGACCTGTGTTGTTTGAGATCATACTCAATATTGTAAACATTGTTGACAATTCTTTACCTAGCACAGTGACTGTTACATAATAGACACTCATTTGTTGAAGTAAGGATGGTGGCTGGGAGATGGATAACCATAAATATAATTATAATCATGATAGATGTTACCAATATTCCTAAGATGCTCATGAGTGATATATCATCCACAGCAGCAGCTGTTTATATATAATGAGTATTGTGAAATTAATAGTTAGATACCTATATGCAAAAAAAAAAAAAACACACCTCAACCAATACTTTACATCGCATATAAAAATTCACTCAAAATGGATCATAGACCTAAATACTAAACTTAAAACTGTAAAACTTATAGAAGGAAAGCATAGGAGGACATCTGTGTGATAGAGACAAGGCAAAGATTTGTTAGCTACAACACCTAAAGTACGATTTATAAAAGAAAAATCAATGATTGGACTTCATAAAAATTCAAAACTTCTACTTTACAAAAGGCTGTTCAGAGAATGAAAAGATAAACCACGACTGGGAATAAATATTAGCAAAACACATATCTGACAAAGGACTTAAATCCAGACTATATTAAAGAATTCTCAAAAGGTGATACTAAGTAAACAAATTATCCAATAAAAAAAGATGAGCAAAGGATTGGAGAAGATACTCCACCAAAGATATACTGATGGCAAATAAGCACATGAAAAGATGTCATTAGGGAAATTCAAATTAAGACTACAACGAGATACCATGACACACCTATTTAACGCTACGATTTAAAAGATTGACCATATCAAGTGCTGGTGAGGAGCTGGAGTAACTGCAATCGTCATGCATTGCAGATAGGAATGTGAAAGTCACTTTGGAAAACAGTTGGACAGTCTCTTACAAACATACAGTTATCATAGGACACGCAATCACGCTCCTAGATATTTACCCAAAAGAAATGACGACTTGTGTTTACCTAAAACTTTATACACAGATGTTTATAGCAGATTTATTCATAATTGCTCCATACACACTGCAAACAAACGCAAATGTCCTTCAGCTAGTGAATGGATAAACCAACTGTGGCATATCTGTACAATGAAATATTATTTGGTAATATAAAGGAAAGATATACTGTGAGATATATAGTGTATGTGACAACGTGGAGTAATCTCATGAATGATTCTGAGAAAAAGACAGACAGACTCAGAAGACTGCATACTGGAACTGCATGGTTCCATTTAAATGACATTTTGAAAAAGACAAAATTACAGGAACAGAAAATAGATCAGTGGTTGTCAGGTCTAGGAGTGGGTGCAGGGGTTGCCTAAAAGGGAAAATATATGATGGAATTTATTTGTACCCTGACTGCAGCGGTGGTTAAGTGACCGTATGAATGTGCCAAAACTCAAAGAACTATATGCAAAAAGGAGCAAAACCTATTCTATGGAGATATTAAAAGTGAATATACGTTACATTCTAAGAAAGTCCACAAAAACATATAGGTAGAAATGTCTTTAAAATCTTCAAAAATAATCAACGCTAACATTTGCTGAGTCCTTACTATGTGACAGACACTGTGTAAAGGGCTTTTGTACTTTATCTCATTTAACCTCACAACATCTTTTTGAGGTAAGAACTATTGTGACTCCCATTTGCAGATAAGGAAAAGGAGGGTCACAGAGGTCAAGTATTTTTGCTCTGGTCTCTGTTCACTGCCCAGGTAACATGTCTCCAGATGCTGCATTCTGACCCATCACCCTACACAGCACCCCACTGGTCATGGCAGGAAACTGGACTAGGAGCCAGTGCCCAGTCTCAACCCTGGTTTACTACCAACACACTGGGTAAGCACCAGCAAGTACTTAATCTCTGTACTTTCTTATTTTAAAATCCAAGTCACCGGAAAAAGGAGTTCTCAGTTTCCACTTATCTTCATTTATCAATCTATGATTAGCTTTTAGTCACTTGCTGCCTAGAAAGACGGACATTTCTGACTTATTTGGGCTCTTTTTTTGCCCCCCTATTGCCCTGTTGGGTCCTGCTGTATAAAATTCCACCATCAGTTCTTTATTCCTAAAGACTGAGGCACAGCGGCTGGGGAGTAGTCCAACGTGTATGCCATAGCCCTCGGAGTCTGGGAGTAGATGCAGGGGTTGTTCAGTTGTCACAGTCTAGCAGGTGAGACAGACAGATCAACAGCCAACAGCGATGCAGAGCATGGTGTTGTGTCATATTCTTTGCTGTGAAGCAGTGACATTGGGAGTGGTGGGTACGAGCGTGGGCCCTGGAGACAGGGAGAGCTGGGTTTAAAGAGTCTCTTCATCCTCCATTTCCTTATCTACAAAATGGGACAATAACAAGAGGTTTGGGGCTGCTATCTGCCTACCTGAGGCACGCATGTGAGGTGCAGCGGAGCCTGTATAATGCAATGGTTAGTCTTGCTCACAACTGTTATTGTGTTATTAAGGAATTGGACAAGTTGGACGGTCTTGGGAATCAAAGAGGAAAGGAGGAAAAAGTGCTTGGAGAAGATACATTGCTCAAGGTCAAATAGCTAATAGCCTGTGGTGATCACATCGTAAGGTATAAAAACAGTGAGTCACTATGCTGCACACCTGAAACTAATATAATATTGTATGTCAGCTATACTTTAAAACAAATAAAATGAAAGGAAAAAGAACACTACCCAGAGCAGTGTAGCACTTGAATAGCAGATTTGACTAAATGCTCTAATATCCATGTAATTCTGTATGTCTGACCTTGTAGAATCAGCTGTGTCCTTCACATTTCTTTGAGGCCCCCCTCCCATCACCAGCTATAACTAGAAGTTGGCAAGAACTATAAAGCGCTGGTCTCCTGTGCCTTGGGGGAAGGGTGCCTCAACAAGACTGGTCTTTCCGTCTCTCTTTAGGGCTCGGAGTGTTCCCACAGGAAACAGGAAAGCCCAGAAGTGATGCTGCATTTGGCACTACCTTCACTCGTGTATTATCTTCTGTCCCACCCTGGAGTCATCTCTGGCACTCTCTGGAATTCCCTTTATGTTACTTTTTCTTCTTTTCATTTGTTCCCTCTCAAAGCAGTTATGTAATTAACAACGCTTGAAGTCAATACAGACTCCATGTCAGCGGTTCTCAAACCAGGGTTGATCTGGCGCCCTCCCCAGGGGACATTCGGCAATGTCTAGACGCTCTCTTAGTTGTCATGGCTGGGGTAAGGGAGCTGCTATCATCTAGTAAGTAGAGGCTAAGGATGGTGCTGAGCCTCTGACAAAGAATTTTCTGGCCGCAAATGACAATGGTGCTGATGTTGAGAAACTTTGCTCTATGATGATAAAAGCACTTACATATCTCTTTGTCCATTTGACTCTATCACACCCTTGGATGAAAGCCAGGTCAGTGTCCACATTCACCCCCAAATATCTCCTTATCATGAGGAGCATAGAGATAGGTACTCCACTATCTAGCAGAGAAAACTGAGACCAAGGAAGTAAAGTGAATGACCCCAGGCGACAGAATAAGGTGGTGGCAAAGTCAGGACCTGGAATTTGCTGGCTTCCAATGCTGTCTCACTGTCAGCACTTTTTTTTGTTTTTTTGTTTTTTAAGAAACATGCTAAATTTCCCTCCTTTACCAGGTAAGAGAGGCACAAGGCCAGAAAACCTTAAAGTAGTAAATAAATATATTTTCTTACATAACCATAAAATATCAGCTTGGGAACATCCTTAGAGATTGTTTAATGCAATTCTATCATTTTGCAGATAGAGGCTCATGCCACAAAGTAGATGCATTTGTGGAGCAGAGTATGCCAGAGACAATTTCCCTTCTGTTCACCCATAACGTGGCCTATTGGCCCCTGTGCTGGAGAAAATATCTGAAACCTCAGTGGTCTGTATGGGCATTTACATGGGAAAGATACAGTGGGAGCTTTACAGGAATGAACTCAGGCAGCAGATGGGGGCCGTTGGGCTAGATACTGAGGGTTGGGAGGGAGAAAAAGGCGCCAAGAGAGAAAGTGGATTAGGTAGAAATGAGGGCTCTAGAATTTGAGGTGAGCCCTGAAAGAAGTAGGAAAAGAGAAAGGGAAACTAAATTATACATTTCCTTTGTGTTTTGGGATTCCCAGGTACATTAAAGTCTCTTGAGTAATGAGAAAAGAGAATCTGTCACACAAACTAACCTTAAACTGTACTTTAAAGAATCTTTATCATTATTTTCTACTGTAAGTATAATATGTACTTATTATTTTTAAAATGAGTATAGAAAAATAGAAACATAGAGCATGAGACTTTTTTCTAGTTTCCCACTCCCCTGAGATAAACACTATTAGCAGTTTAATTTATTTTCTAAGTTTCTATTCTAGTCTATATGCTATATTACAGGCTATTAACTTTTTTTTTCAAAAATGGTATCTATATAAAACGTACGGTATCTTAATTTTTCATCTGGTATGTATAATGGACATATTATATATAACATATATAATCACATTCGTACACAGAGAGATATCACATTCTTCTTCCTGTCTACACAGTATTCTATTGTTCGGATATATCATACTTCATTAGTGATAAAAATGCATTTTCATTCTTGTGTGACTATTTCCGTATAACAATTCCTACAAGTGGCGTTGCTATGGAACTCTATGGAATCAGAGAGTAGGTATGTACATTTAAAATTTCATAGTCAAATTGGCCCCAATAACTTCAGTCAAAATCAACTCCTCCCAAATGGACATTTTAAATCAGTGGGCACCTTCCCTTTGAAGCAGTACCTGATTCCTCCCGTTGGAAATAAGCCTGCACCCTTAGAACGTGTCTACTTCTTGTTGGCACACGTCCCCCAGTCTCCTTTCTCCTCACTGGCAGCTCCACGCTGGCATTAGTTCTAGAATTCTCCTGGTGTCAGCGCCTGGAATGGAAGGCTGGGTGAGAGGAAACGGAGTGTCAGTGAAGATTCCAGAGTTTCATTTGCTGCTTTCAGCTCCTTCCTTTTTTCTGCTGATCTCAACCTGAACACGTTCTGCCAAATATGCATCTTGGCAGCTTGTGCCAACCAGTGAAAAACGAATTAAGAGGGGCAGCTAATTAGGAGATCAAACAACCCAGAGAACTGAGTAAGTGAGAACTTCTGGAGGTGTTTCACTGCTCCAAATGTCCTAAATAAATCATGGGCCTTCTAGGGATGGTTCTTTGCACTTGGTCCTGAAAATCAAAGCAAAGTCACAACATTCTCTCTTAAGATGAAAGCTCTGAACTGAAGCCTCAGTATAAATCAGGCCTAAAATAAGAGATCATCCACTTCCAAGTGCTTATCCTGGACAGGAGGGCCCTAGGCCAGTTTTCCAAAAAAAACCTGTTCCCTGACACCCCAAGCCCACGATGAGCTTTAGGAAATAAAAGGCTGCTTCAAATAACTTGGCAAACACCACACACTTTGTTCCCCTCTTAAGTATTCCCAAAGCATGTTCACAACCTAGAGTCTCTGAAGAGGCTTTAAGAAACCCCTGCTGCCAAGAAACTCGTTTAACATATTAATACTCCGAGTTACTCACTTTGATAACATGATCATGGCCAAGTTTGCCTCCATCCTTCCTGCCCCACCCTCTTGAGACTCTGCTCAAGAAATGGGTCCTATTTAGGAATCACAGAAAGCCACTTTACAGGTTGTAAAGCCTGATACTGATATTCAGGACTGTTATTATGGCAGGCGTGTCAATTAACACAGATGTTCAGTCAATACTCAAAAATGATTTCCTTAGTACCTATTGGGGTCCAGCAGTAGGAATACAAGAGCACACAACAAGGTCCCTGTTCTCTGGTCTAATCTTCACACTTGCCATCCCTACATCCCACCAAAACATCCTCAGTGGTTCAGGGAGCTGGTAGCCACTCTTTGCTGAGAAAAGAAGAGAAGTGCTATTGTTCCTAAAGAACAAGAAAGTCACCAGAAAGAGGCTTCCCCTGTGCTCTGAGTTAAGAGAGGAGAGAAAGTCTAAAGGAAAGATAAGCTTAGCTCTACTGACGTTTCAATGTAAACAAGACACAGAAGCTGTGAGCACTTAGCCAGATTTTTCTTATCTGTAAAATTATATAATATGAGCACACAGACCTTGAGAGCCCAGTTATTGAACTTGTTTTATTGTTAAAATAACCAGAACTATATCGTATTGTTCTGAAATTTGTCCTAGAGACCTGGTAAATGGGTGGAGGTTGAGTTCATCATGTCTGCCTCTGGGAGCTGGAGTACAAAACTAAGAATTGAGACATACTCTTAATGGCTTGTGTATAAAAAGGAATGGGTTCTCACAGGTTATCAGTGGAAGTGAAACTCTTATATATTATTAGTACTCAATAGAGCAATTTGCCAATATCTATCAAATTTTAAATGCACCTACCATTTGAACCACTAATTCATTCAGCCAAGTATTTATTGCAATTGTTGGAAGTGCCGGAGAGATGTAGCAATGACTAAAACAAGGTTTCTTTCCTCATGGTGCTTACAGTCTACTGGGAGGAAGACGTACAACAAACAAATAAGCAAGTGAAGGCGTAACTATTTCAGGTGATGGCAAGTGGCATGCAGAAAAACAAATCAGGGTAAAAGGAAGGGACAGCATCAAGATGGGAGGTGGCTATTGTGGGAAGGCCACTCTGATCATTGAAAACTGAGCAGATGCCTGCAGGGAATGAGGGAGTGAGCTCTGTGGATACCTGAGGGAAGAGTATTCCAGGCATGGGACAGTACATACTCTGAGGCCAGAGTGCACTTGGCATTTTAACAAACAGAAATGAGAACAGTATAGCCAAAGTGAAGTGAGATAACTCAGAGAGGTGGCAGGACCCAAAGCATGCAGGAGCCACAAATCAGATTATACAGGGCCTCCAGGCCAGAGTAAGGATCTTAATTTTACTCCAAGGGAGATGGGAAGTTCTGAGCAGAGAGTGTATAACGTAAGGTTTTAGAAACCAATGCAGCCTCTTGCATGAAGAATGTATTATAGGAGCGCAATGCAAAAGGAGAGAGACTAGTTAGGAGCCACTGCAATAATCCAGGAAAAAAGGATTGTGGTCTGGACCACAGTGGTCGCCATGGAGTGGGAAGCTCATTGTTGGGACAGGATTTGCTAATCAGACCTTCTGATAGTTTGAACGTGAGAGAGAGAAAACAAGGTGACAAGGTTTTTTACCTGAGCCACTAGAAGGGGAATGCCATTGAACTAAAATGAGGAAAGCTTCGAAGGGACAGGTTTTGAGGGATGGATACAGGCAAATTAGGAGTTCAGTTTGAGACTTATTGACTTTGAGAAGCATTTTAGAGATCCAAATGGAGATATTATGTGGGCAAATGAATACACAGAACTGGTATCAGGACAAAAGTCAGGCTGGGAACATATATTTTGGAGTTGTCATTGTGTATTGTCATTGTATGTTGTCATTGTATGTATTTAAGACCACAAAACCAAGCAAGGTCTTCTAGGGAGCAGGTCTAGATAGAAGTGAAAAGAAGGCCATATTCTAGGAATTTAACCTACCCGTACATTCATGAACATGTGAAAAACTACATCTGTGTAAGAACATACATAGGAGCATTATTATGCAAAATATAGAAAGCAACAAAAATTCACTGATAAAGAACTGAAGTATTAATTATTGCACAATCTTACAATGGAATATTATTCAGTAGTCTTTTAAATAATGAAGCTACTTTCTATTAACATCATACTTAAAAGTGAAAAACTGAACGCTTTTCCCTTAGATCAGGAACAAGGCATGGGTGTCTACTCTTACCACTCTTATTCAATGCAGTACTGGAAGTTGTAGCCACTTCAATAAGGCAAGAAAAAGAAAAAAAAAGTCACAAGTTTGAAAAAAATAAATAAAATTATCCCAATTTGCAGACAACCTGATTGTCTAATGCAAAATATCCGAATGGAGAACTTAAAATAAGTTCTAGAATTTTTCAACAATAAGTGAGGTTATCAAGTTTGCAGAATATCAGATTAAAGCACACACACCACACACACACACACTACATTTCTATATATTAACAGTGAACCTATGGAAATTGAAATCAAAAACACAATACCATTGTTTCAACCATTTCACAATGTATACATACATTAAATCATCACAGTGTACATCTAAAAAAAAACCATGTTGTATAACCTGAATACGTACAATTTTTTGTCAAGCATACCTCAATAAAGCTGAAAAGAAACACAGTATCATTTACAAGTCCAAAAAAATAAAACTCTTAGATGTAAACATGTACAGAGTGTCTGCTGAAAATGACACAATACTAGTGAAATAAATCAAAGACCTAAAAGGATGAGGAGCATAGTAAATATTCAACATAGTAAAGTTGTCACTTCTCCCTAAATCTATCTACAGGTATAATGTAATTATTATCAAAACCCCAGCAAGGATTTTGATAAATAAGCTTATTCTGAAATTCATGTGGAAAGGCACAGTTTCTAGGATAGGTAAAACAACCTTGACAAAGAAAAATAAAGTGAAAGAAATCAGTCTACCTGACTTCATGACTTCTTTTAGGTTACCTAATAAAGAAAGTGAGGCACTGGTGGAGAGATAGACACGTAGATCAATGGAACAAAACAGAAAACACAAATACAGAGGGTGCCAAACAAATGTCTACACATTTTAAGAAACGAAGAAACTATTAAAATTATGCTGATGGTAACCACTTTGATCACCTCTTGTAATTGCAAAAGTCAAACATAACTTCTATTCATCTTTTGTTATCGGTATATATTGAGTATTACAATTTTAATACAGTTTTTTCCTTTCTTAAAATGTGTATACATTTTTTGGGCACCTTCATATACCCACACGAATATGTTCAATTGATTTTTGATAAAACTGCTAAAGCAATTTGCTGGAAGAAGGATAAACTCTTTAATAAGTGGTATTGGAGTAATTAGACATGAATGGAAAAAAAAAAAAAAATGAAACTTCACCTAAACCTCACATCTTATACAAAAAATTAACTTGAAATGGGTCATGGATTTCAATGTAAAATGTAAAACTATAAAAGTTTTAGAAAAAACAGGTGAAAATCTTTGAGAATATAGGGCTAGACAAAGTTCTTAGATTTGACTCCAAAAGCAAATTCATAAAAGGAAATATTGATAAATTGGATCTCATCAAAATTAAATACCCTTGCTCTGTGAAAGTCCATGGGAAGGAGATGAAAAGACAACCTACAGACTGGGAGAAAATATTCACAAGCCACATATCCAACACAGGACTGGTATCTAAAAAATAATTTAAAACTCAACTGTAAAAAAAAATAAAAATAAAACAATCCAACTACAAAGTAGGCAAATGACATGCACAGACATTTCAATGAAAGGATATACAGATGACAAAGGACCATGAAAAGATGTTCAACATCATTAGCCATCAGGGAAATGCAAATTAAAATCATAATGAGATATCATTACACACCAAACAGAATGGCTAAAATAAAAAATGGTGACATCACCAAATGCTGACATAGATACAGAAAAACTGAATCACTCATACGTTGCTGGTAGGAATGTAAAATGGGACAGCCACTGTGGAAAAGTTTGGCAATTTCTTATCAAATGAAATATGCAATTACCATACAAACCAGCAATCACACACTTGGGCATTGGTCACAGAAACTTGAAAACTTATGTTCACATAATAAAAATCTGTATATAAATACTCATAGCAGCTTTATTCATAATAGTAAAAAAAAAGGGAAATAGACCAAATGTCCTTCAACAGATAAACGGTGAAACAAATTGTGCTATACATATACATACCCAATAATAATATTCAGTAAGAAAAAGCCAGTCCCAAAAGATAATATAGTATATAATTCCACTTGTATAATATTTTAATGAAAAATAGTTACAAATGGAGGACAGATTAGTGAATGACAGGAGATAGGGACAAGCAAGAAGTGAGAAGAAGGTGGATGTGATTACAAGGGATCCTTGTGGTGACAGAAATGTTTAGTGTCTTGACTGTGGTAATGGACACGGAAATCTACGCATGAGATGACATTGCATAGAACTAAAACCCATACACTCTCTCTCACACACAAATGAATACAGTAAAACTGGGGTAATCTGAATAAGGTCAGTAGATTGTATCAATGTTTTACAAAATGGTACCGTTAATGAAAACTGAATAAAGAGCACACAAGATCTCTCTATGTTATTTCTTATAACTACATGTGAATTGACAGTTGTCTCATTAATATTTTCATAAAAAAAGTGATTGTTTAAATAAACCATAAAATATTTAAAAAAGAGAGAGACCACTTTTTATACTGTTAAGGAAGAGATCAGATGTTTATTTGATTTAATTTACCCATGATACAGTAAGTAAAAATGCAAGGCACATAAGAAAGACCTACCATTGTTAGGAAAAGGGGACATATAGGCCAGCTCTGGGTAGGGCAATCGAGGAACTGGCAATAGCAGCTGCCTTTGGGGAGGGAACCAGGGAGCCGGGGAGGGGGTGCAGGGAGACATATTTCACATTTCACCTTTCGAATTTTGAGCCATGGGCATGTATTACCCATGCTCCCAAAGAAATAATTAATTACATTTTAAATAAAAATACGGGTGACTGAAAATTGGTAAGCCTGAACAATAAATAATAACACACAACCACTCAACCAACACATAGAGAACAACTTTCATTGTTCCCTAAGAGAGATGCACAGAAAGAGCTATGCGTCAGAAGGGTAAACAAAAGGTATTACAAATACCAAGTCAGGGAGAAACGATTTACAAATAGTGAGAGATGACTGACATTATATAGCAACTATTCTAAGTGCCAACTGAGTGGTCCAAGCAGTTAGAGCTATAAAAAGTTAGTGACAGGAGAGATTTTGGAGTTGGAGAAGAAGAAAGATTTTCTACAACAGGTGGAATGACTTTGACCTTGAAGTTCAAAAAGAATTTGAACAGGGAAAGAGTGGACTAAAGATATCTATAATAGGTGAACTAGTAACAGAAGTAATATATTTCCATTATGCTCTAGACATTACCAAGTGTGTTCAAATTATTAGACGGCTAACAAAAGCCCTCTGAAACGGGTATTAACATTTTGCACATGTATAAACTGAAAATGAGAAAAATTAAATGAAGTTCCCCATGTCCCAGGTCTCAGAAGCTAAAGAATAAAATAGAATGAGGGGTCCTGACTGCTAAAGATTCACTCATTCCACTCCCGTATGAGACAATAAATCTTCAGGTGGCCAACATAGCGAAGATTCATGGGACTTTATGTCTAGTCCAGTCAAAAGCAGCTCTATCACTAGAGAGGAACATTTGCACCCAGAAAACTGACAATTGTGAAATCTTTTCTTTGATTCTAGATGCATCAGTAAGGCAGAAGGATGAAAACTAAGTTTTATTAAACCCTTACCATGTGCCAGCCAGTGTGCTGAGTGTTTTTCATAAATCTACTTATTTTATCCTCCCCCAACCTTGGAGTTTAAACATATTTAATCCCGATTTTCCAGAAAAGAACCATGGGGATCATGGCAATCAATCACAGGATGAGGCAGGTCACAAAGCTGTTACATGACAGTTAGGATGCAAACCCAGACTGGTCCGCTTCTACATCCATTGTTCTTTCCACATCCCTAGGTGTCATGTTTTGCTGAGATTACCAAGACACCCTAACCGGCTATTTTCAAGAGAGGAAGAAAAAAAAAAGTCTGACCTGGAATTTTAAGAATGGCTATAAAAATAGTAATTATTATTATTTCACTATTCACATTTATTTAATATTTCCATTTCCTCTTTTGATCTTTATGACCACTTTATAGATGAAAGAAACAAGGCTAGTGAGTTTTTCTGTTCATTAATCAGAATCTGCTTTGTCTCCACATACTTACAGATATGTAAATATCAGAGTTGGGAGTTCTCTGAAGGTATAAACCATCTGGTCTGACCTGGTCATTTTATAAACGAGGAAACAGAGGCCTAGAGAAGCAGAAGGATTTCCTCAGGCTCCCATAGCTGGTTAGTGAAAGAGCTAGGACCAGCATTTGTGCCCCTGGTTTTAAACGCTGCTAGAGAAACTACTGCTAGCAAGATGCAATAGTAAATCAAATCAAACCCTGAAACATACAGACTCGACAGACGGGGCTGTCAATGAAGCCAAAAAGGAAAGGATGGAGCAAGAAATATTTAAACAGGAACCTCAACAATAGTCGGGCTTTGCAGATCACAGCAGACAAAAATCAATCTTCATTCACCATCCAAAACTGAATCAGATATCTCAAATGGACACACGTAAACACACACACCACAATCTATGAAAACAAACTCCAAAAAAATCAATTCCATTTTGTGCATTTGTATCCTGGGAAATACATTACTCCACTGAGATTGTGACTTTGATTTTGACTTGGTTTTGAACACAGCTTTTAAAAAGTGGTCATCAGCCAGGCTGAGACATGAAATCATAAAACCTTATATAGGCAGCAGGAAATACAGACTTCATTTAACCCATTCCTTCATTTTTGCAAATAAATAAACTAGGACTCAGAACAGAACAAGAACACAGAATAAAACCAGATATTCTCAAGTTGATCATTTTCTATCGAGATTGGGAGTAAAAGTCAGGTTGGCTAATGCTTCATCAGTAAAAGCATGGACTTTGGAGGAAAACAAACCTGTGTTCCAGTCCTGGCCCCACCACTCTATCTGCCTGACTGTAGCAGACACATTTGTTGGCTAACATACAACCATTACTAATCCCCATGTCCCTTGCTAGCCCCCTCTATAAAGCCAGAGAAAGGCAAATACTCATTTTTCTAGCATCACTTGCAGCTAGGGGTAGTCACATGACATAACACCAGCCAATGAGACAGAAGTGGATATAAGCCAGGGGCTTCTGAGAAGACATTTACTTTTCATGTAAAGAAACACAGAGGGCTAGTGTTGACCCCATCCTTGCCTTCTTCCCTGAACACAGACTTGCTGCCTGAAGCAAGCACTCCAAGTCATAACTACCTCGTGGCCAGGGGCATACAAGCATAAAGAAGAAAAACCAACATGCTGAAGATGGTGGAGGCAGAGCAGACTGTTAGAAAGAACTTGGGTTAATAGTGGCATCATTGAAGTGGGATCAGTAGCAACAGTACCACCAGAATTCTTGTTTGAGAAGGAAAACATAACCCCACTTGTTTAAACCAAAATTAGCTGGTTTTCTATTCATTGCAGCCAAAGATAACGGATATAGTTACCTTTGACAATTACTCTCTCTAAACCTCAGCAGTCATATTTCTAAAACGAAGAAGAATACCTAGCAAATCATTCTGCTGTCATATCATTAATTCAGTATATATTAACTGAGCACCTACTATGTCATCGATTCTGTTCTGGGAGTTGGGAATAGAGCAGTAAATACAAGGTTCCTCTGGCAATAAAACAGACTTTCTAATCTTAGGAGGCAAACAATAAACAAAGAAAAATAAGAAACGTACTTTGAAGACTAAAGTGAAAAATGCATGTGAAGGACTTGGCACAAAGCTTGGCACAGAGTAGGGTTTACTAAATAGCAGCTTGTACTATTATCATTCGTACTGGCATCTAATAAATACTGCTTAAATTCTTAGGACCTCCCCAAACCCACATATATATGTGTTATTAGCAATAGGGGATCTCAAGCCATCCCACGATGTCACAAGGAATCCTTGCATTCTGACCTGCTAATTAACACTCTTTCTTCTCAAGCTGGGCATGTTGTCTTTTAGATCTTGTGGTTCTAAGGTTCACGAGCCTTTAGAACTTTCCAATACCAGGACTTGTCCTGAATGATCAAAACAGAAAAGCTAAAATGGCTGGAAAGGAAGAAGGAAGTTGGAGAGGACTGGGGATTTGCTACAGATGGATGCCCTGTCTGTAACTGGAGACTTGGAAGGGCTTTCCCTGAACGATTAACCCAGGAATATACATGCCAATGATTACTTCTTTCCGGAGATTGCCAGGAGACGCCTAACTGGGACTAAACAATAGAGTCCCAAATGCCTTTGTTTTTCAGATGTCATTTCAATTAAAAAAAAAATGATTTCATGAGTAGGAATTACAAGGCAATGGTGTAGAGAGTCAGGCTTTGAAATCCCTTAGAAATACCATTGGATACATCCAGGCTCTCGTCCTGGTTCCAACAATGATTTTTTGTGATCCTAAGCAATCCCTTCCCTGTTGGACCCCGGTTTTCCCATCAGTACAATGATGGAGCTGGCCTGGACTGGGTCTAAGGGACCTTCCAGCTCTGACATTCTGTCATTCTACTTCTCTCACATCTCCTGCTCTGGTGAGACTCCCTCCTCCCAGCAGCAGTGGAACAGGGTGCCTCTCTCAGCACATTTGCTAATGCCCAGCCAACAAGGGAAAAACTGCTGACGGCCGCTCTGGCTGCCTCCGTGTTGTTAAACACCTACTTACAGCTCTAATCGCCTGGTTTTCACACCCAGGAGATGGGGATTGATTGCTGACATTGACCTGGCAAAGAGACCATCCTGCAGTCACCAGCCAAAGCGACTTAGGTGTGCAGGCTGGGAATTTGGCAAGTGGTGCTGTGGACGGGAGAGAGGGTGTGAAAAGGAAAACTGGGAGATGGTTTTGCGTAGTGGTTAAAAACAGTGCTTGCGAAGTCAGGCAGATCCAGATTTCATTCCTTTCTCTGTCACATTCTAGCTGTGTGAACTTGGACATGTGATTTCACATCTCTAAACGTATTTCTCAACAGCAGCGGACCCTGCCACCCTGTCCCAGGGAATGACTCTCGGTGGGTCTCAGTGGCATGGTAGTCTTTCTGCTTGCTAGCAATTGTGTAAATGGGCCTGTGACCCAATGCGGGCCACTGAGACCTGAGAATTTTTCTGGGTAACTTCTTGGAAGTATTCCTTGCCAAACAAACAAACAAGCAAGAGCGGCATCTGTAAGCCTTTTGGTCATTAGGCCATCCTATGAACCATGAAGAAAGAACATGCTGATAGAATGAGTATGTCAAAGCAAGAAGATAGAAGGAACCTGGGTCTGGGAAGATGCCACTGAGCCATCAACAGCCCTGGAGCTGCCCTGTTCCCAGATTGCTGGTACTAGGTGAAAAAATACATCCCTAAACTACTTTTACTGGGTTTTCTGTTCATCAAAAGCCTTTTAACTGAGATTGGCAGTCATAATAATTGTTTTTGTTATCATTGCTAACATCTACTAACCAGAGTAGCATAAAAAGCAAAAATTCTGAGTGCAAAGAACCGGGCTCAAATCCTAGTAACTCCCTTCAACCTCTTGTATCTCCGTTTCCTTACTACTAAAATACGGACACACCTCGGAAAATAACAAGGATCTGAAAAGTCATAAAAATCTATGTAAACGTAGAGGAATATTATTAGTACTTTCTCTGCCATCAGTAATCTCTGATATGCAAGGAAAAGCACAGTAACTAACAGTCAGTAGAATTGGTTTCTCATTGTGGCGCTGGCACTAATTCCTTGGTGACACTGGACAAGTCGCTTCCCTCCTTTGTGTCTTAGTTCCTCTTGCTATAAAATTAGGGTCTTGGACTGGTTTAAATCTAAGGTCATTCTTGGAATTGATATTCTATGAATCAAAATATATTTTTCTTTCATAGGCAGCAAAAAAAAAGAAAAAACAAACTTTTGGCTGAGATGACAACAAATTCAGTGGAAGAGCCATGGGAATCTCCCATGAGCCCTGCGTGCTCTGTCAACCATCACACACAGAAGCCCTACCTCGCAAGAGCTCCCCCTTCGCTCTCCTGTCAGCATGAGGCTGCCTACTGCACCTCTAGCTATCCTATTGGACAATTTCCCCCTTCACCTCTAGCTATCCTATTGGACAATTTCCCCCTTCACCTCTAGCTATCCTATTGGACAATTTCCCTAGCATCTCCACCAACAAAGAAAATGCTGCCTACAATTCCTAGTTTTTCCTCGTGAAGAGCTAGTTATTTAAAACACAAGGACGCTAAAAGCAAGGATTCCCAGACTGAAATTATTTGGGCTTGATCTAGGAATTGTTTTAAAAAACAAACTAAAACTGCCATCCAAATCAACGCAATAGAAGTTCCAAAATACCCATTTCAGACCCAACACCAGATGGGATGGAAGTAGGTACAATTTTATGCGTATTCCAAGTGGACAAAGCAAGTTTGCCTTGTGCCACTGCACACAGACTGGCAGAGAACATTCCCATCTGTATAGCACGTGGTTCTTTTAAAAGCCCTCTTACATGACTCTCCCAATCATGTTATAAGGAAAGTAGACAAAGGGGGTGGCAATATGACACAACATTTAAGATCTAAGCTGTGGAAAACATGATATCTGAAGCCAAAATCTGGCTCTGCTCAGTTCATTCTTTTTCTCTCTCCCTCAAAATGTGTGTATTCTATACCCAGTATGTGCCTGGAACTGTTCTAGGCTTTAACATCACCCTTCAACATATATACATATCACCCCTATGCCCCAATTAATCCCAGAACCTCAAATGTGTGTTCAGGTGGCATGTTGGGTCCCTCCCCAGGCAAAAAGGATGCATTGTTTTGGTCTACACTAGTCATTGCAATTCCCCCCTTTCCTCCTCTTTGATTGTTATGGGACTCCCAGCGAGCGTGTGCTCTGGGGGTCTTGAAGACCAGGCAAACATTTGATGATTTGCTAGAAGCCCTTGGGGCTAAAGCTGATTATAGCAAAAAGATACACAATAGGATCCGCAAGGGGAAAAGACATGAGGTGGAATCTGGAGAAACCCATGCACGGGCTTTGTTCCAGTATCTCCTCCATCTGGTGAGGAGACACGAGTGTGCTCTCTTTGCCAGCAACAAAAAATGCAGCAACATGTGTTCAATGTTTCTGCTTAAGGAAGCCCATGTGAACTCAGCATCCAAGGTTTTTACTGGGGGCTGGTCTTACCAGCACCCTCTGCCCAGCATGTACCAAAATTCCGGACTCTCAGAGGGAAAGCAGGCGTCCGACATTAATTACATTGTTTGTACAAACAGTTTAGGAGCCATCAACCATCCTCATGCATTACGGAATGGATCAAATACCAAGTTCCCCGATGCCAGGCCAGGGAAAACCTTCCAGGCTCTTCTAAAAGGAGCAGACTCCGGCCTGCTATGCTAACTCTTTTCTGCATAACACATGACTCCATTCTGGTCAACGAATCATAAAGAGACGTCTGCTAGAGACTTTCTGTAAAAATAATAGATCTGCATAAGGAAAAACAAGTTTTCTTTATCCCTTTACTTCCTGCTTATTGAGACGTTGAATAAAGATACAGTATCTGCAGCTGAGACCTCAATCTTGCAACAGTGAGGATGAAAATACAACATGCTGAGTACGGCCTGAAGGAGAGGGGAAAGTGCCTGAGTCCTCAAAGTATCACCCAGCAACTGAACCAACACTCACAGCCACCAACTTCCACATTTTGTTTCCTGAGGGAAACAAGGTTTAACCTACTGGCAGTAAACAGCCTGTTACTTGCAGCCGGATTCACTCCTAATTGATACAAGAGTCAAGCGAAAACAGCCACAGCTCTTTTTTTAATGAAGCTTCCTGTCTAGTGGGGATCACAGATGACCAAATAATCACACTAATGAGAATATAATTGCAAACTGAGACTCTGAAGAAAAGGAATTTTGTTACATAAGAACATATGAAAGAGAAACTGACTTAGATTGGTTCCAAAGGGGGAAGAAAGTACCCACGGAAAACGTTCAAGTTATTGATTTCCACATAACAAATCACCCCAAGACAAAACGGCTTAAAACGCTCATTTGATTCTGGTCATGATTTTGTGAGTTAGGTATGCTGGAAAGGCTTAGCTGGGAGTTCCTTCTTGGGGTCTCTAATGGGGTTGGAGTCGCAAATCAACTGAAGCTGTCATCTGAAGGTCTGCCTGACACACGAGGCTAGCAGGTCACGCTGGCTGTCATGTCGATTGAGGGCTCAGCTGGCTGCTGACCAGAGCACCTATACACGGCCGCTCTAGCACAGGGTGTCAGAAGAGCAGGCATTCCTGTGAGGTGGCTCAGGGCTCCAGGCACAGGTGTTCCAGTGAACAAGGTGGAAACTGCAGGGGATCTTATGACCCAGCCTCAGAAGTGACATAGCATCACTTGCACCGCAGCCTTAGTCCAAGCAGTTAGAAAGCGGCCCAGATCCAGGAGCAGAGGTATAGACCCCTCCTCTCCATGGGAAGGCTGTCAAAGAAATTCCTTAGGAGATGGGAGTTCAACCAATATCTGGAGAAGGAGTAGGAGGTACTAAGCAAGCACGAGAGGAAGGGAGACATTTCAGCTACAGAGAACAGCCTGTGCAAAGGAAGCCCCAGTGGTGGGAGAAAGCACAGCATATGGGAGAATAAAGAGAAGGCTAGCGTGGCTGGAGCATCGAAAGGGAGGTGTGGGGGATGGGTGCAGGGGCAGCGGTTTGAAGGGAAGTCATGCTGGGCCTTGCACACTGGTAAGGATTTGGATCTTTAGCCTAAGAGTCAGCACCTATGTGACCTTGAATAGGTCACTTAACCTAAGTGTCACTCTCTTCATCTGTTCAATGGGGTAGATACTGATCATAACTACCGTACAAATCTGTCATGAGATTTAGTGAGATAATATCTGCATAGTAAGTGCTCAATCAAAGGCAGTTGTGGCCCTTATTGTGGCTCCTTTTGTCATAGCTTGATTTCCTACATAGGACATCCATGCCCAGAGAGAGTAAGTGGCTCAGAATAGTCAAAAACCAAGTACTTGAGCAGGGATTGGAATCCAAGCCTCGTAGCCCCTTGTCGAGTGTTCAGTCCTCCTCCCCTCCCCCAACTGCGAAGCATTAGGGACAGGGACGGACGCTGAGGGGACGGCTGGTGAGGGAGGAGGACTCAAAAGCTGGGCAGCTTGTCCAGAAACTGACACCTTCTATATTTCTAGACGACATCTGCGAGAAGCAGCCGTGGCTTTTAAGAATTCCATTAACAAACTGAGGCCTATCTCTGCTGCAAGCTGAAGGACCAGAGGGTCTTAGGGTCTTATCTACATGAAAGTGACACCGGAAGTGATGTAACAAAGGGCAGGCACATTGACTTTGCCACCAAAGGGAATCCCAGTTCAACACTTACTCGCCCTGTAATGTGGCATAAGTCGCTAAACCTCACTGTGCCTCAGTTACCTCATCTCTGAAATGGGAATAACACTTACCCCATTGGGTTATTTTGAGAATAAGGGAGAAGATGCAGGTAAAACACTTGGAGCCCCACTAGTGCCAAATAAATGTCTCCTTTCCCACTCAGGGATGTAACCGTCAAAACACTGAAATACCACTGATTCATTCAACCAGGTCTATCGTGACTGAGGACCACACAAAGTGTCTGATTCACTCAGACACAGACTGGTCTCTGTGCTGGTCTATGAATCCACCTAACAGCTTTCAGGCTCAGACTCTTTCCCTTGGCCATTTCCTCTGCCCAGAACCTGTCCCCTGAGATTCTTGCATCGATTGCTCTTCAGTTCCTCCTGGTTTCCACTCCAATAAGGAGGTGGTGAGGAAAGGCTTCATCGGGCAGGATTTGATGACGCAGAGAACAAGACGGAGGGCACGGCAAGTGAAAAGAACAATATGAATCAAAGCACGAGGCAGGAAGAGTGGGGATCCTATCTGGAAACGTGGTGGACAGTTCATGGATGTCGGTAAGAGGAGACGTGGGAGGGTACGATGGGCATGGAACACTAACACTAGTGGGACCTGGAACGTCACTCGAAACATTAATGACCCGAGGCCCTGACCCAGGAAGCCAACCACGCATGAAGTGACGGATTTATCTATTTATTCATTTATAGCCCCCACCTTTTCCTTCTCTCCTCCCCCCACACCCCCTGTGCCGCTCTCTTACACACATACTCACTAAGGACCACCTGTCCTATCCTTCTCTTCTAAACCTAGGGGCTCGCTTACAGCCAGGAGCTGAGGCTTAGAAGCCCCTCACAGACGGAAATCCGAGCAGGCCAACATGTTGTGGGAACACAACTGAAGGGACCACGGCCCTGAGTGGATGAGATGCCCATTGGCTGACTCAGACACAAAGCAATAAGAGGAGAAGGGAGGGAGGGAGGAAGAGAGAAGGTGGGGAGGGAGAGAGGAGGGAGAAAGTAAGAAAGACAGAAAGGGAAGATGGGGAAGAAGAGAGGGAGGAAAGAGGAGGAGGAAACTAAAAGAAACTCTAAAATTCCCATTTTCCCTGGGGTAAGAGAATGGCTGCCAAAATCAGTCTTCCTGAGTGACCCTTGTGGGTTGATGGAGCAGAGAAAGCCTTGTGAGCTAATATTCAAGGACCCTCCCTGGAAGCCCACAAACATCCCCTCTTCTTCCCATCAGATCTCATCACCTAAAATTCCTCCAGTTAGGGATGCAGGCAGTTTAGAAGTCCAGCATTAAAATGTAAATAGCTCTAGGAGGAATTCAACATTAAGCCATTATCAACTATTAGCAGTTCTACAGGGATTAGAATCACAGAACCAGAGGTTCTAGCAGCAAGAAGGGATTTTTAGAGATAAGTTTGAGATAATTTACTAACATATGGAACATCAGAACAATATATTCAGGGGAGAAAAATACAGCCCTGTTCTGGATCTTTCTCATCCATCTACCTTCATACCTCCTCCCTAAAATTCATTCATTCATTCATTCATTCATTCATTCTTCGTTCATTCCACAACTCCTTAGTGAGTACTGTTTTAGGCATTGGTGACACAGGGTAACCAAGTAGGGAAGGTCCTGACATTGTAGTGGAAAAGTTGGACAATTAGGAAGAAACTCTTTCATCTTTGATTCCTCGTCCTTGGTCTTTGCATGCACATTCCTGTGGTCCCTGCTAATTCCCTCTTTGGAGAACCTACTGCCTTATGCAAAGTCTCCCACAGCTCAGTTCCTCACTGTGCTTAGTTTTCTGTATGTTTGTTCTGCTTTCTCACCCAGACTGTAAGCTCCTGGAGGGCGGAGAGATTGTCGTGCCTCTTTGTATCCCTTGGGAAGCCAAGCCCTAGAATGAGCTCAAAGACTTGACAATCCCTATGAATCACCAGTAATCTCCTGGCATTTAGTGGGTACTCTATAGACGTTTTTGAATGCATAAAAACGACTTTATTGATATGCAGAGAAGACATTGCAGGTGGGATATCTTGGGGAGATGGGCAGAGCACACAGATGGACAGCACTTGTACACTGGACATTTGAGTCTGGTACCAGGACAAGGAAGCATAGATACTAAAAGAGAACAGGAGGGCACAGACAAACTGTGACCTTATCATTTTTGTAATGCCTATTTCTCATGTATGCGGTGGGCTGAAATGCCTTCTAACGTGGCATTCAGTGATTGGAGGATTGATTATTCAGTTGATCTGACTAATT